>NC_141535.1:172490000-172852500 GCF_021556685.1 Rattus norvegicus
CATCGCCACCACCACCACCACCATCACCATCATCATCATCATCATCTAATATTAATATTAAGCCTAACTTTTTCCAGAATGACTTGACCGTACTCTCTAGTCTTGGACCATGTACTTGCTTCTCTACCACTCAGCATTTTGAGCTTGAAAGAAATGCTTCAGGAATGCAAAACCTCAATGAAGAATTAATTCAGCAAGTGGCATGAATTTGTGTGCACAATTATGCTGCCGGCCTCACCTATGCCCTCCAGTCCTCCCGGTGTGGATTATGGCAGCAATTTTCACAGAGCCCAGTCTCCTGGGCCTAAGAGATAAGGGGGAGTAAGCAGCCCAGTGACAGGAGGTGTGTTTGCTGAATACTCGTACTGAGTTGCATGAGTCACTTTGGACCCTGGACTAGCGACTCCTGCTGCCTGCTCCTGCACTCCTGCTCTTGGACCTAGGTCTAGACATGGGCCCACAGAAGAGGATCCAGGAAACTGGGTACAGCCAGGGATGGACGAGCCTGGACGTCTATCTTCTTTGTATTCCTGCTTCCGTACCCTTTATGTCTCCTCTATTAGAAAACCTCAGCAAAGTCAGACAATGCACACAGGAACGGTTTTGAATTGATTTTAAATCCCATAATGGTACAAGTGTAGTTACAAGAGGCCACTTGTTTAGATAGAACATTCTTGTTTGTTTGTTTGTATTTGTGGTTTTATTACAGATGCTGAGGATGGGACCTGGCTCCTGTGCATACAATGCATGCATTCTACAACTGAGCAATGCTCCCACACAATAGAAATATTTCAAGGCCAGGAAAGCAGGGCAAAGTGGTGGGTGAAGACGGCTAGATGACAATGACATTTGAAAGGAAGATTCAGAGCTTTTCCAGTTTGACTGTGCAGATCATATCATCATATCCAAAACTGCCACATGTGTGTGGTCCCCTCAGTGGCTAACGTCCTCTCTCCTTGACACAGAGGAGTACACAGCTGTGCTGCCTGTCCCTGGTTACCTTTCATCTCTCCAAGGACCCTGACCAGAGTTGGAAGTCTAGCTTGTGGCCACACAGGGCAAGACATCTCAGAGGCACCCCTGAAGCTGAGGATCATGGTAATTATCACGCAGTATGGAGGAAAATCACAATCATTTTGTTCCTCTGAATTCTGTCACCCAACTTTCAACTTGTCACCTTGAGGATTGTGTGCTGTGCAAGGTCGTGGACTATGTCTTGGTAAAATATAGGTCTGTCTTGAACAACTCATCCTCCCATGGGGGGGGGAGGCATGGCATCTCCCCATTTTTCTTCAAATAGTAGTCTAGCACCCAGATTCATGAACTTTTTTTGCATTAACTAATGAGCTAATTTTTGCATGTGCACAGGGCACAACATGCATGCAAGGTCAGAGGACAACCTCAGGAATTGTTTCTCTCCTTTCACTATCTGGGTCCCAGGGATTGAATCTAAGTTGTCAGGCATGGGCATGGTGTAAAGTGTCCTTACCACTGAGCCGTCTTCCTGACCCTCACATTCGTAAACTGTGGGTCACGACCCTATATGGACCTAAGCAATCCAAAGTCAGTATTGCGAGACATTTGACATACTAAAGGGCTTCTGAACACATAAGGACCAGAAATTAATTTAAAATCAAAACCTGGACTGAATCTGGGCTGTGTCTGGCAGAAGCTTTCTCTCGCTCTTGCCTGCAACACTGGTTCTCAACATACCACATGCATATTTTACCCTGAACTTGTCACAAAGACACAAAATGTCACCTGAGACTTGGCTCAGATTCATGACTACTGATATGTCATGAATTGCAGTGTTTTACTGTACGTCCCTGTGGACTGTGCCACTAGACAGAAGGACTGGTAAGGTAGTAGTAAGGTCAGAATCCCAATAAAATTAATAATTTAGAACGGCAGGAGTGCGAATTAGCTCCCAACCAGATTCCTGTCCTGGAGCACGTGACCACGACACCCCACTAATAGGACCATGACAACTGGTCACCCTGCATAAAGCCTAGAGTTCTGCATGCTAATGAGGTATCTAGATGTACCCTCAGTATTATGCCAATGAGCTTCCCTCCCTTGGCATCCCTTCCTGCGAAAGGTATTTAATGTCTAGCTCACCCTGAGTAAGTATGCATCCTATCCACCATGAATAGAGAGAGCAGTGTGGACAAACAAGAACTGTCTCCTTCATCAAGAACCACCGTGGCAGGGGGAGAGGAAGAATGACGTCATCATACAGAGCCCCACCTAAGTCTCCAGCAAAAGGCCCCTCTGCACTCCTGGCACCCACTCAGAGCTAAGCCAGATTCTCCATCCCAGGCCCTCACTCATCACAGGCCCTCTCCCTCTCCATTCCTGACTCCTCAAGGTCCCCAGCAGCGCCTGTGTTCACAGGAATTTGAGAACACAACCTCCCATCCCCACCTCCCAAGACATTTATCACCTGGAAAAACATGGACTGAGATCCTATCATAGACTGTGTTTCACTTCCCCTGGGTGGCATTCTGATACTGGTGAGGTAGAAACGCAGACCCACACATATGAAGTTTTTGCCCTTATAGAGATACAGTGGCTTAATTACCGAGGGCATTCAATGTTCTCCTACCGCCATTCCTTAGGATGTAAGTTATCAAGTCAGTATAACTTTGGATTGCATTGGGTACAACTTTCAACATGGGGTTTAATTTTCTGCCTTGTGTTCCATTAAAAAAATACTGAATAATTTTGGGTTTGGGAAGAATTTCTAACCATTTCTCAAATGGCCCTAAACATACACCTACCATTCGGCACTATGTATTCATGCACAATAGCATTCTTGGCATTTTTTATCATGACATCAAAATATGATCAATTCATGCTGTGCACTTTAATCCCATGCATGGCCTTTAATCCCTGCACTCAGGAGGCAGAGGCAAGTGGATCTCGGTGAGTTTCAGACCAGCCTGGTCTACAAAGTGAGTTCCAGGACAGCTAGGGCTACATAGAGAAACCCATCTCAAAAACAAAAACAAATAAAAATACGATCAATCTGGGAAAGAGTTGAAGACTGTCTTCATTCCACAGTGACAGGATTTAGAAAAGATTAATTTTTATGTTAAAATAAACGTGTGCATTCATTTCTTTACTGTGAAAATTTATGTACATGCATAAATGGGAGTTTGGGAGCACTCATGCGCATGCATCTAGAGGCCAGAGGACTGCGGTTACTCAGATGCCTTCCATGTTGTTTCTTTGACTGTTGGAACTCACAGACGAGATCGTCTGGCTTGTGAGCCCTGAGCATCCATCTGCCTCTTCCTCCCCAGGGCTATGATTACACACATGTGCCACCATGTCCTGTTTCTTTACATGGGTTCTGGGGATCAAATGTAGGTCCTCTGACTTGCAAGGCAACCACTTTACCAACTGAGCTCTCTCTCCAGGCTCCCTAAAAATTGTTTTAACATCAATTTTTTTATGATTTATTATAGGCAAGTATCTAATTTTTGTGCCTATTCTATATCTCTGTGTACCTTGGATCATATAAAAAATTTTAGGCACAAAGTGGTCATGAATGGAGATGTCTGTGAGGCCCTGACTTAGCAGATGCAATTAGATCTAAACTCAGGGCAGAGAAGGGAAATTTTGCTGTTGAAAAGTCAGGGCTGAGCCAAGAGAATATCCTAACTGATGCTAAAAAAGGGGTGACTCTCTGCGTTCCCGAGGACCACCTTTCTCTTTAAGGAGGTGGGCCTGACAAGGCGCCATCTGCTGTCTTCTAGGCAATATCAGTCAAACTGACAGCAGACACACCCCAAACTACCATGACACTGTTGAATGGCCGTTAGGATAAGGGAGTTCCATTCTCCAGACTCTGAAGTAGACAGCAGCTTCGCCATGGTCCCAGAATGTGTAATAGTGCTTGTGTGCTGGTCCTCAGACCACCTCCTAACCTGCCTGCTAGAGCTCGATATGGTCCAACCTCTTAAGGGTGGGGATAAAGGAGTTATCTGAAGCTTGGGGAAATTCCAGTCATCTGCTTTTGGAGACTTTTGCTTCTTTGTCTTTTGTCTTGATTAGCCTTTTGCTTTTGCCCCCTCCTTTGGTTGCTTTAGCATCAAAAGGATTGGGTGAAGAGCTCCACAGAGCTGTCAAAGGGACGGGAATAAAGGGATGCTTCAGCACAGGCGTGGTCCATAATGGGGTCTGCGGGAGTTGGGGTAGTAGGCTACCGAAGCAGAGATTAAGCATTAAGTGCGGCTTAATGGCACTGAAGAGAAGCTGGGGGTGGGTGCTGGAGTGATGGAAAGGGGAATGGAACTGCACAAGAGCACCAGGAGAGAAGGAAGAGGGAGGTTGCTAGGCAACTTCCCAGGGCAGAGGAGAGAAGTCTTGAGGGAGGAGGTACTTTCAAGGGTGCCCCATTTTGCAGTGGGTGGCTACACGCGGTGGAACAAACAGACCTAAGAGAGGTTGGGCACACCTAGCTGGCAGCCCACTGTCCTCCTAGAGCCACATCTTACAATAACAACAGTCAGGAGGAGGCTAGGGTACAGAGACCCAGGAGTGCAGAGAATGGTCTGAGCGGCAGCTGGGATACAGAAGGAGCTGTTTATTCTACAACTTATACCATGGAGAACATGGGGGCCCAGCAGGTGGAGCTAGGCATTGTAGTTGAAAAACACATCCACTAAGTGCAAAGTAAGTACCATGTACAGGGGCACCTCCTGGGAGGGACAAAATCACAGGATCCTTACCAACAGTCAGCCCCTCATCTCGCCTTGCCACGGAGAAAGCCCCAAGAATATGTGAATTGCTGGATAGTCTTAGTTGTAGAGTCTGAAACAATGCCTTCTAGTAAGATTTAACCAGACTACAGGGCAGGGCTTCTGTCTCTGAGTATACTGCAGAGCTGTGGGCTCAGGAACAATGTTGACCTCGTAGACTGCTGGTGAGAATGGTACCTACTTCAGAGGGGTTGCTGTGAGAACTAAGTGAGCTGACAATTGTAAGATGCTCTATACACCATCCAGCAAATGGTAAGGCTTGCTCAGTCATTTCCAAAGAGGAGCTGAGGGATGAGGCTCAGAGCACAGTCGTGAATGAGCTCTACGAGGCTTTCCATCCACATCTACTTTATAAATGCCAACTGCAGCCAGAAGAGGCCCGGAGGCTGGGAGCCAACTACTTGCAAACTCTGTCACTAACAGGTTCTTTGCTCATCCTAACAGATAGTGTATACCCCAGAGAGATGCCTTCTCCTTCTCTGGGGGAAGAAGCCATGCCTTGCAAGTTCAGATATGCAGGTCAAAATAGAAGGGTATCTGAAAAAATACAATCGTCAGTCGGTTTCTCCCGTCTCCCTGGTCCTCCTTTATTGTCGTTGGAATGCAAACGGGTGGGTGTGTCTTGTGATCCATTTTATTTTCCCACCCAGACTCTGCCCAGCTCACATGTCTGCTCAGTCCTTTTCCCTTCCTCCCCAGTCCATGAACCCTCAAGATGGCCCCTCGCTCTCCCTAGAATTGTCCCTATGACCTGCAGTGTAAAAATGGGAATCTCAGCATTTCAACCGTCTTGACTAGAGAAATGTGTTGCTGGTTAAAGAAACATAAATTCAGACCTGCAGAGAGACTCCACCCATGTGTGAAGTGGCAATGTCTAAGTGAAGTGTATCCTTAAAGGCCCATGTGCTTAAGGCTTGGCCTCCTGCCTGTTACATTGTTAGGAGTTGATGGAATCTTGAGGAAATATTGCCTAACTGAAGGAAATAAGGCCATTGGAGGTGTGACCTTTGATGGGCCCTGGACCCTGCCCCTGTCCCAACCTCTCTACTTCCCACCATCATGCTACAGGTGGCCTCCTTCACCACATGCTCCAATCATCATGTGCTGGCTCATCACGTGCCCCAAACTGAGGGCAAGTAATCCCAGACTGAAGTCTCCAAAACCTTGAGCCAAGATAAACCTTTCTTCTTTTTAAGCTCATTTACTTTGAGTACTTGTTACAGCAACAGAAAGTTGACTGACATACAGTGGGCTCCCCGACATTTGGCCAGACAACTGACACTTTTAGAGGTAGCTCCAGCTATGCAATATATAGGGCATATATGTCATAAACAGCCTGCTGAGAAAGAGACAGGTGGAAAATACTGTCACTGAATAAGCGGGGATACCCTGAAATGCATTTCTTCTATGATGAGAGCTGCCCTGCCAGTCCCATATCTTCTCCCAGAGGCTCTGGGTTTTCACCTACCATCAGACCACCAAGGACTGACTACACAGTAGAGGAGGGCATATTGTTAAGATGCCTATTCCACCCTTAGGATTTGGCTAGAAGGAGAAGGTTATTAAATTTGGAAAGATTCCATTCTCAACCCCAATGGAGCCCTTCTGGTGAATTCAGATAAATTCTGAGATTCTAATTTCTCTTGCTGGATTCCATACCTGCAGGCATCTGACTGGGCACAGGCAGAGAGTGTCCTGAAAGTGCCTCCTGCTTGTGACAAGCCACCATCTTTGTGTCTAGGTACCGGGGCATCTTTGGGAGGGAGTGAAACACCACCACCCCTCCCTAGGTGTGGACTCTAGTCCTCACGTGGCTGGCCAGCTACCCCCATCCGCCTCCATCTGTTGTGCTGGCCCCATGCCTGCTTGCAAGTACATTGGACCCTTGACCTTAGGCACACTTCCAAGGCCACATGGGTTTAGATGGCCAGTCTGAGTCATGCTGGAGGTGCCATCTGTCCAGCAGGAAGACTGTCCCCCTTGTCGGTCCTAAAGCATTGGCTCCATATTTTATTCACAGCTGGCACCTGCTATTTTCTGAACGGAGACACATGAACAGCCAGCAAAGGGAAGCATGCAGTCCAGGGGCAACTGCAGATTTTAACTTAGAAGGTTTAAATTGTGAAGGCTTTCTTAGAAAAGACAGGGACCACAAGATCATAATCAATAAAATTAGAAAGCCACTCAACGATAAGGAATTGTAAGGACTCTTAGGAAAACACGGAAATGGTCTAGCAATTAGCAGAACAACTCAGTATTTTTTTCATTTTTCATAAAAATTCTACTACAGTTTACATGATGAATATTCCGCTGTGGCCTATATTGTAAAGACCTGGTCCCTAGCCTGAGGCAACAGGAAATGTTGGAACCTTTAAGAGGCGGGGCCTGGTAGAAGGTAGCTTGGCTTTAGGGAGCAAGCCTTTGACATTCGGACTCTGGCTCTCTTCTATCTCTCTGCTTTCGAGCTGTCACACGGTCCATCCATCACAAGTGCAGAAGCAATGGGCCACCCTGCCTCCACACCGTAAGCAAGCCTCTCCTCTTTGAGCGTCTCAGACCTCCCTCCACAGCGGTAAGCCTTCCTTTCTTCTTTTCAAGTTGAGCATCTTAAGCTTTTTTTCTTATGATAAAGGAAAACTAAATGATCTAAAATCAAAACTGGTAGAAAGGCTTTTAAGGTTCCTACAAGGACAATTCAGATGAAAGTTCTCATGTCCTACCCCACACCATCTCAGAATACACCCAGGCTTCTCACAGAGAAGAAAAAGTCCAACATTTCATGCAACAGAAGAGAAGTAACTAGACCCGGACATAATACCATTGTTTTCCCAGTCATGGCAGGGAAAAGGTTAAAGGGAATCCCTCTGTCCCAAAGGCTTCTGGGTAGAATTGGAAGCAACAACTCGAAAAGCTAGCTTCAAGGCATTCCTTAAGCTTGATTTGTTAACTACATTTATTGGACATGATTGGCGGCCCCTTCAAGTGCCAGTGGCCTTGGTCCGTTCTACCTCAGTGACATCTCAGATTGTTTTTATAGTACTTTCAGTGTTCCAGCAAACCAGGTACTGACAGCAACAAGCTGGACCATTGCAGTCTTATCCATCTCTTTTGCATTTAATTCTTATATCCCATTCTCTCACTTAAGCTGGCCTTACACTGGCACCTTTGCTAGAAGCAGGTGTAGATGAAGACAGAATACGGGCATCTTCTTCTGCAGAAAGCCTGTTTCCTTCCAACATCCCTTCTAGCTCACTGCAGGCTTGGGCCCATGGCAGAAAGGAGAAGAGTAACACATTTCAAAGAACTACATGGCTGTTCTTTGCCTAGTATTGGCATGGCCTTTGCATAGACTTACACAGCACAGGAGTGGACGATGAGCACAGAAAGACGTCTCAGGACCTGCAGTTAGAATACGGCAAAGTGTGGTTTTGAACCTAGGGCATCTAACTCTGAGGTCCATGTCTGGAGAGCTTGCCTCTGTCTTGAGCAACGCCTTCTCATGGTGCTTTTATGACATCCATGCATCCAGTGATCCCTGGCCCACAAATGGGGTTGCCTTACCGTCCCCAGTAATCACCTTGTCCAGAGGTTTATACCTTATACTTAGGCCTCAGAAGAACACAGCCTTGCATTCTCAGCTCTTTGCTAAGCCTTTTCCTACACTAACCCTGCCCTGCTATCCAGCTAAGCTCCAGCATTAGATTTTTGGACAGATGTGAGAATATAGCTTCTCAAATCTTCAAACTATCCCAGAGACTTGTGGCCAATCCCTAAGAGGTCTGTTCAAAGTCATTATTCACTTAGCTTTATAAGAAATTCCCCACTGTCTGAGAGTCTTCTCTAAGGAAAATCTGCCTCTCTGGGTGTTTTCAGAATGTTTTAGATATCCCAGTGTGGGTTCCGAACTAAGGGCCATCAACTATGCTTCAGGTATTTTGGTTAATTTTTGATGGTAGATCTGGCATCCACTGTTCTCAGTCTTTGTGTCCTGGATAAAACTCAAAAGTCAGAAAGAAAAAAGCCCACAGTTGACATCTCCTTACACACAGTAAAAGCAGTGCTTTCCCAAGCAAAAATGCTGACCTGAAACAGCTGCTCCCTCCACAAAAAGAAAAAAGGGGAGGGGGCAAATAGAAGGAGACAATGAAAGACTGAGAAACAAAAATGCAAAGAAATAAGGAGGGAGTAGAGATTAGCATCACAGACAAGACATCACTTGTGAAGTTCTTTGTGGAATCTTGTAAAAACCTACAGTTTAAAAAATGTTATTGTTACTCTTTTGCAATTAAGGAAATTGAAGTCAGAACCTCATCATAGGTCCATCTTTTATAGGTGCCCTGGCATAGAAAAGTCATGAAAATAAAAGTTCAGATAGTTATGGTTTCCATACTTTAATCTCTGCACTCAGGAGGTTGAGGAAGGAGGATGTTCAATTCAAGGCCTGCCTGGATTAAATAATGAGAACTTATCCCAGACAAGCCCCCAAAATCAAGTATAAAAGACGCTTGCCTGAGTACCAAGACTCATACATATATGCATGCCCACATATCCACACCAGTGAAAAATGAAGAGACCAAAGTTTTACAATCCCCCGTGAGGGCGTGTCGTAGTCATGTAGAAGTTATTAGGCTCTTCCCCTGAAAATTTCTACCATCTCTCAATAGCTCCTAATGTGGGCTAAATCTTAATGCATGCCTTTGAGAGACATTTGAGCTACAAAACTACAGCGTGTTTGCGTCATGATTAGCAAACTCCTGACTTATGCCTAGAATCCTTTCCACTTGTTCTCCCCAATCTCTCTGATAACTTACTCTTCAGTACTATTTTCCTTTGTCTTTATATTCCTAGCTCCTCTTAACTCAAACCTTCTACCTTTCCACTTCCCTGCCTTTTCCTTTTGGGTGACCCTAGATTTGTAGTTTCAATTGTGATCATCTTTCTAGTGACTCCCAAGCTCTATCTGTAGTCTAGATATCTCTACTGTCTCCCCCCAAGCCCAGTCTGTCCGGTCATCAAGGCAGTCCTTCTGGTGTTCTGCCGTCAGATAGCATCCATTAGTCAGTCATTTCTCATGCTCCATTGCCACACTTCGAGGCAGGTCCCCAGTTATGGTCTTCCTGCTCTATTATGGACTCCTTAACTTCTTCTCCACATAGAAACCCAAAAGTGAGCCTTTTGAATATCATTTGGGTTGTACCAAACATCTGACAGTAATCTCCCTGTCCAATGCCTGTTCATGGGACCTGTCTTAGGGTTTCATTGCTGTGAAAAGATACCATGACCAAAGCAACTCCTATAAGGACAACATTTAACTGGGGCTGGCTTACAGTTCAGTCCATTATCATTACGCGGTAAAAACGTGGCAGCACCCAGGCAGTCATGGCACTGGAGGAGCAAGAGTTCTACCTCTTGTTCCGAAAGCAGCTAGAAGACTGGTTCTCATGTGGTTAGGAGGAGTGTCTCATTGCCCATGCCCACAGTGACACACTTCCTCCAACAAGGCCACACCTCCTAATTCCCTAGGCTGAGCATATTCAAACCACCTGACATATAATCCAACTTGCTCCTGCAACCTGTAACTTCACGTGAGCTGACCACCAAGGAGCCTCTCTAGCATCCTCTCCTCTCACCTTCCTTCCCCTTCAGATCATTGCTTCTTCCCTGGCATCCCCCATCTCCACCCCTTGAGCATTCTGTGTGTGTGTGTGCGCGCGCGCGCACGCGCGTGCGACTAAATTTGGTTTTGCTCTTCTCTTTGCCCTAAATGTTTATCCTTCAGACAATCACACTGCCTCTGAACTAAGTTTACTATCATCTTGATGAGTTCCCTCCCCTTGGTCTGCAGCACCTCTAATCCTTTTGGTTTCTCCTGTTTCCAGAGTCCTTCCCTCTTCTTCTGCTCCAATTGCCACAGAACGTTGACTCTATGGGGGCTCCCACCGGGGTTATGTAGGCACAACCTGGCAATACCTTCCTACACAGCATACCATATGCCTCCCCCCCTCACACCTCAGGCTTCCCTACCTGTGCCAAGTAGCAGGTGCCACAGGATATGCCTGGTGCCCACATATGGACAACCCACAGTTTTGGAGTTAATACCCCGAGGGATGCAGAAAGCTGCAAATTCTTCTCTTTTGTAGTGTCCCGAGGCACAGTAGCTCTTGTGGTCAATCAGGAGCCATTTCTATGGAAGGTGGAGATCACTTGCACTTGGCCTCAAGCAACAACTACCAGAGAACATACCTTGTACTCACTCTCCCGGCTTTCTGCCTCCCTTTGGCTGTCTTTTGCTCTTGTTTCCCTGAAAGATAAAAGAAAAGCACTTATGCCCTAGGTTGCTTGGTTTTTATTACGTTTTTAGAGACAGTCTCAAGTAGCACAGCCTGTCCTCGAACTCATTAGGCAGGCAAGGTCGACTCTGAACTTCTGACCCACCGGTCTTCTATCTCCCAAGTAGGAGGGTCACAGCCCAGTGGAACTGAAAATTGGAGCTTCCTGTCTGCTAGGCAAGCACTCTATTAAATGAGCTACATCCCAGTCTCATAGCTCAGCTTTAGACACTATGTTCTGGAAACACACACACACACACACACACACACACACACACACGCGCGCGCGAACTTCCTACCTGGTCTCTTTTTATTTTTCCTCTCAATTCTTATCAGAACGTGGGACACCATATATATTTATTGATCCATTTCATGTTCTTGCCTCTTTGCCTCCTCACTCCAATATAATTTTCATGAGTTCTCTTCTTTTGAGCTTTCAATTGTACCCTAAGCATCTAAAAATATAGGAAATACTCAATAAACATTTGTCGGAGGAATGAGTAGAGGTGAGGAGGAGTTTGTCTGGAAAAAGCTATGAGAACCCATGGTGTCTACAGCTGCTGACTGGAGGAAGAAGCAAAAGCTAAGGCAGTGCAGACCAGGGAGCCTGGTGGGGAAGTTAACCACTCAGAAACAGGCTTGTCATTCCCTAGAGGTGAGGAAGGTATGGGGGCTCTGCATAGCACAAACCCACATGCACCGAAGTCTTACTGTGTGCCACTCTGAATAAAGTAGCTTCATACATCTTGAAAGGAATGTGCTGTGGTATTGTCATCTGCCTCCCCAAAGCGTTAATGTTTCATTTGTATGGTTTTACATTTGGGATAAGGATATACTTCGATTTTAGGTAACATCTTTGCTGCTACTGAAAAAAAAATAATCCTAAGCAACTTTATGGTATTCTAGTCATTCTTTTTCAAACTGAGAAAAAAAATCAAGTTTCATGGGATGAAAATGCTAAAACCATATCAAATGTTCCTCGGATTCAAATCCAACGTAAGTAAATTCTGAGCGGGAGAAGCGACCCTGTGCATCACCTTTGTGGGATTAAGAGGAGAGTTATCCCGCCCTCCCATCCCCTGCCAAGGCAAACATGGGCATCTCTGTGATCAGTTTGGAAGTCAGCCACATCAGGAGGCTTTTACAGCAGTCAAGCAATATTTATTTGAAATACAGACTGCCTATAAAATAGCTAAAATTACTTGTCTACTGGAAACAAGATCAATAGAGAATAATAGCGAATTGTGAGCGACTTTGAATCTGGAGAACACTATTTTATCTCAAGTACAGCCTATGGTACAAGGAGGGTTTATAATGAGAGACATGGTGATCTTCAGAAGAACAGTCTGTTAGGACTAAGAGTTTTAAATGCTATAGCAGAATGTACAGACATCGTTTGTCTTGATTCTAGAAAATTAGTCACCATGCTATTTCTGAAGGATGGCATGGAGAAATGAGACTCTTCATGTGATTAGTGTGACAATTGGTATGCAATTAATATTTTACATATGACATATGACCCCACTTCTGGTGCATAATAATTATGAGATAAACGAAAGTTATTATTAGTAAACTTGTATTAGTCACTCAAGTTGAAGCACCGTCTGGGAAACGATCATGTGTAAGACAAGTTAACTGCGTCCATTATCATTGAGCAGGAAAGACTAAGGCCCAACTGATGCTATGGGGAGTTAATCCATTCAGCAGGGTCTGGAGAGTGTCTGCAACTGGACCCCTTGAATGCAGGATGATAGGACTCAACGAGTCTCTGCATTGTGACAAAACCAAGTGAGAACCACTGGTCCAAAAAAGTCAAGCAGTCCTTTGCTACTCTATTCATGACAGCCAGGTAGAAAGGTACATCAACAGATGAATAAAGAAAACATGCCTCACTGTGCGAGGGGCAAGCCACAAAGGAGAATGACATCCTGACATTCTCAGGAAATGGATGAATCTGGACATAAACCAGACTCAGAAAAGGCAAATATCTCATGTTTTCTCCCGTATTTGGAATAATATATATATACATATATATATATATGACAATGTATATGTATATATGACCTGAAATCAGGAGACTGTAAGAGGGGAGAGAGAAATCTAAAAGGGGAGGGGAGTGGGTAACAAGAGAAGATGCTGGAAAACAGGTGACATGAAGGCAGGGGGAACTATTTGAAGGGAGGAGGAAGACTGGCTCGTGGCAGTGTGGAGTGAAGGAGAAAACATAGTGATGTTTATGTGTTGAAACCTCATAATTTTTGAAATACAGACCTGGCATTATAAAGGTGCAGAAGCTCTGGGTACTGCTGGATATATTCAATGTCTTGATTGTGATGCTGGTAACATGGGTGTGTATGCAAGCCAAGACCCTTTAAATGGCAGGCTGGCAAGATGGCTCAGCATGTTAAGGTATCTTTTGCTAAGTCTTAGGATTTGAGCTCAATCCCTGGGACCTACACAGTGGAAGGAAAGACCTATCTCTTATAAGTTGTCTTCTGACCTCCAAAAGAGTGCTGAGGTGTGCACACTCACACACACACACACACACACACACACACACACACACACACAATCAACACAATCATGCACACCAAAAATGAACACAATAAAAAATTCTAAATCTTCAGATTGCACACTCTACTTGTATGCGGTTTGTTGTATGTTACTTACACATCACAGTGAAGATAGAGGAGAAAGAAAAGCAATAATGGGGAAGTTGAGTCATGCCAAGAAGTATCAGATTAGTATGTGTTGAGTCAGGAACTGGGAAGTCAGAGTTCAGCTCCAAGGAAATCCTAGAGCCATTAGCTGCAAGCATCTGCAAAGACAGAGATGGGCCTGAAGTTTTCTAACATAAGTTTAAGAGCGGAGTTTAGTATTTTTCCATGGTTTATTGCTCAGTATAAAGGTTCAAAAGGAGGCAATAAGATCTACAAGGGGGCACAATCAATCATGCTGTGAAGAATGGCTGCCTTAGTCATAAGAGTGTTAAGAAGAATGTCAGGTTATCAGCCTTAACATACCTTTAATATACATCATTTAATATACTCTCTAATATACATCATAACCCTTATCGCCTGGGATGTTTGTTTAAATGTCTATCCCTCCCCTCCCCCACCAACACAACCACCACTACCAGAACTAGTAGATCAGAGTCTCTGGGGGTGGCATCTGGGCATATGTACTTTCCTAGAGTACCCAGATAATTCTGCGGCCTCCTGTGTTTGGGAGCTGCTGCTGCAGTGGTAGACTCAGTTGTCTCAATAGTTTCTTCTCACTTTCTGTGGGACTATGAATACCATGGACATTTGACTTCATCTTTGGTGTCCCATATAAGGTCTCCGGGACAGATCAGTCACTTTTCTGTTGTTGCAATAAAACATCATGACCAAGACACCTTGTTATGTTAGGTTTACAGTGAGGAGAACTGGAGTCAGTGATGATGAAGCAGAGGTGACAGGCAGGGGATGTGTAGTTAGTTGGACCAGCAGCTGAGCTGAGGAGATATATCGTGAGCCATAAGCAGGGACAAGAAAGGACTAAGTCACAATTGTGTGAGCCCTTTGAAACCTCAAAGCCTAGTGACATACCTCCTCCAGCAAGGTTACTCTTCTCAATCATCCCCCAAAGAACCACCAGTGTGAGACCAAGTCAGTGACTATTGGATGGGGAGGGTATCATGTCCTTTAACCACCACACAAGGATAAGGAGAAAACCTACAAAGTGTGGAATCCAAGTCTTAGCCTTTTAAACCTCCTTCACCCTGAAGACTAATCTCTGCCTGGAGTTAAGGTACCCAAGGTTAATATCCTCTGCAAACCCACCCCAACCTCTTCTTCTCCTCTAGACTCTATGGCTCCAGATATTATGTGTTGGCACCCGCTCCCACACGGTACCAAGAGCTGGGTGTATGCCTGCAAGGTTTAAGAAAAAACACATACACAAAAATATTTTACCATTACCTTATTCATTTTTACAAGGTTTACTCCCCACTAGCCCAAATCTTTATTTTTCTTTGCACATGCTTTCAATTCCCATGGTGTCCTTCACTGTATCCTGCTTACTTTGGCTTTAACTTCGTGGCTCATTTTACCCAATACGTCCTTTCACTTTGCCAGCCGGCTTCCCGGGAAGACCTCGTTAGAAAATTCCTCACTTTCCCCATCTTGGTGGCACCTCCATTTGCAAGTGCCCATGCCAACATGGTACCAAGAACCGGGCATAGGCCTTCGAGGTTTAAGAAAAAAACACATACTCAGGGCTTTCTCATAACTTGAATGACCCGAGTATGTGTTTTCTCATAACCCAAATGAACCGAATATATGGTTCTTCAACAACTGTGTCCTTTTCTTGAGGCACCGGGGCCCACATGGGCTCTCTTTGTTCTTCTGCATCTTTTGTTGGGGCATTCAGCAAGCTCAATTAATAAAACCCTGAACACTCAATAGATCAATGAGCGATAACCCAAAGACTATACCACAGGAAACCAACGTGGGATTTTCACAACTGATGTGGAAACAACAGAAGCCACCCATCACAGGCAGGCTCATTCCCAGGGGGCTGATTCTGCCCTGATGATGACCTCATAGGAACAAAGAAGGGTCTTCCTGTGGCTGGCTATCTCCTGAGAGAGAGGAGAGGTGGAAACACAGTCTGTGAGGCAAAGTTCTCCATGTCTCCCTAGCCATAGCATGCTCCTCCTCCTCTCTCAGGAGGACAGAGTAGCTAAGCATGCCATCATCATCATCCTCTCTCTCTCTCTCTCTCTCTCTCTCTCTCTCTCTCTCTCTCTCCACACACACACACACACACACACACACACACACACACACGTATATGTATATATATCATTATATACACATACACATATGCATGACTCCCTCTGCATTGGACAGAGACTTCAGAGCAGAAAGGAAGTCCACCTGTGTCCTTACCCCTGCCGACATACTTCCGTTTTTGTATTTCTGGTTGTGGGCCTGGCCTTTAATACCTGAGCCATCTTTCCAGCTAGATACTTGTGTTCTTAGATCTCCTTTTGTGTTTTCTTCAGTATCTGGCATTGAGCTGAGAAAGTGAAATGTATAGTAAATAAGAAATGAATGAATGAATGAGTGAATGAATGAATGAGAAAAACATCTCAGGACAAGGAACAAAAGAGGAAGAAAGTGATGAGGAAGAAACGGGAACTGTGATGGAAGTGATCTGTCAGTTAATCACAGAGACAATAAAATGTCAGTGCTTAGGGCTTTGACCCTAAGGGTAGATGACCTGAGTTCAGATCCTACTCTAGTCCACACTGTTCTTTCTGAGCAAGGTACCCAAACTCCCCCTTGTCTGTACTCAGTCCAGCTGTGAGCCTTAAGTGGGTTCAGGCCAATAAAGGGGTTAAAATAGGGTTGACAAATGAGGTCCTGCAGGCCAGTCTGATTGGGTATTTGGTTTTCATAAATATAATGTGTTGGGAGCAGTCACACCCGTGACAATGTCCTTGCCCCTCTGCAACAGAGGTGGGTGGGTGCAGCAGAGAGCTCATGGTCTACAAAGCCTGAGGCCTCTACCAGCTGCCCTTGTGAGGACAAAGTGGGCTAATTGCTGCCTGCTTCAGACACAAAAACATTCCATTCTTTATTTGGTGTGTGTGGGGGTGGTGGGGGTCTGTGGTTGTACCTGTGTCCATGCATATATGGATGGATGGGCATATATGTGCATGTGAAGATCAGAGGCCACCATCAAAGTCTTCCTTAATCATTCTCCACCTTATTTCTTGAGACAGGGCCTCTCATTGTATGTGGAGCTCACTCAGCTACACTAGCCAGTTACTAAACCCTGGAAACCCTCTTGCAAAGATCACAGATGCACACCACTTTCCTTGATTTCTTGTTCTGTGTACTGGGGATGTGAACTCAGGTCCTTCTGTTTTTGTAGCGAGTACTTTACTGACTGAGTTATTTCTGCAGTCCCCAAAGCTCTGTTCATCAATTCTGAAAAGAAGACTTAGGCTGTGTATCTCTTCTCTAAAAGCAGTTCTCGTAATTCAACTTCAGCATCCTTCCTTCATCCACCGTACCACCTCAAATGTCCTGGGGCACTTTGCAAGTGGCACCATCCACTGGGAACTTAAGAGTCTCCATGTTTGAACTGTCTTGTTCATTGCCTCCACGTACTGCCTTGAATAAAATTAACACCTGGGAAATTCATGCTATCAAAGATATTTATCATGCATGTGCCCACGGTCGCAACGTGCGTGCGCAGGCACAACAAACTCCAGAAACAAAGGAGCCAGTGAACTTTTCTCCTATGGCAGAGGCAGGTGGAATTTCGTGTTCCAACCTTGCCTATTTATTCTCTTCCATTCTCAGCTTCTGAGGTAGTGACAGTCCTGCCTTCCTGAAAGAATAAAAGTCCACGAGGAGATGTCCCCTGCCAGCAGGCATCAGTGTGGGGACAGGCGCTGTCAGCAGGGGCTGAAACATGCCCTTCTGGTGCCTCGTTCTGCCCTCACATTCCAGCAGGTGTTCAGGAGCATCCTACCATGCTTCTTGTGCAGCCACATTCGTTCCTGTCCCTCAACACTCCCGGTCCTGCTCACCCATAATCTGCCACACCATTAAAGCTGGCCCTTGAGCTTTCTACCTGGAAACCTTCACACTGACCTCAAGAACCTCAGGAACCTCCCAGGTCCTCTGCTTCAATCCCCATCCCCCAAGGAGGTAAGATGGCCACAAGAACCCTCTGTCTTGATGCTTAAGGTCACAGAACCCTCACTGCTATAAATCCCGCACAATGGGGTTAGCAGCTGGCTTGGGTGTTGACTTTCTCTTGGAGTGACCCCACTACCTGAGAAAGCCCCTGCAAATGCCTGCCTCTCAGCCTCACAGACCTCCTCTTATCTCAGTCCTCAGTTTCAAGGTAAAAACCTCAATGAGCTCCCGAGTAGCCAACCTTTCCCAAGTCTCCTTGGAGTTCAAAGATGAAGTCAATGTTTGCCTCCAAGAAAGAATTCATTAGCTGCCATTGCCAACTCTAGGTGTTTTCTCTGAGCAGAGGCATACTCCCCAGGACCTCCGAGGGTCACCAGGTCAACAACTTAACATGCAGAGTCTGCAAATGCCAGTGGTCTGGAGCACAGAACAGGCAGATACAGTTAAGTTGCTTCTCCCAGCTCAGTGGTCTGGCTTCCCATCAGGGACCAAGCTGAAAAGTACCTGCCACCTCTTGCAGATGAATCCTGGGGCCCACCTGGCAGATTGCAAACCAAAGACAGAGCTAGAAACCCAAACATCTCTCCTGGGTGTCTGGCAGCCCCTATCCATCTTGACTTGAAAGAAGGGCTTTATCTTTCTTTCGTTTTTTTTATTCTTTCTTTCATTTCCTTTTTCTTTGTGGCACTTGTATTCCCATAA
This sequence comes from Rattus norvegicus, assembly GCF_021556685.1. NCBI lineage: Eukaryota > Metazoa > Chordata > Mammalia > Rodentia > Muridae > Rattus > Rattus norvegicus. The sequence continues at coordinate 172,508,499 of NC_141535.1, forward strand.
GAATCAGTGAGTAGATACGTATTGGTAAAAGTAATGGGTAAAAGAAAAATGATTACTGAGTTTTTAAAATGTGATTTCTGATGTTCCAATTTTTATTTAACTCAGGCAATGACAGTTACACTGACAGCCATGCTTATTCCGGATCTAGAGAAATCGTCTTTGCCTCATACCACATTAAGCACTGTTTGCAAAGTAGCATCCTTGGATGACTTCTGCCGCCATGTTCCGGGCCTCTGCCACCCAACCTCCGGAGGGGCTGCCAGCATCTTAAGCAGCATCGGTTCTTGATGGTAGGATTCCATCTGGGACAGAGAGATGTCTCAGAGCTGGCACAGAAGGCTGTCTTTCTCAGATAAATGGCCCCAAAGCTGACAGGATCATCCTGGGATGACTGTCACAGCACACATCCTGGGAACAGGCTTACTGCAATCCGAAAAAGGCTATTGAGTGAGCCTTTTTAATTGCCGCCCGCCCTCCCTCCGCCTTACGACTCACTTATTAAGATGTTTGGCACTCGCTGACGGTGGAGATTTTTCTGCAAGGTTCTTTTGGGAGCTACCTAGATGACTTTGGCAGGAAAGAGACATATAAATAACATTGAGGATTATTATTATTGGTGGACTAGGTCCTCACTCTGTGTGACTGGGAATTCTAATGCTCCAACTTGCTTGTTATAAATATTGTTCCCTTCATCCCTTCAGGAAGCATGAGAGTGAGGTGGAGAGGGCTGTGTGAGGGGTAGAGAGGCCGTCGTTAGGAAGATCTGCTCACCGAAGCTAGTCTGAGAACCATCCTGCGTGTATGAAATAAATCACATCTTTATTTTACCTTACGTCCATCTCAGCAATGGAAAAGAGATGGGAATTGTAGGTAAGACTTTAGAATAAGTGACACAAGCCCGGCCCCAGAGTGAGACCAGAGACAGAGAGTGGGGACAGCAAATATTTCTACAGTTTGAGAGGAGAATTTCCATTAGGAAGGCAGGTACCTGGTTCCAAATTGACGCTTGACCAGTCTCTGAGTTGGTGGTATCATGTTCTGCCCTCCACACTGGGGTGGCGCCAAGGCGCATACAGAAAGCCCTTGATCCCAGGAAGCTCAAAGCCAAAACCAATATTATATGAACAAACAAGCAAACCTATGAACTAACACAAGAGACAAGGTTCAAAGGAAAGATACATGAAGTCGACCCAGCGACAGAACAGAACAGAGGAGCTTCCATATAGGCTAAAGAGCAAGCGAAACAGAAGTGGAAACTTTAAGGGTTCTTTGGAAAGTCAGTTGTGTTAGATGGTGTTTTACTGGAGCAAACATGGAAAGGAACACTTCGTTAAAGTAGACGCAGGTGAGAAGCTAATGCAGACTCTTAAAGGAGCGTTCGGCTAAAACAGACACAGGAGAAAGGGTGTTCTGCCAGAAGAGCACATCAAAAGACATGTGATGAAGGATTCTGCACTAACAACACACTATATCGGTCCGCCTTACATTGCATAGTTGAGCTCCATTTGTCAGGACTCCATAGAGAGAAACACACCAAAAACCTCCTTGCGGTGTGCTACTGTTTCTTGCCGCTTCCACAGACTCAGACTGATTGACAAAGTGATGTCAGCTGAGACAGACACATGTGCTGAGGCAAGACACGTGGAGGACACATGAGTCCTAATATTCGGTTAGGGCTCAACGGACAGTGACGGGGGCTGAGCTCGGCTTGCGTGTAAAGCTTGCTGTGCAATGCTTGTGGGTCTCCCATCTTCCCTGATCTTCGCTTCTGCTGAGAGGTACAGCCAAGAACGTTTCCCGGAGTCCCTCCTTCTGCTGGCTGTCTTTGCTAGGTGGTGCCACCACTGATGATTCCTGTTTACTACCCTAACTCTACCCAACTGGACTGCTGATATATCTGTAAGCTGTTTTCGAGTAGATCGAGCTGCCGCCGCTCACCTGTGAAGTGAACGGCTAATTTCCACACAACACAGATAGGAGTTGCTCCAAAGAACCTTTGTAAACAGGACAACTTTCCACCCCCATCTTCCTTTTCCAGTGCCTCTGGTGGGTGGCGGGCTACACAGGAGGCTAAAGCATTTAAGAACCATTGTTAAAAGTAAGATTTTTTTTAAATTAAAATTACACAGAACAGTGAAGGAGAGACTGGCCAGTTCCCATGGGAGGTCACAGGGATAAGCTTCTCATTGTGTTAGCACCAGCAGTCACTGGAAAGGGCAGGAGAGGCTGCGGGCTGTCCATTTCCCCCTTGGTTTAAAAATAGAACCTTCTGAGTTTCAGCCAACTGATGGCCACACAGTTAGAAGTTCCTTGGCACTATGTGTGGTCATGGGAAGCTCTTATGAATCCATGAGCTGTGAGCAGAAGTGACCAGTGCAACTCTGAAAAAGATCTGCTGTGGGTTCTCCGGTCTCTGTTTTCCCCATCACACTGGCTCTGTGTAGGCCGCCAGCTCTGACTCCTGACAGTGTAAAGCAGCCCTTGGGTATGGTGAGCAGCAAGCTACAATTTGCTCTGAGCTACTCATTTCCATTTTGAGTCTCTTTCGTTATGTTAGCTTAGGCTGCATCCTACTACAGAAAGTTTCAACTGGGAACAGTTTAAATGTCAGTGAGATTAACCCACCTGCCATTTGGATCCAGATGGAAAAATAATAAATTGTGGGTAGACAGGAAGACCACCCAAGAGCCCATTGCGGTCATTCAAACAAAGACAGATAGTGTTATGACCTGAATATGAAATGCTGACCCATCCACCTCTCCCCCACCCCTGCTGCCACAGGCTCGTGTTTCCAACCCTTGGACTTCAGCTGGTGGTCTTATTGTGGAGTTGTGGAAACCACCTGGAGGAAGTAGGGTCACCAGGGCGTGCCCTTGGTGCTGTCGTGCCCTGGTGTCTCCCCATATCCCCGCTTTTCTCTGAGTTCTGACAGCTCTGATGCTCTGTCCACATACATGAAACTAAGTAACCAGGAGCTAAACCCTCTGAAACCATGAGTAAAATCCATCTCCCCTCCTGTAGGCCGTGCTCTCTTGTACTTCGGTTACAAGGTAGTTGCTTTGCGCATAACGAAAGATTAACGAGCCTGAGGTCCATTTCGGGGAGCAGAAACAAATGATCTGAGAGTTAATTGGCTATCTGGGTGGAGGGTAAAGGGAAGAGAAGTCAAAGTAATGGATAGGATCCTTCAATGATTTCTCCAGATACCTAAGTGGGAACTGTGGAAGGAGATGTTAGGCATCATCTCGGCCTGGGAGCCTCTTGTGTGATAATCTTGTGTGAGGTAATCACAGACACAGCTGTCAGTCTAATAGTCTTCTCTACAGATTCAGCTCCCATGGTTCACATTTGAGTTGAAACACTGCATGTAACAGAAACCGATCTTAGCTGGTTTAAAACATTTTTTAGAAGGAAGGATGATGATGTAGCTCACAGAAGCCAAGTATAGCCAGAGCTTTAAAAAGAATGAGAAATAAGGACTAGAGAGATGGCAGGAACCAATCAAATATTCTCAGCTCTCTATCCCTAAGCAGACAATTTCTTTCCCTACACAACTGACAAAGGATGCTTCTCCCCAGAGCTTCTGAGTTTATATACCTTTCAGCATGCAAATTGTGCAAATCCAAATGGATACATGCTCACCCTAAACTCCTGAGTGTGCCATGAGAATGTAACTAGTTCCACACGGGGAGGAGTGTGAACCGTCCCTCCCCATGAAAAGAGTCCATGTGAGCCGGGCAGCTCCAAATTTCTAATGTGGCCCAAATTGAATACAATTCGTGTCGATTTCATGAAGGCCCAGCAGCCCACAGCTCAGTGGCTTTAGTTAGGGCTAACCAGAGACTATCTCCAGCTGATAAACAGATTTCTTATTGCTAAAGATTTGTGGACTCCTCGTGATCTCGGAATGCTCACAGACATTTTCAGCTTGTCTGTTTCCCCCGTGCTTTCCACAGCATGAGACAGATAACCACCTGTCCTACACTGATGCATGTCTTGGAAAGCTGGTCTGGAGTGGGCGTGGAATCCTACACAGGAATTATTTGAGTGTGAACCAGCAGTCTCACAAATTTGCCTAAAGTCTCCAATCTTAGATTTGTTTGTTCTAAAAAACTTCTGTTCTGCAAATAAGTATTGTCGAGCTTCCAAATACCCTAATGTCCCTCTTCCCCTTACCTAGCCCCAAACACTCATTCTTCGTTCCCATCCGGGGCTCCCTTCCCTACTTCTCAGAATAAAGTTTTAAAATTGAGCTATAAGAATGAATATAGCAGCTCTTTATCTGTCAGAGAAAGATTAGCTGAGGATAGTTATGGGCCCCAGGCAAAGATAGGGACGCAGCCTGCCTCTTAAAGACCTGATTGGGAAGGTTTTATTGTTGTTATAAAGATGCTCTCTCTTTTAAAAGTTTACAGCTAGACTTTCTTTTTCTTCTAGTCATAGGAGGTCATGTACTCTTTTATTATTATTAGATACTTCTCGGGTTTAAGGCTGAGATTTACTTAATAGCACAGGCAACCTAGCAATGAGGATGATGGGAAGTGAGCAGGGTCTCCCTAGAGAGCAAGGGCCTCAACATGGGGAGCCATTCAGCTCTGGGTTATGTGTGAGGTCACAACTCCCATCAGACAACAAGCTCACAGCGGGAGTGGAGACGGCCGTGTGGCTTTCAAATGCCAAAGGCACTGAACGAATGACCTTTCGATGCACTTCTCGCTGTGGTTCCTTCAACACTTTTATTTTACAACTAATGATTATGATCAAGTAGATATCACACAGAAGAGGTGCTCCTGAATATAATCTCATTATTTTATGGGTTTAAATTTTCATGCTCATGGCCTTCATAGCCAATTATTACCATTTCCTATTGTCACTAAACTGATAAGTGCTTTTATTTTTCTTATTTTTAATTGTGGTATTAATATATATATGTGTGTGTAACATAAAACTTGCCAGTTTATGTAGCTGGTCTTTGCTACTTTGTGGGTTTTTCTTTTTCCCACCTTTTACCTTCCAGGTTTTACCCCCTAGCACTAAATAGGAGAGAAGCAAGGATAGAGGGGAGAGAGGAGTTAGGAAAATCCCGGAGTCTATTTTCTTTCCCTTTGTTTCTTCTTTGACCACAGCTACTAACAAACTACAACCAATCTCCCCAAATAACCATAACCACCTGTCGGTGTTCCAGCATTTATATACTCTTAAGGTCTCAGAATTCCAAACGTCACACTGTCACAGAAATTATCTGCAGCTGGCAAAACCACACTTCTGCTAGAGCACCAGGCAAATCATAGTCAGCGGCTGCAGACAGTCCGAACCAAGCCCACAGCCCTACACTGGGGATTCAAATGAAAGCACGTTCTTATCACTACACCCCCTCTTTTGTTTTATGCCATTAATTGTGCTGTGTTTGAACAGTTGTGCACAGCCTGGATTTTTTCGATGAACTATATCAGTACCTTCCCCAGGAGCATTTACCACTTTGCCCCTTATTTCATTATGTGCTGTCTCGAGAGTTGTAGGAATATTAATCGGAGCACCAAGTGTTGTAAAAGATATCTTCCCCATAAATTTATGAGCATGTCAGCCACATAAGGTCTGAAGTTTTCTATCTGACCTTCTGGTCCCACACATTTAACCCATCACACCAAAACCTCTCCAACTCTGCAACCCTTTCAGTAAAGAGAGAGCAGGCTAGCCCCTTTTGTTTTCCCATTTCAGCCTTTGTTTGCTTGTTTGTTTCTCAGGCCCCTTCATTCTCACCCAACTGCTCATCCATTCTTCCATCACTTTTTGAAACGGACTATATGAAGACGAAAAAGAAAAAAACAGAAAATCCCCTTTAGGAGAAAAGCAGGGGACTTATCTCAGTGGTAGCAACTTCTATATTTTTTTTATGGGTCTCTTGGGGGAAATCCCCTCCCTTCATCGCCTACCATTTCCTCTACAGCATTTGTAGCCAAATTTCCCATTTTTCTCTGTCATTTGGATACCACTTGTAGTCTTTGCTACATAGTGGGTTCTTCTTTTTCCTACCCTTTATACCCAGGTTTGAGGCCATATCTCTAGATAGAGGAATATGAAGGATAGCGTGGGGTGGGGGGGAGAGAGAGAGAGTGTGTGTGTGTTCTGAATCTAAGTCTAATTTCTTCTTTGAGCACAGCCACTAACAAACGACAACTAACTCTCTGAATTACCAACACCCATCTACCCCACCTCTCAGGGCCCTAGCATTTATAGACTCTGAAAAGTTCCCAGTATTCCAAACATCACACAATCACAGAAAATATCTACAGCTGGCAAAAACCACACCTCTGTTAGAGCACAGGACAAATCACAGTCAGCTGCAGCAGACAGTCAGAAACAGCCCCACATCCCCACATCTGGGATTAAAATGAAACATATTCTTAGAATATTTCTGTATTTTTAAAGAAACCAAAATTGCAAAATTGTCACTGCAAGTTTAACACTGCAAGAATAAGTGTACAATTCAGTGACATTAAGTACATCACACAGTTTGCACAACCACACCATCTATTTCCAGACCCATCATCATCCAGCAAAGTTCTCATGTCCATTAAATAATGGCTCCCCATGCTTCTTGCCCCTGGGTAGCTTCAGGTAACAGCTACACCAGTTTCTGTCTCTCAGAGTTTGGCCTATTCTAGTTACTTCAGAGAAAGGAAGTGCCCAATATTTATTCTACTGTCTTAAAATGCCACACTTCATTCCCTTAACCCCTTGACATACAGGCTAACTACCAAACCTCTCAAACCTCATGCAAGAGGCATGAGATATGGGTCACCCATTATAGCCAGTGATACTTCAGTGGGAAGATCTACTCCATGCACACTATCAGCTGAGTGCATGGAAAACCTGCAGAATAGCCATTCCAATCCTTCACTTCATGGTTAAGAAAGCAAGGCTCCTTCCGGTGGTACCATGATGTTGGGACACAGCAAGCCAGGATTTCACTAAGGTTATCCAAACACCCTGGTGTCCTGTCATTCTTCCTGCTTCCCCAGTGAACGCTCTCCATTTGCCATCCCCTTGGTGACACAGAATAGCTGTCCCCTAGATTCTTGGTGAGGATTAAAACCATTCTCATTGTTCAATCTACACTTAGAACATCAGGTTCTGAAGTTCTTTACATCCTCCCTGTAAATGGTGTATGCCCTTTCTCCAGAGGCAGTATGGCTCAATAATTAAGCAGCCAGCATCTGGAACTAGGCCGCTTGGGTTCTGCCACAGCCTTGGTTTGAATGAAAATGTTCCCCATAGTCTCTTGCATTTGAACTCTTGGTCCTTAGTTGGTGGTGCTGTTTGTGGAGGCTTAGGAGGTATGGCCTTGTTGGAGGAAGTAAGTAACTGAGGTGGGTTTTGAGGTTTAAAGATGCATGCCATTTTGAGAGTCTCTCTCTCTCTCTCTCTCTCTCTCTCTCTCTCTCTCTCTCTCTCTCTCTCTGATTCACATTGTGAATCCTTCATATCCAGCATCTAATTCCTTTTGCCATCTACCTCTATCATGGGCCCTAACCCTCTGAAACCATAAGCCCGTATTAAATCTTTCTTCGGTAAATTGTCCTGATAATCATAGTGTTTTATAATAGAAAAATAACTGATACAATGACTAAATGATCTTACCCAATCGACTTACCCTTTGTGATGCCATTTCTACATCTGTAAGTTGGGGTGATGGAGATGATGTCTTTCTCATTCGGTTCTTTTCATGCTTAAATAAACGGATGCAAATACTGTTTTGTTGCCTGAGAATCAACTTCCTGCTAAGCAAGCTAGGGGGGGGAGATATCTTCCCAGGTGACCTGGCTTTGTGCTTCTTCTTGAGATCTAGAAAGAAAGAAGGGATAGCCCATTTACCCATATACCAAGAACAGTACCCAGGGCTTAGAAAACATTAGATACCTGATGTTGGTAGGACTGTAACTCATGTCTATAGTGAATTAATTGCCACCTCTATTTGGTTATAGAGTCCTTGTTGAAAGTTACATATCCATTATCTGTCTCTCTGTCTGTCTGTCTATCTATCTATCTATCTATCTACCTATCTATCTAATCTACCTAGTTACCTATCTAATCTACATATTTACCTATCTATCAGTTAGAATGCTTTCTGATTCAGATAAAGAAAACCATAGCTCAATCTGGCTTAAACTTGACTTTAGAGTTTACCTGAGAGTAGCTTAAATCCATGGATAAAATGGCTTCCATACATTGTAGTCAGTACAAAGGAATGCCATCCATAACATACTTCTCTCTGTTAACTCTGTTCTGATGTCTGGGCATCAACTTCCTGCTAAGCCAGCATGGGAGAGACGGCTTCCAGGGTGAGCCTGACTTTGTGACTCTTCTCAAGATGTAGAGGAAAGGGATAAGCAAGTCCATTTACCCAGTGGTCGGTTAAGGTCTCCTTCCCTTTGTAGACCAGGAGCAAAGCCAAAGTGGTAAAATCAAAAGCCCCATGGGAACTTAGGATGAAGTTAGAGCCATACAAAATCAGTGTGATCAGAAAGATACTGCCACATCTACAACTCGAAGGCTCTTTTCCACCATGATGCAATGCACAGAGTTGGCAGGCAATTTAAGTACTATGTTCTCCAGATGAACAATACTCTATGTGAGATATTCTAAATGTCAACCAAAGACAAAGCCAGGTTTTCAAGAAGTTGTGTGTGTGTGTGTGTGTGTGTGTGTGTGTGTGTGTGTGTTACCAGGGATGGAACCCAGACCCTTGCACATGCTAGGTACACACTTGACCACTGAGTTACATCCCAGTTCAAAACAATTGTTTGTCTCTGAGAATTGGTGTTACTGAACTGTATGTCAGTGTTTCCTGTTTCTCTTCTTCAGCCATAACAGTGTTAGTAGAAAACCCCAAAGCAAGCCTACATCTCCCAGGCAACTTATAGAGTTTTATTTATGGAAGCACATATTTTCACCATGTTTTCCTGTCTCCTTGGATCCCTAAGAACCATAGTTTATGACCCAATTTGAAGAAAAGATGGAATTCATTTTCCCTGTGCTTACAGAAGTATCTGACTAGAAGAATTGAACATGAATGATGAAATAAACAAATAAGATAATCTCATAAGAATTTCAGCATTGGGGGTTAGGAAGATGGCTTAGCACTCGTTAAAGCACATGTTGTTCAAGAGTGAGGGCTGGAGTCCGGTATCTAGAATTTACCTAAATGCTGGACGGGTGAAACAGAGACACGGCATATCCAGAGGAAGATGGCCAGTGACTAACCACATTGGGCAGCTATCCATTTAACTGAAAGACTCTGCCTCAATGAAGAAGGTGGAAGAGCCATCAAGAATGACTCCTGATATCAACCTCAGTCTTCCACATGCACACAGGCAAGGTCATGTGCATTCACACACACACACACACACACACACACACACACACCACACACACCACACCACACACGTGCTAACCCCCCACCCCACACACACACTCACAAATGGGAAAAGAATTTTAGCATGAGCTCATATACACAAACATACTCATTCAGACATCCTATTCATACAGAACACTGCCCTGATGGTTCAAAGGCAACAGTGTGTTCTTTGAGAAGGTTCACTGGTGCTTTGTTGTAAGTCATTGTTCTGTCTCTAGAACACATTGTTGCCTGTGTGTGTTCTTAGGGCTTTCTTTACCATCCAACTCAAATCTCAAGCTTGTACTGATCCTTGTTACATTCTTAAATCTCACACACATACACACCGATTGTGTGTATCCTCAGCTTTATTCAATAATATGGTAGGATTTGGGTAAACTCTCAGCTAATGACCAGCCTCCAAGTGAAATTTTAAACAAAAATTGCATTCTTCTCCTAACAATAATTTCCCTTTCTTCTAACTCAATTAAGTTTTTACATTGTATATACATTTTATTTGAAAGAAACAAGGCAGTTCTACAAAAAATGGCCCAATTTATGGTAAACATTCATATTTACTATGTTAATTTTACCATTAATTGTTACTTTTTGAAATTAAGAAATATTAATGTTCAATTATATACATTTATAAAGTTAAAGATATTTCAGTTAAAATTATGTTTACAAAAAGTTTGCAGTGGATTGGAGATTTTTCCTTGTTTATAATATTAGCTTTTAAAACACAGCAGGCAAAATTTAATATGTCTTCTCTGACAAGAAAATGAACCAGTCAACAGTCTTTTTCACTACAAAAATAGAAATGTTGCATTAAAGTTTTCAAAATACATTTGAGTTCACAGCAAAGAAACAAAAGTAGAAAAAAGGGGACAAATAAAGAGGGTGGGAGAGAAAGGAAACACCTAGTTGATAGGGGGAAAGGAACTGAGAAGCAGAAGTGATGCCTTGCCCACTTGTCATGAAAGCTCAAGAGAAGCCCAGCTAAGACCTAGCTCTTGAAGATGCACACTGGATGGATGCTGGTGCACTGAGACCAGACAAGGAAGAACAAAACTGCAGTTCTCATGTAAAACCAGACCCTCTTCTCCCTATTAGGACTTGACCCAGATAGCACCAATGATCTCTTCCCATAATCAGACAGGAAGATGTATCATTTATTAGAGTCCAGATGTGTGCTATTCCTTGAATCGGGGTTCAAGCTAAGAAACAAATGAAAAAAATAAGTCACATATTGGTGAATTTCTAGAAACCTTTGTGTGTGGTGGGGTGGTGGAAATTTGCCACAAGAGAAAGACAAATATAGTCTGAAGTAGATGCAATCTGTAGATGAGTTAGCACCCAACTTGAAAAAAAGGAATCTGAAAAAATAATTTTAAAGAAGTTTATGAAAGGAAGTAGATGTATACTAAAGGCTTAGATATTAAAACATAATCTTTTTTTTCTTTTCTTTTTTTTTTTTGGAGCTGGGGATCGAACCCAGGGCCTTGCGCTTGCTAGGCAAGCGCTCTACCTCTGAGCTAAATCCCCAACCCTAAAACATAATCTTAAAAGTAAACACCCGACGGGGCTGGGGATTTAGCTCAGTGGTAGAGAGCTTACCTAGGAAGCACAAGGCCCTGGGTTCGGTCCCCAGCTCCAAAAAAAGAACCCCCCCCCAAAAAAGTAAACACCTGATAAAATATGAGATTAGAAGCAGCTAAAGAGAGAATTGCTAAGGTGGAAAACAAAAATGAGGAAGTTATTTGGAATGGCACAGAGCAATAGAGTAAAAAAAAAACAAAAAAACAAAACAAAACAAGAAAACAAAAACAAAAAACCCCACTGATTTAAGGAGTTAGAAGATAAAAGGATAGATACCCAAAACAAGACAACAAAATGGTTGATGTACTCAGAAAATATAATTTTCCAGAATCAAGTATCTAGAGATAGAGTAAACACTGTTGAGGTTTTCCCTCACTGTCCCTTATTGAAAGATCTGCTAAAGACTTTCTTGGACATAAATTGAAGCTAGGATATAAAAGTAGAACACAAAATATTGTTGAGCAAACAAACGGGGAATTATAATTATGAATATAAATAAGCATCGGGTTTAGAAACAAAAGACAGACACCATCAGATTGTTCTTAAGTATGCCCATCTTCCTCATGAAATTTTCTTCACTTTTAATGTTTACTTTATCTATACAATGTTTTTGTCTTAAAATGATGGAGAGAGGAGGGAGGAGGGAAGGAAAACTGCAGTAAGGATGTAATACATGAGAGAAGAGTAAATAAGTAAATAAAAGTTTTAAAAACTGCTTGTCTGATATAAATGCCATTATCTTGAATCAACCACCCTTGACATTTTAGAATGTTTCCCAACAGCTTTTATAAGTGAAAAGACACAAACTGTTTTATCTCCAGGAAGACGCTGATTTAGAAAGATGCCCATTTAATACACGTATAATATTAATATCATAGCCATTGCTGTTTGGTTTCTATGTCTCCTCCTTTCCACGTTGTTAAACAGCTTTTATTATTAATGAGTCTTTAATTTTATAGTTTAGGAACGTTAGACGCATTCGCAGCAGACCTTGTTCTCTGTTGCAAGGTCTATTAATGTTTGTTCTACAGGAAGCCTTCTCCCACAGAGCAAGACCATAAAAGGGAAGCCAAGGTTAATGGGATAAAAAGGAAGAAACATCATCATTATTCACAAGTAATGTAAGTTTTTGATGTAGAAAATCCAAGAAGATTGTCGTATGAAGTGACTATTGGTGACTTCAGCGGCTGTGCTAAGTGCATTGTGCACACAAACGTGTCATTATGCACATTGACGGTGTCTAAAGGGTTAATTGTATGGCACCGTTAGAATAATCTTACCGTTTACAAAGCCAGATGAATTATTTGCTGTTATTTGCCCAGTAGCGCAGACATCTTCTCAAACCAAAGCCTTTTTAGGAAAATAAAACAGCATATGTGTATATAAGAGCCATTAGGGGAAATTTCCAGTCTCAAAATGGCTGACTTAAGGGACAATTGTTATATACAGCTTTTAACTTCCAGCTCTGCAAGTCTCTTTTTTAAAAATAAAATTCTATAAGTATATACTGTTTTATAATTAAAGGAGAAAACACTTTTTAAAGCAAAAAAATACAAGCTCTGGAGTCCAGAGTCACCACAACGAGGCAGTACCTTATCCAAGCACCTCTCTAAGCTCTTTTTTCTAACTAACCAGAGAGGTCTTGGCAACCCAGAATCCTTTCTTTCTGCCTTGTTAGTTCTACCTTTAAGTCTGATCTGGAAAAAAAAAATTATTTTTCTCCTTTCCTCAGCAGCATTATATCCTAATTTCTCCCTACTCTCCTTTCAGTAATCAAATCCGGAATACTTCTATTCACTTATAATAATGCCTTCGGCCAAATGCACAGAATCTTACACTCTCGAGATTTAGCAGGGCAGAAGAATCAGGAGCCGGGTCTGTCTTTAGCATGCAAGGCAGGCAGTCACTGGGGTGGGAAGTCACCACTGTGCAAACATTGCCTCTCTTTGGGTTCCCTTTTAAAGTTTTAATTCTGCTGGAAAAAGCATTATGTAGCATTGTTCAAATCCTCCTAAATGGGAGACAGTATGCAAGGACAAAGGTGACCTCTTCTGCAGAAGGCCAGGACTGCCTGTCAGCCAGCTCCTATCTCTTGGAGCATGAACTGTCGGGAAGATTGGGACGAGGCTGGATCTCTAAGGCTCCTTGTCTCCTGGGACACCTGTGAATTTCTACTAAGAAAGATCTTTTCAGATTTATTCCATAGTTCTACAGAAGTAACAAACATCCAGGTGTTCAGAATTTGGGGAGATCCCCCATGATCTTATGTCCATGTATTTGGCTTACTAAAGTGAGAAGAACCATCAGGAGGCTCTTTTTGACACACAGAAGGTGCTAGAATAAGAGGACTCCCTACCTGTGCCTATGCTGAGGGCAGTGATGGGGTACCCCTGCACCCCCTACCCTGCACAGCAGGGCCCTAGAGGAGTGGGCTGAATCTCAATGGTTCGCCGGTGTATTTCTGGCCCTCAGCTATCACTGGAAACCCCTACCTGAACCATCATGGTCACTTTGATGACCTATCTTGGAAAGAGTTCAGGTTTATTTATCACAGATACCTACAAATACAGTTGCTGAAATGACCGGGAACCCCAGGCCCTCTCCAGAAAATCTAAGTACTTCAAGTGATATGAATTTTTCTCAAGCTCAACAGGAAATCTAAAAGAATTGAAGTCTTAGCTAGTTATGCAGCCGTTTGGTCAGTAAACAGCACTGTTCTGTGGCCCGATGTGTCAGGCCCCTGCAGAGCCTGTGAGGTTGGGATGAATGCCACATCATCCTGCTCTGAGGCACAGTGGTCTAGAAGGCAGGGATGACACAGTAACAGGAAGCCGTGAACAGGTGAACAAACATGGCTCTCCAAAGCCGGCTTGTTGCATGGTATGCCTGTGTGACTTCCGTTTGCAGGTTTGTGTGTCAGAACTTGCTCTGGAGAGAGTCCCAAGCTGACTGTGTGCCCAAGGCCTAGAGGGGAGCAGGTGGATTAGAGTCTTGGATCGTCGAACACTTCAGGCTCTGTGGCTCTGGGCTATAATACAATGGCTGACGCTCACTGAGCACACTTCATAGACCAGGCACTGTGGAAAACACTCCCACACACATTATCTCATGCCCTGTGTAGCTTAGCTGTAGGAGGGACTGACTGCCTCCGTTGTAAAGACTAGGGAAGAGAAACAAACACTGAGATGGACGTTGGGGTGTGTCTTTCTTACTTTTCTATTGCTATGATAAAACACCATGACTAAGGCAACTCGTACGATCGTGTTTCATTCAGGGTTGAGTCGGTGAACGTCACCGTGAGGAATATGACAGCAGGCCAACAGCAGGCACTGGGACAGTTGTTGAGATCTTACATCTCGAAACCCAGAGAGAGCTAACTGGGAATGCCTTGGGCTTTTGAAACCCCAAACTGGCCACACCTCCTAATCCTTCCCAAACAATTCTACAACCCGTGACCAAGCATTCAAATTCTATTAGCCCAGGAGGGTCATTTGCATTCAAAATGTACACCACAGGGTACAAGGTGATTACTGGGGTGAACTCCAGTGAAAGCGGTAAGGAAGAAGCTAGATTAAGTAGAAGACAGTCTGCCCCCTTCTGAAGATATAAAATCCTGGGGCTCTGACCTCTATCACCTGAGGGAATGTTCCCATCATTTGCCCACCTCACTCAAACACTAGGTGCCTATAGAACAAGTTTCTAGTGAGACAGCTCTCTATAGCGGAGGGTGCCCTGCAAGTGCAGACAGCTGTGGAAAAAGCCCCAGCAATGTGTTTTCTACCAGTACTATAAGAGGCTACCCCACCAAATTACTAGAAGAATCAGAAATCGCTTTTTTTTTTTTTGGTTCTTTTTTTTTTTTCCGGAGCTGGGGACCGAACCCAGGGCCTTGTGCTTCCTAGGAAAGCGCTCTACCACTGAGCTAAATCCCCAACCCCCAGAAATCGCTTTAATAACATGCTTGGCACAGAATGTTAAAAGGCAGTTGACATTACTCAACACATGCTACCATAAAGAATGTCATAGAAACCCCCTAGGAGATGCTTCTCTAACAAATGTTGGGGCTTTGATTGTACCTTTCAACTCATTCTCCCTCCCTTATCCATAACCATTAATACTGAAGCTTGCCCCAGCCCCAAAACTCAGCATAGCATTAGAGAGTAACACAGCTAAGAGTGGCGTCAGTGGTTAGACATGACACTGGGAGAAAAATCAAATTCTGGGTGCCATCGGAGCCTTTCCTATGTTAACATAGGGTGGACTTGCTGTTCAGTGAAGATATTTTGTAAGGGATAGCGTTCATTAAGCAGTACTTTGGCTGAGCGGGGTGTCACTTGTTAGCAGCTGGGCAGGAGGGAGGTCGCAACAACAATTGGGAGCCCTGTGAGTCTGAGCTCTCGCAGGAGCCGAGAGAGCAGCATCTGTGAGGACTTCACGGTTGAAAGGACAGTGATAGACTGTAGTTAGAAGCAAGCCCATATTTTCCAATTACTCGCAGCAAGACCTGTTCTTAAAATACAGAGATGACAACCGCGAGGATGAGAAGCAGGCGTTCGGACACGTGCCTCACATCCACAGAGAGAAGCCCGTGCTTAGTGCTGTCCATCACAGCCCGCAGCAGGAGCTAATTGTCTGATGTGTGCCGCGCTTGGAGAGATTGTTAATTTGTCTATTATATTTAATTTGCAAATGTGAGAGTCAAATAATTCCCCATTTTCTCTTCTTTTCTGTGTTTGCAAAGCACTCCATATCTTCCCAAGCATAGTCTCTGCTTTGTAAAAATAAATAAATAAATAAATAAATAAATAAATAAATAAATAAATAAATAAATAAATAAATAATTTTTCAGTCTGTCTCTCCATGAGGCACCTATCTGCTATGGTTCCTCTCTTTGCTGGTTCATATTTCCTGTCAGAGGAGCGTTTGAATCTATTGCAGGTGTCTGTGCCTTCTGCACCACCCTCTCTCATTGCCTCCTTGACCGCTTTCATAGAGTCCACCACTATTCAACCAAAAGCATTCTCATGGCAAATGCCAGCAGGGTCAGTCCCCAATATTTCCTGTATGACCCCGGTGAAGCACCTGCCATCTCCTGGCCCTTCCCCCTTTCAGATTGTCCCCGATTTTCCCTACAGCATGAGCAGTAGTAGGTGATTCTAAGCTAAGTGCTCACCCCATTAGTCATGGCCTCCTCGAGCACTGTGTTGGAAAGAAAATGCAAGTTTCAAGGGTGCTGGGATGGATTAACAGGCCTGTCATAGGAGCCGAGGGGAGAGAAGTGACTTTGATTCTATGTGTTCACTTTCCCCGTACTTAGCAATCCCATCCTAGTTTCTCTTTTGTGTCCAGTGCTTAGGCACTTGACTTCCTGATGCTTATTGGGGCTGTATTAGATTCTAAATCGATAACAGTCATTACTACCACCCCGGGTTTTTTCCTACTATCTTCATAGATTTACTTGATTAGATATTGTGTCCTTGCCTTACATGCCTTGGCCCACGCCTTTTCTCCCAAATCCATTGCTCCCTAATGGCTCAGAGCACTCTAAGAAAGAAGATAGAGATTGGGATACGGTAATATGTGCACAGAGTGAGCAAAACAACAGAAGGTGAAATTGTCCTTTTGCCTGGGCGTTTGTACATTTGCTTGTTTTCAATCAAATCAGTAAACTCTGGAAGGAAAAAAGAAAGAGGAGGTGATCGGCTTCATATCTCTTGCCAAGATGCTCATACCAGAAAAACTGCCCTCAAAGAGTTTTGAACTCTGACTTCACAGCATGGCATCCAATCACCTGCTGCTTCCAGTCTGTGCTCTTCCATGGCCACCACAAGCCTCCTCTCAGGAACTCACCAAGCCACAGGAGGGGGAGAAACAGAAGCAAAAACAGTAGATCAAAACAGAGCGGGGAAAGAGTGAGGAAAGAGGAAGCAGCAGCCACACATGGCGCCCTTTGGTTCCTCAGCCTTGCCTCCCCTGACCTGCCTCTGCTCTCACAGACCTCATGCTGGCCCACCGCCCCCTGAAGGAAGCCTTCAGAGTGGGTTTTCTTCTATCCCAAGAAAGACTCTGTGCTTTTGTTTTGTTTTGTTTTGTTTTGTTTTGTTTTGACTCGGTGTTTGTAATCTTACCTCTTTCTCTTTTCCCCAGTGTCAGTGGTTACTGGGAAGGTTATGATGGTGGCCACAGATGGGGCTATTGCTGTTTTCCTGTTTACCCAGGTTTCCCCAGGACAAGTCTTTCAGACCCAGAAGCTCCTACCCCGCTCCCAAACCCAGAACAACAAACCTGATTTCTCCTTCACCACTGCCCAACAAACCTGATTCAAGAATAGGCTGCTGGCCTCTTGGGCCAGGCGGACACTCAGAGTAATGTCTCCGCTTGAACAGAGGCTGAGTGGGGATTCTAAAGTCCTGGGTCTGAAGTTCCTTCATCAAAGAAAAGCCCCTCCTAAGCATAAATACATTTGTTGCCTTATAAAGAAACCCATTAGCCACCCTCGGCACTGTGTCCTCTGGGGCCTCCGTGCACAAGGATATTTTATCTTTTCAATGAATAAAACATATGCCAATTGCCTAAAATTAAAAAGTGCAGTGGTAATGAATAATTCTCAGAACCTGAAGCCCCCTTGTGTTGGGTGGGGTAGAGGCCAGGGGAGCCGGGCTGAGGAGACCCTGGCTTAGCCATGCTGTTGACTCAAGGCCTGTGCTCTTCCTTCCTGGAACCTGCTACACGTGCTCCTTCCTCTTTTCTGCCCACAAGGGAGCCACGCTCTGTGCACTGGTGCTGCTGTGGGTCCTGCTATAGATGCACAGTCCTCCTCCCGTTTCCTTGGTTCCTGATACTTCTTGCCTGAATCCTCCCAGAAGATCCAGCCACTGTGCAGACAGGCTAACCCCAAAAGTGAAGGGTTCCCCTAGCTCAGAAGATGCTGCTCTGCCATAGGCTATAGATGCAGAAGTGTGGAGGAAACCTCAGAGATGCACCATTTCCCCTTGGAGCGCTCTCTCTCTCTCTCTCTCTCTCTCTCTCTCTCTCTCTCTCTCTTTCTCTCTCTCTCCCTCTTTCTCTCTGTCTGTTTCTCTGTCTCTGTCTCTGTATCTCCCTGTCTCTCTGTCTCTGGCTCTGTCTCTCTCTCTGTCTCTCTCTCTGTCTCTCTTTCTGTCTCTGTCTCTCTCTCTGTCTCTCTCTGTCTCTCTCTGTCTCTCTCTCTGTCTCTCTCTCTCTCACACACACACACACACACACACACACACACACACACACACACACACAAACTAGGAAGTCACAGAGCGATGCAATGAGGAGGGCCAAGCTCACTTGGAACTGTATCATTCTGAGCCAGCCCTCCTTAGAGGCAGGAAAGGTAGGAAAGGGTTTATAAGAATCCTCCATGCACAGACCCCCAGTGTTTGCAGGGACTCCTTGCAAATGTAAGTGTCAAGGCTCCTGTTCAAAGCATAGAGTGACAGAGGAGGGAAAAGCTTTTCCTCTTATTGTCACAGGATTGTAGCAACATCGATCTCATGATGGGTAACCTTGATTGTCAACTGGAGGGGGATCTTGGATCAGCTAGGGGGGCCCTTCTGGGCTAGTCTGAGGGAGCTTTGGGTTAGGTTAATGGGGCGGGAAGACCCACTCTGAATGTGGTTTGCACCATGCTGTGGGCAGGAGAGAGCCTGCTAGGCAGCAGCCATATATCTCTTTGCTTCTTGACTGTGGATATCGTGAACCCTGTTCCTGCCACATGTCCTGCCTACCGTGATGCACAAACTGAGTCTAAAATGAACCTTCATTAATTTGTCGGATATTTCGTCATGGCAATGAGAAAAGTCACTAAAACAGCTATTTAATGTTGTTCTAAATTAAAAAAAAATTAAACTTTGAAATTAGCCTGTATTTTGCCATTCTACTTTATATTTCCACAACAACATCATTTTTAAATGCAAATTTAGAAGCATTTAACGTATGCAGAACTACTGACACTACACAATTTGTACTTCGTAGCTTGCATATGCATGTTGTCAACCTTTAAATAACAAGCAGAGAGATCCCCTAAGGATAAATGGTATATATTTGGAAATAAAAAGGGGACGTTGCAATGCAAAAGAGACATGCCTTGGGAATCGGGAGCAATGCAAGGAGGCTGGTGCACAGGAAGCAGCATCTTAAGGTGAAGGGAGGAGGGTAGCATAAGCTATATTGGAAGAATTTGCCTTGGTTACAGGATCAGAGAAATGGTATCATCCCCAATTAAACAGGTTCATGCAGGGTGTGTGTGTGTGTGTGTGTGTGTGTATTGCACTAAATTTGGTACAAGTTGTGATTCTGGAAAAGCCCTTTTTATAAGCAGGTGTAGTATGTACACGTGCGTTGATATGTATATAGTATATGATATGTGGTATATGGTATGTGGTATATGGTATATAGTATATGGTATATGGTATAAGCCAAGTGTTTTCCTTTAATTATTCTCAGGTAATCTATTGAGGCAGGGCTTTGAAGTGGAAACTTACGGTTTCCTTGGAAAGTCACTTGTGTCCGATATCTGTAGGTTGATGTTGTTATGCATGTGAAGGAAGGTCCCAGGATAGGCCTGTCATTGGATGAGAAGGAAGGATGGGTGGGAGAAAAGTTTTAAAGAGGCAGGGGAGACTGGAGCGAGGAGGAGGCAGCCAAGAGAACATGGCGGCAGATGTTAAGATTCCTCTCTGCACATATTACAAGTTGTTATGACTATTCTTAAGGGATGGATGTGTACAGGATTTTGTGTTGTCTACATGGGCAAATTATATCTTATCTACGTGGGCAGTTTATATCCTTATCAATTGGTTGTAAGTGTATTGTGTGGATGTATTGTGAATTGAGATTTTAACATGTAAATCTGATTGTTGGGTTACAGTTTGTTGAGTCTTGATTTTACTGGGTGGCTGGAACCAGAGAGTTTGAGGCTAGCAGAGAGCTGCTGGGAGAGATACTAATCTGAGATGAATTAACCATAGTTCCAATGGCCTGTTGGAGCAGGAACTAGTGACCAGCCAGGTACACCCGGGAACCAGTTCTGCCGCTTTTTTATTTTTACCACAACAGCTATCAATGTTTCGCTGGTGCAGACACATGAAGGAGTGTTTTCCAGAAGCAGATACAGGTGAAGGGATGTTTTGTGACACACACGTACTGGTTCACTTTACGTGGCATTGTTGAGCTCCATATGCTGTGACTCCACAAAGAGAAATGCACCAAAAAACTGGTGGTGATGTGTTGGTGGCTTCTTGCCACTGCTATGACTCTGGCCGATTGGCCAAGTGATGTCAGCTGATACAGACTCAACATGGAGTTTTGCTAAGACAGACTTACTTGGTGAGATAAGACCCATGGGCGGACACATGCTCTTTGGCGGGAGGACCCAAGAGAGACAGTGATGGCAGGCTTGCGTGGCTAGCTTTGCAATGCTTCTTGGTCTTCTGTCTTCATCTTCACTGATGGCTGATCTTCCCTTCGTTGAGAAGGGCCCAGCAGGGCTCTTCTGGCACCCCCGCTGGTCCTGGTGTCCCCCCAATCCCCGCTGACTTATGCTGATTCAGTGGAGGCCTGGCTGTCTCTGCTAGGGTATGCCATGGCTGCTGATTTGTGTTTGCTATCCAGACTCTACTGAGCTGGACTGCTAGTGTATTCATTATTCCTGAAGTTTTTGAGTGGATTGAGCCGCCATTGCTGCTGATTACTGTGAACTGAACTGCTGATTTCTTGACAACGCAGATTGGATTTGCTCCAAAGAACTATTTCTAAACAGGCCCACTTCCCCTGTATCCTAATAACCTTTCTTTTCCACTGCCTCTGGTAGGTGGTGGGCTAGAAGGGAGGTTAAAGCATTTAGAGCCCACATAAATGTAGATTTTGAAAAATGAAAGCCATCAGGGCTTCCTACTGACTCCAAGCTCACTGATTTGCTCAGCAGCCTGCTAAGGGATCTCCTGTCTCCACCTTCTGTCTCCACCTTCCCAATGCTGAGAGTATAGGGGGCTGCCGCACCTTCCCAACATTTATGTAGATTCTGAGGATCCAGACTCCAGTTCTCACATGTACATAGCAACAACCCTGTCCAGTGAGCCATTTCCCCAGTCCTTCAGCAAGGTCTGTTGTGGTCATTCTTGTTGGGCATAAGTGTACGAGGTCCCCTCCTCTGTAATCTTCGGGCTGTACTAACTTATTTTCTGATGTAGTTGTTGTTGGCCTGACATAAATGTCTCCACTTTGATTCTAGCAACTTTGACAATAAGTAGCTCATTCTTTGCAGAATAGCAGCAACACTACATAAAAGTAACTCAGCTGTCTTCATTTCTCTTCCTGACCCAATCACAATCTACCAGCACTCCCTGTCATGTCCAGAAGCCTGCATTTCACAGCCCTCCTCCTCACCCACCAGCTCCTGCATCCTTTATGCCCACTCTCCCATGATAGTCCCAGACCTCGGCTAAGGGAGGTCAGTATAGATTACTCACACCCACGGCTGAGCACTCGTGGTTTCTTATTCTTGGCACTTTAACAAGATACGAGTTTTTTGCATTAATCACTGAATTCAACTTGCTGCAAAAAACATACTTCTCTGACCAAACTGAGAGCAATCCAAATCTCTACAACCATTTTCACATGAGTCCTCCAGTCATCAGGAGAACATGTCCTACCTTGTCATATGCATACTAGGAAAGACTGGAAGGTATGCCCTGCCCTGTTAGGTGTGGCGCTAGCCAGACTATGCACTGAGCATGGGAGGCTGTCCCCTTTGTCTTTTGGTTGATTTGCACAGCTAGATTAGACAACTGGGTTTGCTACCGGAAGTTAAACAGTTGGGAGAACAGCCATCCTTATTTGGGTAGAAGCAAGCAAAATGAGAGCAGTGTGTTACATTCGTGATTGGCTGGTCTTGGATATGACTGTTCCCACCTCAAGTAGTACAGGGGGATACATTTCTGGGCTCTAGAAAGAATACTGTGTTAGCCTGCCTCCCATTACTGTAGCAAATACTTAAGATCAATATATTTATAAAGACAAAAGATTATCTTGGTTCCTAATTCTGATATCCCATTCTACAGTTGGGCAGACCTATTGTCGTCTGTGGGGATGGGGCCTTGTATACTGTGCTTGGAGTTTGTGCTGTAGCAGAACCCTTTAATTCATGGCCAGTATAAGAACAAAAGAGGAAAAAATCCTCAATCCCTCCCACAATCCCTCCAGGGCTCATCCCTCTAGGAATGATCTCTTGGTGTTTACTTCCTCCTAATAATGCCACTGGCTACAAACTGAGCCCTTGATAACCCTACAGACACTTGATAACCCTACAATGAGGCCCAAAGGTGAGTAGGAAGAATGCACTGAATCCCAGATTGAACAAGATACCTAGAGGTAGGGGTAGGATGGGGTGACCTCTAAAGGGCTACTGAGACACCTGCCCCTAAAGAGGACAGACCATATCTCCAGAGACTGACCATAGACAGGAGCGCTTTGAAGGAGATGGGACGGAACTGGACTAGAAGTCACTCGATTGGATGGATCTACCCAGATGTCTTCATGCCATTTGGTAGGTAAGTGGGGCTAAGATGCAGATGTTAAATGACTTCTCCAAGGACATCTCTGTTGTCACACACTTTTGTCCTGCCGACATTAGTGGTCTCTGAAATCCCATTAGCTGGACATTTAGTTTTTTAAAAATCTTGTTAAAAAGTGTTTAAATGTTAAAGATGCGTTTATCATCTTGTTTCAGAAACCCCCAAACCCCTCACTGTGTTGCTCCAAAGTGCTTATCTGTTTGTCACTGTGCACATGCTCAGATGATTATTTGGATCAACGTCTCCTCAGCTTGACTGAGTTGCCTGAGGGCCTGGACATACGAGCTCTCGCCAGTCTTCCCAGTTTTGCCAGAAGTGCCATCACTGGTGGTAAAGAAACATAGAGTCGCCCCACTCATTTGGTATAAAAACGTGACTACAGACCAACTCCCCTTTGCTTTGACTTCTGCGTGCAGCTACAGTAGCAGGTACATCCCACAGGATGATGTCCCTAGCTTGTTCCCAAATAGACACCATTATTCGTCAGAGACTCTCCCTGCGTTTGTTGAAGACACAGCTAGAGACCGGTCTTCACACCGGTTGCCCAGACGGCAGTTTTCACAATGACAATTTTCTGATGGGTAGCAGCAAAATGTCTCATTGTAGCATGTTCAGTGGGGTGGGACAACTTTGCAGCAAGTAGGAGTGAAAGCTGTCTTAAGCAAGGGACCCTCCTTCTAATACTTACAAAGACCCCCGTCAGCTAATGACTTACGGACTTTCCTCATACCACATAGCTGGGGAGTCATCACCCAACAACTCTGCCTGGGTGTTGTTGCTACGAAAAGAGAAAAAGTAGGTCTGTACATGTGCATGGGAGTACACACACACTGCATTCCTGTCATAAATGTGAAAGTGATAGGCTCCCTAAAATAGACCTTTGGTCTATTCCAAACACTGAAGATCTACAGGAATATTTATTTATTTCAATCTGGAATATAACTATAATATATCTCCCCACACCCTGTTTCTCACCTACTCTCTCCAAAAATAAATAAGAAAAACAAAACAAAACAAAAAAAAAAAAAACACAGAGTTCATACCCATCTATTCTAACTCATCCCATAGATGGGATATTTGCCTCCAAACGAGTATTCCAGAGCAGAAACCTGCAGATTAATTAGGCAGGAAATAATCTCCCAGCCACAGCACACCCTGTGTTCCCTAACAGAACTCAGAAATGATTTGCGCCTCTATTTATGACTTCGGGCACCTGCCTGTGCTCCTTCGAATACTCTATTAAAAACTTTTTTATTACCTTGTTCCCAGGGTCAACTTCCTGTTTGTTTTGTGGGGTGAGTAATGTTTCGCACGCCTGCTCTGGGACAGCCACAAGGGCACACCAGGAGGTACTATAGAGGATTCATTCTCCAGAGATTCAGAATGTTCTTCTCGGGTCTGATGTTACCCACGACTCAAGATTTGTCTGATTCATGAGAGCATTGCACAGGTGTAAGGAAGTGACCCTCTCCCGTTTGTTTTAAGGGCAGCTGAGCTGTCAGGAGTTTGGAAGAAGGTTTTTTGTTTTTCTGAGGCTGCAACATTTCTCACAAACACATTCCCGGTTTGAACCCAAGTCATAATAAATTTATGAACTAGTTACACTTGGCTCTAAATCATTTCACTAAGAGAAGCATGCTGGCTAGAAATTTAACTGCTCTCGTTGGGGCCGTAGATGGGGGGAAAGGGAGAAGGTCATCAATGTTGCCAGCAAACTAAGGATAAATATCTCAGACAGGAAGTGCTTGATCGTGCACTGACTTACTAGAGCTGCAGAAAACCACTGCAAAGTAGAAAAACCAGTATAGCAGTGAATTAGTTAAATGGCTTTGGCTCCCAGCAGGTCATGCTTCCAGTCACCCACCAGAGCCCTCTATATTTGTGAATGAAATACACACACACACACACACACACACACACACACACACACACACACACACACACACAGAGTTAATTTTGATATGCCTTGGCTAGTTCAATGACTGGGCATTTCTAATCCTCCCTGTAACTAGCATATATTTCCCTCTGGTATTCCTGGCTTAACACCTTCTAATTCTATGCTTATCTTTGCTGCCCTGTGACCTTCTGGGCAGCTCCCCCCATAGGCCGCTTTCCCCTTCCACCTACATTTTGGGTGATTATTTTCTCTGTAGCTCCTAAATCTGATCCCCCTGCCTCAAGTCATGGTGAATCTGCCTCCTTCTCTATCTCCTATTATGTTCCAAGACTGGGAATCCTAAAAGTCCCACCTCTGTCTGCCCTGCCAAACCAGAGCTGCTGGCATCTTTATATACCAATCAGAACCGACTGGGGACAGGATCCCTCGGTGCCTTAGAGTGCCTACAGACACTCATGAAAGCAGTTTTGGGGGCCAAAATTAACAAAACACAAGCAGCATTAGGCCAAACCCACTTCAAACCAGAGATTATATTGTTGATTGACCTTCTCAAATTCATACAGTTTGTAAGAGTCTCCAAACTCTGGAGATGGGGAAACATTATACGGTCAAATAGTCTTTTTAATCCTTTCTGCCTCCAGAGACCACAGCTAATCTCCCACTACAGACTTATTCTGTATTTCGGATATTTTGGAATAATCATTTAATACTCATGAAGAAGGTTTCATTTTCTAGGCTTTGTGTCATTGCCAAAGGTTATGTCCCATTCATCAGATGGGCCTGGATAGAACCGAACACAATCATAGATAGACTAGAGCCCAAAGACTCACCATCACAGTTGTTACTGGGTTTGTTATTGTCCAAACAACATGTCACTTGAATGTAGCAAAGGCCTCCTGACTGCATTACTACATAGCAGAGATGTGGGCATGCGTGGACGCAGACAAGAAAGCAGAAGCTAAAGAGCAAACCATACAAGCAGAACTTGCTCTATAATAAGCTGTTCTCTTCTCTCAAGAGCCAATCCAGACTTGGCCACTCCGGCCCAGATGGAAATGCCTAGAACTGAGAGTTCACATCTGAACCATACATACGAAGCAGCAAGAGTGTGCTGGAAATCATGTGTGGCTTTTGAAACCTCAAAGTCTACCGTCAGTAACATACTTCCTCTACAAAGACCACATCTCCTAAACCTTCTCAAACAGTGTAATCAACTTGGGAGCACAAACTCAGATGCTCAGGAATACAGACAGCGTCTCATTCAAACCTCCACAAACATCCACTCAATGTTAACATATAATACTGTACTTCAGGAACAACGTAAACATTCCTCAGTGGAAGAGTGGCTCGTGATTATAAGACTCCTAGACGTGGAATGTTGGGCAAGCAATGAGTAAGTTATTTAATGATACAGAGAAATGCCTTTACTATTAAAAAAGATACAATTATGAGAGCTGTATGTATAATTGCATGTATAACCCCACATGCATAGAGAAGCCAAAAAGAAAGACATCAAAAGGTTAATGGTAGTTAACTGAGCGCCGGGGTTTTGTGGAGTTTTAAAATCTTGGTACCTCTCCAAGTTTTCTACATTAAATTTGGTATTTCACAATTATAAAAACGAAGTGATGTTAAGGATGTGCGCCTGCCTATGGTAGCTTGTGACAGGTCCTCAGCGTCACCTCGAGATCTTCTACAGGCTGCCTAGCTCTTCCCTGGGTGTTTCAAGTCAGTGGGTTTAGAGTGAGACCTGAGGATTTGTATTGGCAGTGGACACTCCTGGTGAAGAGCCACTGCCCTACTTATGTATTCCCAGGAGAAAGATATTTCGTTTTGAGCAGAGCAGGAATGGGGTTGTAAACCCAAACACTAGATAAACCAAAGGGCTGTACTTGGGGGTGTGACCTCTAGCTTTCTTGTTCCACAGACAAGATCCAGAGATCATGAAATTGCTACTAATACCCTGAGGTGAGGAAACGCTGCAGAAAACATCACTACCTTCACAGAGGCCTCTTTACCCTGACCTTTTGACTGGTGGAGATGCGAATGTGCTCCAACACTCACAGGGACAGCAGCCTGTCTATCTCTTGGAGAGGGGTCTCTCCTTCCTCTGCCTTGCAAACCCCACTAAGGAACGAAGAGTCTAGAGCTCTAGTTTCCAGGCGTCTGGCCCTTAAGGTAACAAGGAAGGATGCCATTGGAAATGAATGCTGATGGACAAGAAACTGAAGAGCAGAACAGGCAAAAAAAAGGGGGGGCAGGAGAGGAGCAGGAGCAGAGAGTGAAAAGAAGGCGCAAAGGCAGATTTCATTTGAGGGCAGAATCAAGTAAAACAGTTTTGGAATAGGGACTGCTGAAGCTTCGGAAGGTAAGAGAACATGGGAGCAAGTAGATGATGCGTCAGGCTAACGGCACGGAAGACGTTCAGCTGTGGGGACAAAAGGAAGCACTAGCATCTTACTCATAACATTGACAGGGACCTCAGCATTATCTGGACCAAAATAAGACAACTCTTATCGTGACGTCTGCCATTAAAACCACGGAGCTTCGTGATTCCTCCCACGTGCCCTTTACTGAATACCACAAATGATTCAGGTTGAATGAATAGATTTTTAAAAATCTTTTTAGAACTACAGCACTCTGTATAAATATTACTAACTGTCAGTCCTTTTTATCTTGGTGCAGACTTCTGAGTACTGACTCTGAGGAGCTAAAGAAGCCAAAAACAAGAAGGATGCCCTTGATTTCTTCCTCTTACAGTTGCCCCATGGCCCACTCTGGCTTAGGTTGGGAAAAGCTGGGCTTCCCTGCAGGTGGATAGGTGTCTATGGCTGGACACCGAGGGGCCAGCAGAGCATTAGAGATGAGTGTTGTCCAAATGGGTGAAGCTTCAGGCCAGTATTCCCAGGGCAACCTGAGAAGACAAATGGAGGTATAAGAAATCACCAGAATGAGATGAGGGAAGACGCACAGTATGGAGGGTAGGAGGAAGCCTACAGCTTTCCCAAGGAAAGCAAGAGAAGAAGCTCTGAGAGCCAAATGGGGGAGAACACAGAGCACTTCCTGACATTAACCATGGAGACAGAGGCTTAAAGAGCATGGCTTCTCCATGAGCTTCTCGGGTATTTCTCTACCTCTGGTCTTCTCATCTCTGCTCAAGGCCATGAATGCTGATCAAGATGGGACCACCACATCTTGGTTGCCTTCTTCTCCTGGCTGGGGAAAGCAGGCCCAGGGCTGCTGCTGAAGCCTCAGTGTCTGCCACTCCAGAGAACAGCTCACTCAACTATCGGGGTGCATTCTCTTTCGTTCTGACTGTTGCTACTGCTTATGGGGTCCAAATTGTCTCCTTTTCTACAGGAGTGTGATGACAAGAACAGCTCAGGTGTGAACTTTGAGGAAGGAAAGCAAAAGCACAGCTTCCAGACCACAGGACCTGGCAGGACACTGCCTGTGGAGTTAGCCTCTGCGGCCACAACTGAAGTCAGACTACTCTCTTGGTTTGCTTGGTCACTTCAAGCTCTGCCTTGGATGTTACCACGCCCCCCTGCACCCGACACACACAAAGGTCAATGTTTGGAGCTTTGTCCCTATGGATATGGTGTTGGGAAATCATAGAATCTTAAGAGGCAAGGACTAAGAGAGATTCTAGATCATGAAGTTGGGATGCCCTTGAAATAGACCTTGACCAGTTCAAGATGGTTGTTAGAAAAAGCTTGAGACTGACCCTTGAGTTGCAACCTGGCTTTCTGGTTCAAAGTGTGGTCCCTTTGTCTCAGTTACACTTCTACTAGTGTCTCCAGTCATTAGGGGATGCAGCTAAAATGGAAGGCAAGATAGGGGTAGGGGACCTCACCAGAGCCTATACACTAGGCCACTTGGATTCCCAGCCTTTATGCTTATGAGCTAAATTATCCTCTTTTCTTTATAAAGTCCCCCTGTTTCAGTCTTCTTGTTGTTGCTACCTGTTGTGGTTTAAGTCTGAAACGTGCCCCCATCTTATGCCTGAATATGTTTGACTGCCTGTCCCCCAACTGGTGGTACAACGCTAGGCTGTCATGGACACTCCGAAGTGTGTGGCTTGCTGATAGAGATGGTTTACTAGAGGGATGCCTTTGAAGCTCACAACTACTTCTGGGTCTGCCTTGCTATCTCTTGTTATCTGCCTTGCTTCACGGTGTGAGGGGCACCAGCTCTCCACCACTCCAGCCCCCCTCCTCACTTCCATGGACTCTGTCTAGGTTTCCCTGCTGTAATAGATTGAAACCATGGGCTAAAATAAAAATGTCTTCTAAGATCTACATGCCTCTGTCATGTATTTTATCCAATGAAAAAAGTGACAAATACCCCATGAATTAATACATCCGGGGATGTCTTGGTTTGATTCACGTGGCAGTGAGCCTAGACTCAGGTTCTGTCTTCTGGCCACTGGACTCCAGATGAAAGTGTCTACTGAGCGTATGTGATCCTGACCGTACCCTCCAGGCCGTGCATGTTTCTGGCGCTGTTCGAAAGACCCTTTGCCCTTTCAACTGTCAGGGAAGAGACTCCTTTGCATGTTGTATGAGCGAGCCAGCTGCATTGTGAAACTTGACTGACTGAATGAAAATCTTGAACAAAGCAGGCTGCAAGCTCTTCCTTGTCCTGAGGTCATATGCAAAGCTGTTTCCTGAAGCTAGTGACAACATTTTTCTTCCGGAGGTGGCAGGGCTCTGCCTTTCTTACTAGGGCAAATCAGAGGGCTCTCAGGGCTGACTTTTTTAGACAGTAGCATTCCCGACATGTCGCACAGATTTTTGAAAAGGCTACGGGGTAATATACCATCTATCTAGACATTTAAAAGGCATTTTTAAAATGCCAAATGCCTGTTCTCTGTCTGATTGGGTGAGCTTCTGCACTTCATTTCCACTTTATTTAACTCCATGGAGGGGGCTCCTGCAGAAGCTGCATCTGCAAGGGAAACAGAAACCTTGGGTAGAATGCATCCGAGTTACTGCCTGATCTGGGCTGCCGCTGCTACTGCTGACCCATTTATAGCCTGTCTCTAATTTATCTGCCTTGAAGAACCCGATCATGGGCAGCTAAGCAGAGTGTGTTGATTGCAATATGACTTCTCTGGGAGGACACGAGCAGGCTCCAGTAGCAATCAGCTTTAGGGGGAGACGTGACTGAGGAAAGAAGTTGTCTGATAAACAGGGGTCTTCCTTCCCATTTGCAATGAGTTAGACAATTTTCAGGATGCTGTTTCCCACTTCTGATAATGTGCGTGCGCGTTATATTATCCCGACATTTGGTAGATGGGCTCCATGTCCAAACATTTAGTATTATTGATGCTGGGTAAGTGTGGAATGGCAGGCGGGCCTGGGCTTGATTCATGCAGATGGCTATGAATGTGCTCTCATTTCACCCCAAGTCTTTATTCAGTGCGCAGGCTGTCCTTGAAATGCTTAATTCACAGAGGGGGAAGGGGGCGGGGGCTGCTTGTTAGAGGAGCTTTTGGTTCAAGAGAGAAGCGTGGGTAAAGAAAACCAGCTGCTGCTTTCCTGGGATACCTGAAGCTCTCCCCACGTGACCTTGTCAAGGCTAGCTCAGGCTCTCTCTGGTAACCACAGTTGTATAAAATCTGGCCAGTATTTATTGATGAGCAGAGATACAGAGTAGTAATAGAGAGAACAACAGTAAATGGCTATACTTCATATAATAGGGGACAAAAGAGTGTCACCAGGGGGAGTTCCAATATTTTAATCAGGCGAATAATTAGCTAACAACTCTTTGTTTTAAAGGCAAGGTATCACTTTGTAGTATGTAGCGTGTTGTGTGCCGTGTGTAATATGTAGTATGTAGTATGTAGTGTGTAGTATGTAGTCTTGGCCTTGAAGTTGGAATCCTCCTGCCTCTGGCTTCTGCCTGTTGGGATAAGGGAATAGCACCATGCTCAGTAAATCCATGGCTCCCCTTTTTTTTAATTCCAAAAGCCAGTGCCTGTCTCTAGTGTCATTCCAGATGCTGGAGTGCTTTAATGAAGAAGACAGCAACCCAGCAGTGGATGCTCACAGCTCGGTGGGAAAATGCCAGAAGGAAAGCAGTGATCAGAACACATGATGGCAAATGCCATGAGAGACGCACTAGAGTCCCATCTGGGTGGGAGAAAAGGGACAGTCAGAGAACGTGCTCCCAGCCTAATAGTACCCCCTGGGTGCTGAGGGCAGATGGTGGCCGGGCAATAATCATAGCATGCATATCAGATGCACAGCCCACTCAGATGTGAAGACCTACCTGAAACAGAAGAGGAGCACAGGACAGGTGGGTCAGTGCTATTAGAAAGGACCAAGTGCCGTCAGACAAGCTTTCTAGGAGTTTGCATGCAGACCTGAGAGCACTGCCCAGGTTCATCCAGGTCAGCCAAAGAGGGAGTAGCCTCTCTGCAGAGAAGAAAAATCTTAGGACTGGATGCTTAAAGGTCTGTAACTGAACATTCACTCCACATGCCTTTGCTGGTAATACTAATAAACAGATCTACAGGAAAGAGAAGTCATCTGTCATATGTATCTGCCCATAAGAGCAGAGGCCAGCAAGTTTTACGGTTTGTTTGTTTGTTTGTTTGTTTGTTTGTTTGTTTTTGCTTATGGCTCTGTGGGTCTGTGATAGTAAATCACTGTGAGCTTGGCTGTTTTGGAATCACCAAGGAGACACACTTCTATGAGGGAGTTTCCAGGGAGGAACTGAGGAAGTGCCCACCCTGAATGAGTGTGGCACTATTACCTGGTCTGGGGCTGCAGACTGAGAAAAAGAGAGAGGGTAGAAAGGGGGCTCAGCTGAGCGTCAGTGTTTGATGAGTCTTCATCCTGACTACAGCTAACAAGAGCAGCTGCCCCACGCCCCTGCCTCCACTCCCTTTCCACCTGGTACATTGTACTGGCAAACAGAATAAACCTCCCTTCCCCTTTTCCTTCCTTCCTCCCTTCCTTCCTTCCTTCCCTTCCCTTCCCTTCCCTTTCCCTTCCCTGCCTTTGTTTTGTCACAGCAGTAAGTAAAGAAATTAATTCAGGATCATTTCACACTAGTACTCAGCCTCTGTACTGGACACTTAATTCTAACTGGGAACAAAAGATTGACACACAAAAATTTAAGACAAAATGACTTTGCTAGGAGTCTTGGAAAATAAGTCTAATAATTGGGTGGTAGAAACCTTTCTTAATACTAGGCTCAGGGTTGAAATGTCACCTGTCAAGTCATGTGGCACTGTGGAGGGGTTGATACTTTTCTTGATTTTTTTTTTGTTTTTGTTTTTTTGTTTTGTTTTGTTTTGTTTTGTTTTTTTAGTTTAGTTTGGTTTGGTTTGGTTTGGTTTGGTTTGGTTTGGTTTGGTTTGGTTTGGTTTGAGGCAAGATCTCACTGTGTAGCTGAGGTTAGCCTCAGGATTAACACACATCCTTCTTCAGCAGCCTACGTTCTAGGGTTCTGGTCTACCGATGCTTATTACCAAAGGATCAGTGTTGAAGATTTAACTTGGCAACAATGCCTGCAAGTGTCAAGGCAGCAAGAGCTTGCAGGCAGCAAAAGACAAGAAGCTACAGTGCAGCAGGTGAGAACCCCAGTTCTGCAGTCAATGGGAAATGGAATGAGAACAAGGGGGTGCATTTCATATGACTTGATGACTGCCTGGGAGGCTAATGGATGACTGGGCAGATAGGAAAAGGAGGGGAGAGTGCTTCAAGAGGCAGGTTTGGTCTACTTAGTGTTCATGAGACGTGGAAACCAAAATGGTCCATGGTGCCAGGGAGCGGAGCCCAGTAACACAGGCCTGACCTTCCAGCTCTTCAGGAGGCTAAGACTGGAGGATTGCAAGCTTAAGGATTGCATTGGACGCAGAGTAAGTTCAAAGCCAGCCTTGGCAACTTAATGGAGACATCTCTCAAAATAGAAGGCAAGAAGAGGACTTGGTGTACAGCTCAGCAGGGGACTGCTTGCTTAGCATGCATGGTTCTGTGTTTGATCTTTATTCCTGAATATCACTGCAAATACATACATGCATGCATACACACACACACACACACACACACACACACACACACACACACACACACTAGGATTGTTCAGCAGAATGGCCAAGACTACAAAGGTTGGACTCTCCCTGAATGGTCAAGGCTGTTCCATTGCCTTTAATACTCCCTGTACCCTCTTGGGTATGTTGTTGCCCTTATTTTACAGATACAGAGACTAAGCCTTGGGCTGGGGAGGCAGCTCAGTGCTTGAGCACTCATGCATGAGGCCCTGCAGTCAATCCCCAGCACCACAAAGAAAGGGACCGGGCCTCAGTCAGAAGTGATTTGCTTAAAGTCACACAGTTAGGATGGAGTTGTTGTACAACTAGAAGGCATGTCCCTCTGCCTCCTAAGTTCATGGTCACAGCAAACTATACTGCCCATTGGTTAAAAAGTCTTTCCTGCTGGTTTGTCAAAAAAAAAAAACAAGCTTTTTACCCCACTCAGGATCTCCTGTGGATGGAAAGCACTCTCTTTCTTGTCTAAATCACAAAGATTCCCACACAGCCTCTGTTCTCTCCCTCCCTCCCCCAATCCTGACCCTCTGCTGGCTGAAAAGAAGTCCAGGGACAAACCGTGGCACCGTCTCTCTGCTCTGATGGAGGTCACTGGGTTCTCCTAATCAGTCCCACAGCATGCAGATCATAGTCCTGACTCTTCCCACGTCAGCTGCCCTGGCATGGTTGTCTCCTATATGTCTATAGCACGTGTGCTCCTATATGTCTTAGCGGCAGACTGTGGAACATGGGACATGGTCTTCCTCATCCTGCAGCCAGGCCCCTGTCATCTGACTCTGAAGCTTGTACCTTGAGAGGCAGAGTCCGTGCTCCCATCTTCCAGATCTGGAGCTGCCCTGTGAGCTCTTTGGGCCACTAGACCTAATACACCAATTGTAAGCCTTGGTTTTAAAACTCCTTGCATGGGGCTATGATTAGCTCAATCAGTAAAGTACTTAGGCATGAAGACCTGAGTTTGAGACCCAGAACCCAGGAAAACAAAACAAAAAGTCAACCATGGTGGTGTTTGTAATCCTAGTGATAGGGAGACAGAGACAGGAAGATCCCTAGTGCTTGGCCTAATTGGTGAGCCCCAGGCTAGTAAAAGACCTTGTTTTGAGAGAGAGAGAGAGAGAGAGAGAGAGAGAGAGGCGAGCTAGTTCTTAAGGAATAACACTTGAGGTTGACCTCTGGCCTCCACAGAAGATGCACACACGTACACACATAAATATACACACATCAATATTCCCTCTTTGAGAGCCCTGCCTCTGCCGTGTGCATAGCCTGGGCTAGCCTGCTGAGAACAGAAACCCTGAATAGGTGCTTAGTGTTCTCTTCCTACCAAGTCCTGAGGCACGGGAGCAGCCGGGGCCAGAGTGACACCACCGCAGCCTCAACATTCAGGCACACCACTGAGGAAGCCCAAAGAGAAAGCTGAGCCCAAGTTAAAGTGTGAACCACAGATCTTCAGCTGCGAGATGGAACATTTGTTTTAATTTTTCCACCCACTAAGTGTGTCTAATCAATACACTCCCAGTGTACTACCAATCCTTCAACAGTATCTGCACGTGAGGAGCCACCAGCCAACCGTATTGAGTTCCAGAACTTCCAAGGTTTCACCCGCTTCTCTGCAGTTGCTCTGCCTTCTCCAGTACTGAGAAAGGAGGGCAGAACCAGCCAGCTGTGCCTCTCACCACAAGAACACTCTGGCACAGATGAAAGGGCTCTAATTAAAAGGCAGAGAAGATCAGATACCTCTGGACTTCACTGAGAAAGGTGTTGAAGCCCTCGGAGTTGCTTTACTTCTGACTGTTCGTACGTTGGAAGACTAATTAGCTATGACTGGAAGCCATTTTCATAAGGAGAACATGATGATGGATGGGGCCCATGCTGTCCCAGTGTCATTTGCTGAAAAAGATGTGACGAGTCCAGCTTCCAATTGCTCAGATGAGCACACAATACCGAGGTCTCTTTCAAGCCATAGAACCCCACTGCAAGAGCTGACAGCTGTCACCTTTTCTGTAGTTAAGAGCCACATTCCCGGGCTGATGATCCAGTGTGCAATGCAGGTGAGGCTGCACCATGTCAGGAGGCTGGAACCAGACCCAAGTCAGTCTTGTTGCTTCAGGGGCTTGAGGCTAGCACAATAGAATGCGGCCCAGAGCAACAAAGGGTGTGTGCGTGTGTGAGTGTGTGTGTGTGTGTGTGTGTGTGTGTGTGTGTGTGTGTCCCCCAGCATTACACCCCAAAGTGGAAACTGCCACCAGGAGACAGGTTGGTTTCCTACACACTTTAGAGCAAAATGAGAAGAAGCGTGTCTCAAAAAGTCATAAATCTGGAGTGGGCAAGAGTTTTCTAAAAGACACAAATATTAAATATTTTAGACTCTGAGGCCAGTAGGCAAGATATTTTGAAGGTATTTATATAACTGTTTAAAATGTAACTGTGACAAATATAAAAACCATTGTTAGCTTACTGACCACACACACACACACACACACACACACACACACACACACACACACACACAGTCAAGTGCCCAGATTTGACTCACAAGCCATGGTTCATTAACACTGGCCTTAAAGAAACAGAACTGTTGGCTTTCTCACAGTGTTAGAGTTCTGTGAGGAGAGTATTATTATACAATTTAGTATATATAACATTATACAATTTGAATATGCAATATATAATCTATAACATTATTGATCAGTGTAATATGCACTCATATTATATCAATATAAATATGTATTAATAGACTATTCCATTATACTTGTTAATTTACTAGATCAATATACTGGTAATATTTCAGTGTTTACAAGAATACATGGTATGCCAATATGTTTATATATATAAATATATGGATGTATAATGTTAGTGAAGTTACATAGCAATATATTCTATAGTCATAAATTGAAGACAGTAACAAACTCTGTGAATTACTATTTCTTCCAAGCAGCATCACATAACTGGTATTCCTTCCCCTAGCCAAAGCCGAGGATTCTTTGTTTGGTTCCTCATGTGACCACTAAGCCCCAGCTCATGGAAGCCTCCAGGTCTTGTGAAAAAAGACGGCCTCATGAATTGAGAAGCACTTGTCTATCACATGCAGCAAATTCATAGATGTCATTGTTTCGTCTCTTGCTACTTAGTTGCCAGTGCAGGAGTGGAACCTGTGCCTCACACAGGCCAGGCGCACCTTCCCTGGGGAGCTGCACTGGAGCCTTGATTTCCTTGCTGACAGTTCGTGAAGAGGACAATTGGGGTTTGCTATCTTAGGCAACCTAAATGACCTTTTCTATAAAGGTGACCTAAATGTCTTTTCTATAAGAAAACTCAATGCTCTGTGACATTAACATTTGAGTTTAGCATACTTAGTAGGTGATATGTTTGCATGTTTAAGAGGCGAATCTACAGAAGGCTGTTCTCAGAACATGGGCTCACTCCCTCTGGATAGTCCTGGCATGCTTCCAGGCGTTCCTCATACTGCTACAAGGCAAAATTCTTGTTTGCCCAAGTTTATTCTCCAAACAGTGACTCGCTGTGCACTCCACTCTGGCTCCCGGCACTTGTCAGATCTTGGAGATACAGCAAGCATCTAGAAACTCTGCAGTTAGCTTTGCAGACAGTTAACTGAGATGACCTCTTTCTGCAGCACAGCACCGAGGCACCCTCAGTTTGTCTAACCTGTCTCCAGCTCTACTAAGCCAAAGCTCCCTTTCCTCCCAGGAGTGTCTCTCTTAACAGTACGTCAATCTGGTGCCAAAACTTGACAGTTATTCAGAAGACGAGAGTGCTTGTTTCTGGTTCTAAGAATGGACTCAAGCCTAATTTCATGCATGGGCTCATAGGCTGAGCTCTGGTCCTTAGTGGCTTAGGGTTCATCAGTGAGTGGGTGGGATCAACTTTCTCATTTCTTCTTGCCCTTCGGTGTTGTGATAGGAACAAGGGAGGGGGAGAAGGAGCTCCGCTCTCATAATGATACCAAAGGAGAAGGGTAACCCTTCTGTAAGCCACTGGCTACTCCGCTGGCTTTCTGCCCATGGGCTCGGCATGGGTAGGTGAAAGCAGGTTTTGAATACTACTAGTATGTTTCATTAAGGATCACATTATCAGAAAACCAAAGTCATCTGTCATGAGGTGGGGGTAGTGTGAAATCGGAGACTATCGCAGTGCCTCCATACTGCTGCCAGTGACTCCAAGTCCCTCTACCTTGTTGATCTGTCATCTTTAATATAGGAGAGTCTTCATCCTCATTCTCACAAAACAGTTGCTGGAGCTCCAGCTATTTCATACAAAGTACGGTAAACAAGAAAGACAAAGAAGGGATGCTGTACTCCTAATAAATCTATTGCTTCGTACAGGAAGGGAAAAGTAAACCTTGGGTAAATAGAGAATGGGTTGTCTTGGCATTGGGTTCTTTGCAAGATATTGACACATTTTCTAGTAACCCACTAGGTTGGTGTGGGGGGCACAAGGTCCAGAGAAACCAGGAATGTTAAACATGTAGGCTTGTCTCTTCCACAGAAGGGATATATCCCTTTTTCCACCCATAAGGCTGGGAGTGGATACAGTTAATGGCCTGGTGACCTGTGTTCTCTGTAGGGCCAGGTCACACCCCAATACCCCAGACGATTACGTTCATTTCAGACTCTTCTTTCATAGACCTTTATCTTGAGTATTATTTCTCAGGAGATTGAACTGGTCCTTAAGGGAGATGTCACATATACTTTGTAGCCTGGTGACCTCTACCTGGTCCTCCCCTAAGCCCTTAAGCTATATAGAGCCCATCTTTATGGAAAAGGTCACATGTACTTCGCAAAACTGTTTCAATGTAGTCATGCATTAAATTTTAATGTGCACATGGGATTGAGATATTGTTACTAGGAAACTTTTCCCCAAAATTGAACTGTACTTAAATATGTCTGAACAATAAAATAGTGTCAGAGGCTAGAATCTTGAAGCAGCCTTGACTCTTGGCTCACTAGGTCATATTGAACCGGATTTCCATCTTGTTTCATCTGGATCATCACTCTGCTGGCTGTGGCATTTGCAGAGACCCCCCCAGCGTGGGCCTTTTCAGTCTATGGCTCTTGCTAGCGTGACATCCATCAATCACCACCACACCCTATGCAGAGTCCATCAGTGTGCACAACGTCGACATCCAGGACAGTCCTGAGATGACAGAACATGGAGACTGGCCAACTCTTCTTCCCCTGGACCTCAGGCTAACCAAGCCATCTCTCTTGTCCCATCTTCTCATGTCTCTGCCAGGTCAGTGGCTGGTCCTTCTGAGGTTGGATAGTCTGCAAATGAGTCAACGCAGGGGACCATTGGGGCCCTCCAGGGAACCTTTCTTCTCTGCAGGCAACGCCCTTCCCAAGGTGCCTACCTAGAGCCCAGGTTCTCTTCATAGACATGAATGGGAATGCCTCTGTCTTAAAATCTCCTGTCTTATCCACCCCGAGACTTTCATTCCAGCCCTCAGCATCAGGAGATGCTGTAGTGACCTGTGTCCTCACCTTGACTCCAACTGCCACTTTTGCCTTCTGTCTAAGAAAGATACCTAAATACCTTTCAAAAAAGACATGTGGAAACCTACTACTGACAAAGCTTACACACACACACACACACACACACACACACACACACACACACGAGAGAGAGAGAGAGAGAGACAGACAGACAGACAGAGAGACAGAGACAGAGACAGGGACAGAGTTAAAACTTTAACAGGGCAACAAAGTTTCTACTAGACACCAGAGTCTAACGAACAAAAATCTCAGTACTAGGAATGGATTTCCTTCTTTGCTTGTATCTCTCTCTCTCTCTCTCTCTCTCTCTCTCTCTCTCTCTCTCCCTCCCTCCCTCCCTTTCCCCCTCTCTCCCTCTCTCTCTTCCTTTCTTCCTCTCTTCCTCTCTCCCTTTCTCTCTCCCTCTCTCTTCCTCTCTTCTCCTCTCCCTCTCTCCCTCTCTCTCTCCTCTCTCTCTTCCTCTCTCCTCCTCTC
Organism: Rattus norvegicus; assembly: GCF_021556685.1. NCBI lineage: Eukaryota > Metazoa > Chordata > Mammalia > Rodentia > Muridae > Rattus > Rattus norvegicus. The sequence continues at coordinate 172,547,041 of NC_141535.1, forward strand.
CCTCCCTCTCTCCCTCTCTCCCTCTCTCCCTCTCTCTCCCTCTCTCCCTCTCTCCCTCTCTCCCTCTCTCTCCCTCTCTCCCTCTCTCCCTCTCTCCCTCTCTCTCTCCCTCTCTCTCTTCCTCTCTTCTCCTCTCCCTCTCTCCCTCTCTCTCTCCCTCTCTCTCTTCCTCTCTTCTCCTCTCCCTCCCTCCCTCTCTCTTTCCCTCTTTCCCTCTCTCCCTCTCTCCCTCTCTCTCTCCCTCTCTTTCTCTCCTCCCCCTCTCTTCTTTCTCTCTTTTTGCAGTTGTTAGACAGGAAGGCCCCCCACAAATTGTCATTATTCTTGGTTGTTCCAATCCATCCCCGCCTCTTCCCATATCCACCCGACATTGTGTCCTTTTTTGCTTAAAATCCTTCAATTTGTGCTTTCTTTGTTGTTGTTGTTGTTGAACAATAATTTATTGAGACCCCTCCCTTGCAGCCTCTACAATTCGAGGTCACTTTCTCCGCTTGTAGATCTTGTTTGCTAGTTCCAGGAAGATGGATGGGGGCAGGGGCGCGGAGCACTGCTCTATGAGACTCTTGAGGCGGTTGTAACTGTCTTCCTCGTACTTGAAGAACACACTCTGCAGATCCAGCTCCTCATACAGTGCTTTCACCCGCGCCACTTTTTCTGGGTCCTTCTGCCCATAATTCTCTAAGATCTGGCGCTGCTGAGGAGTGGCTCGTAGCAGACACTGAACCACCAGCCAGCTGCATTTGTCGTCCTGGATGTCAGTGCCGACCTTTCCAGTCACATTGTGGTCTGCAAAGAGATCAAGGTAGTCATCCCAGACCTGAAAGAACTCGCCCATCTCCAGCAGGATCTCCAGAGCATTATCGCTTTCCTTCATCAATCCCTGCCATGTACATGACAGCCCCGTAGGCAGGTAGAAAGCGTAGAGAGCTCTCTTGTACTTGACAATAGATTTGCACCTCTTTTCAGTGTATCTACCAAGATCCACATGGCCCTGGGGTGCTGTGATGAGATCGAGAGTCTGCCCGATCTCAGTCTGATAGGAACTCTGTAGAAAGAGCTCCAGCAGGTTGAGGTAGTAGGGCTGCTCCCTGCAGTAGAACTTAAGCAGGCGGTAGATAGAGGCTTCCAAAAGCAGAGCATCGTTGATGGCATCCAAGCCTATGCCCGGCTTCTGATACCAGCAGATCTGCGCCCGGCGAGTGTGGGAAGAGTCCATGATGTCATCTGACACGAGGAAGAAAGCATGGAGCAGTTCTACACAGCAGCCCACAGTCAGGGCCCACTGAAGTCTCTCAGCATCCTGTTTCCTCAGCTCCACCAGCTCCTGGAAGGCCTGTACCACCATCAGACCCCGATTGTACTTGCCTACTACAGCGACATACTCCAGGACCTCCTTGAGCCAGCTAATAGCATCTTCTGTCTCTCAGTGTCCCAGTTCACCCCCAGTTAGCACCTTGATGATCTGGGAGAAGTGCTGGATGAAATTCTGCTTTTCTTGGTTATAAACATCCAATTTCTGGTCCCCATTCATTCTGACAGAGGAGCTAAATGTTCTGTGCTTCAACACGGATTCTGCCAGGCTCAATTTGTGCTTTCAATGCATAGTCCACTGCTGGAGAAAACAGACCCTTCACATCCCAGAGGCTACCAACTCCCAATTGTTCCATAACTAAGGGCAGACGTGTGTACCCAGCTCCCTGATCCATGATGGAGTTTGGTTTTATACAAGTTGTCACAGCTACCCAGAGTTCATGTGTGCAGTTCCACGGGTGTGGCCAGAAATGATTCTTTGTGGTCATCTACTGCCTCTGGCAGCCATGCCGTCACCACAGCCAGATCCATTCAGAGACCAGGTGAGGAGTTTGATATAGGCCAGACCTGATTGAACCATCACTCTTCCCCTCCTCAGAACTCAGCCAAGTCCAGCTCAGGCCGGGGACAGGTCTGAATGAATATACTGCCTTCCTCTCTCATCCATTGCAGCCCTAGAAACTCCGGGATCAAAGCTTGTGTATTGACTATTACATCTGTAGAATGTATGACCCAGCATGTCAAAAATTTGTTCAGTATTATGTGTGTGTGTATATACACAACTGGTACACAGAACACAAAGGCACCATGGATATTTGTTAAATGGAGATATGCTACCTCCAGATTTGAGACCCAGACGACCAGGACGGTTTTGTTACGTTATAAAAGCATACACTCATGCTCACAAAAAAACTGCTTCAGCTCCAGCTATTTCATACAAAAGCAGAAAACAGAAGAAGTGGCGAAGGGCAGGAAAGAAAAAAGATTTTTGCCTGCACCAGGAAATAAAAGCCATCCTAGAAGCTCAGTGGGCCTCAGCTCACTTCCTGCACCTGCCAGGCAATATAGTTCTAGTCAGCCGATGGCTTCCTGAGGCACAACTGGGGTTCTCTTGGTGAGTTTGCGTAGTAATGACAGCCATCTCTGCACATGGATCCTACAAATAGCCACACTTCACAGAGAATCACAAGCCTGAGGTCTTAGAGCATTCTGCTTTCTGTGCCGCTGCAGGTCAACACTGGCCTGACCTGGATCTAGTCATAAGGTGAGTGGAACAAGCTCGTCTCTGATGATGAGTCCCCAAGAGCACATGCAGCAGAGGCTGGCCCAGAAATCCTGAGTTCATCCTCCACCTAGCGGGGACGGTCTGGGATGGAAAGCAGACAATCCGAGTGAAGGGAGGACAGTGTCTGCCCTGCTGTGTCGGAGTTGCCTTGCGGTCTGCCTCTCCAGCACTTCCAAACCATCAGTGTAGTTTCTCCTGGAAAATAGTCCCTTCTATTTTAGAAAGGGTGGCTAATTCAGCCCTGGTGAGGGTTCTCACAGAGCTGGCTGGACACTGAGGCGGGCACTTGATGGTTGCTGGGTTTGGGTTTTCTGCTTTGTTTTGCGATAGTTCTCGAATATCTCAGACTGGTCTCAAACTCTCCAGGTAAAGGAAGATGACCTTGAACGTCCAATTCTCCTGCCTCTACATACTAAGCACTAGAAGTAGAGATGTGTGCTACCACATCTGGGTTCTGCAGTGTCGGGGATGAAAGCCAGGGCTTCGTTCATGCTAGGTAAGAACTCTACCCGTTGAGACACAGCCCCAGCTGAAGATAAGGTTGCTTTACTAAACCCCAAAGACAGGAAAGAATAGCTGTGTGGTTTACAATTCAAGGTAGTTTTTGTTGTTGCTTCTGAACTCGCAGAGCATTATCCCTGCCCTGATTACTGCAGCAAAGGTCCGGACAGAATCAAGGTTTATCCCTGATCTTGGATGCCAAGCTCCTCAATCGAGCCAGGCCTAGTTTGCGATTACTATGTCTGAAGCTGCAGCCTTTTGGCCTAATCTACAGTCAGAGCAGTAGCCAGGCAACTCCCCACTGCTCCCTAAGACCGGCTAAGCTAAGTACAAGCACAGGAAAGCTTCAAAGCTGCTGTCAGTGAACTTCAGAAGCAGAAAATCACTGTCTCTTCTTGTGGAGAAATAGCAAAGATTTGCATAAACCACCAAGCAGCACAGGGATGGGAATCCAAGTTTGTTTTTCTGTGTGTGTGGGTGTGTTTGTGTGTTCAGTATGCCTGGGTGTATATATGTATGTGCAAGTGTGATTCCTGTATGTGTGTATTCCTGTATGTGTGTACATATGTATGCATGTGTGTGCATGTTTGTGTGCATGTGTGTATGTGAGTGTGTATTCAGTGTGCCTGTGTGTGCATGTGTGTATTCCTGTATGTGTGTACATATGTATGCATGTGTGTGAATGCATATGTGTGCATGTGTGTGTGTGTGTGTGTGTATTCAGTGTGCCTGTGTGTGTACGTGTGTGTGCGTGTGTATTGCATGCTCATGTATGTGAGAGTTTGTGTATGAACTTGTGTTGAAGCCAGAGGACAATCTTACACATTGTTACTCAGATACTCACCTTGTGTTTTTGAGACAGGATCCTTCACTGGCCTGGGGCTCACCAATTAGATCAGGCTGGCTAGCTGATGAGCCCAAGGATCCACCCATTTCACCTTGTTGCGCAGATTACAGGTACATGTCGCCACACCTAGTTTTCATGTGGGTTCTGAGGATGGCTCAGGCCCTCCTTTTTGCATACAAGCACTTTAGTGAGCCATCTCTCCAGCTCCTATTCCTCTGAAATTTCTCAAGTAAAACCCATGTCGATGTCACCAAAAGTTCCCAAGAAAGAGTCCAGGGCAGCATCTGGAAACACAGAGATGCGGGGGGGCAGGGAGAGGGCATTGTAGACTTAGCAAGGGCAAAACACTTTGGATTAATGTTCTCAGTGTTTAAACCCCTTCAGGAGCTCCTGCTGCAGAGTGAATGTTTGCAACCCAACATTAGCAAATGGAAGCTCGGCCCCCAGTGCAGTGGGGCTAGGGAATGAATTCTCTGGAAAGTGATCGCAGTCAGTGAAGCCCTGAGCGGGCTCTCCTGATGGGGTTAGCATCCTTATAAGAGGAGGAGATGAAGCAGGTAGAAGATGACTGGAAGAAGGTCAGTAGAAGGTCCTCAACAGGACCAGACCGTGCTAGCACCTTGATCTTGGATATCAGATTTCAAGGCTTGGATAAATAAGTGTCTGCCATTTACACTCCCTCTATCTATATGGCACTTCGTCATGGCCGCCTTAACAGATAGATGTGTCCACTTCATTTCCTCCCACAGTCGGAGGAGTCTGAGTGGCCCCACTTCTCATCTCCCCACTCCCTACCCCTCACCTCCCCACCCCTCTTCTCAATCCTCACCTTCCCACTCCTCACTCCTCACCTCCTCACTCCTCACCTCCTCACTCCTCACCTCCTCACTCCTGACCACCACAATCCTCACCTCCTCACTTCCTCACTCCTCGACTCCCTACCCCTCAGCTCCCCATTCCTCACCTCCCCACTCACCTCCTCACTCCTCACTCCTCACCTCCCCACTCCTCACTCCTCACCTCCCCACTCCTCACTCCTCACCTCCCCACTCCTTACCTCCCCACTCCTCACTCCTCACCTCCCCATTCCTTACCTCCCTACTCCTCACTCCTCACCTCCCTACTCCTCACCTCCCCACTCCTAACTCCTCACCTCCTCACTCCTTACCTCCCCACTCCTCACTCCTCACCTCCCCACTCCTCACTCCTCCCTCTTCACTCCTCACTCCTCACCTCCCCACTCCTAACTCCTCACCTCCTCACTCCTTACCTCCCCACTCCTAACTCCTCACCTCCCCACTCCTCACTCCTCACTCCTCACCTCCCCACTCCTCACTCCTTACCTCCTTACTCCTCACTCCTCACCTCCCAACTCCTCACCTCCCCACTCCTCACCTCCTCACTCCTCACCTCCCCATTCCTCACCTCCCCACTCCTCACCTCCTCACTCCTCACCTCCCCACTCCTCACTCCTTACCTCCTCACTCCTCACTCCTCACCTCCCAACTCCTCACCTCCCCACTCCTCACCTCCTCACTCCTCACCTCCCCATTCCTCACCTCCCCACTCCTCACCTCCTCACTCCTCACCTCCCCTACTCTCTCCCTCCTTCCCATTGGCTGCCAAGCACACACCAGGCATCTTTCTACCCCAGGGCCTTTGTGTCGGACACTCCTACATTTCAAAAGCTATCTACCGAATCCACAGATAAGCAGATTTGTTTCCTAACATCCTGAGACCATCACTATCCCCTCCTTGGTGATGCCTTCCTTTGCTGCATCTAAAAATCATGATGATCATCTACTTTGATTCTCCACCTTCGTTCTCTCTCTCTCTCTCTCTCTCTCTCTCTCTCTCTCTCTCTCTCTCTCTCTCTCCATGAAATTCTTATTTTCCCCATTTTACTGTTTTGGTTTATGAGTGTGGGGGTCGGCACCAGGGCTTTATGCATGCCTGGCAAGTCTATTTCCCGTGTTCCATCATAACTTCCATAAAATTAAGTATGCTTAATGCTGTGAGCCTTGCACTTATAACAGTGCTCAGGGTACAATCAACCATTGATAAATTTTTAATAGGATAAATGAATTACTGAATGAGTTCGATCTTAAACTCCCCTTCATCTGCATGCACAGGTCATGCAGTCTCCGTAGTGCTTTCATGGCATGAGTTCCCTTCCACCCAGACATTCCCAGGGCTTCCCTCATTGCTCCGGGTCCCAGGCTGAGCAGTCTGTGCAAGAGGAAAGCTAAAATCTTGCTGCCAGATGAGAAAGAGGAAGCTAGGCAGGTCTGGGCAAGCAAAGTAGGGGGAAACCCAGAGAGGCCAGAAGTCACCTCCAGTGAGGCCCCAGGTGTCAGTGCTGGTCAATGGCACACTGAGCGAGCTCGCCTATGCACCCAAACCAGAGATGGGCAGGACAGCAAGCAACCCAGACTCCAGTCAAATGCTCAGAAACCTGCGACCCCCTTCCAGGAAATCTGTCAAATTGGACAGGAGCCTTGCCTAGAGATCCCACTGAATTTAGCCCCACAGGAAGACAATGAATGAATTCACAGGAAGCCATACTGTGAATGCCTCAGTCCTCGAACACTCAGTTCTAGAAGACATAAACCAGACAGCTTCTGCAGTGGTCCATGCCAGGATGTGAAGAGCATGGGGCCAGTGAGGAAAATCCCTCTGCTGGGACCCCACAGCTTCTGGACAGTGTGCAGCCTTAGGCTGAGCACAGGCAGAAGGAAGCAGGTCCTTAGAACACCCTGGTAGCATCCATATTCTCATCACAGAGGGGGAAGGAGATGGCCTCTCTGTCATCAAGGTCCCCTTATTTGGACAGCTTGGCAGTTAGCTTTTCTTCCCTGTTCATGGTGCCCTATTCTGTCTGAGGAGGGTTCTAAATTCACAGTTTTAAATAGTGTTGCTTCAATGAAAACTTATCCAGGGTCCAGAGGACTTAACTACACCCCTCGAGTCGGAACTAACGTTGCGTTCAGAGCTCAAGCCTGAGTGAATTAATTAATTCTGCCTTTAAAGGGGAGAAAGAGAAGCCCTGGTCTTTTGAGAGCCACTATAAACTACTTCTTTATTATATGTTTTTGTCAAAAAGTTTTATCAACCTTCTTTAAGAGCTGGGCTCAGCTTTACTGGGTTTTTTTCCTGTGCCCTTTTCAGTAAAAAGGAACTTTTAGTAACACAGGCCCTTGCCTATTAAGAACCCAGTCTTCTGAATAGCGTGTTTCTGAGAAGCTCCAGGAAACTGATAGATACTTGGCACTCTACAGCCTGGACTGGATGCCTGTTCTTACATTGTATCTGGCTCTCAGAGGTGTCCATACTGTTAGGGCCATGGATGCTTAGAAAGGGAGTAACAAAAGACAGAAGAGAAAATCTCTTACAAGACAGCAACTCTCCTGTAGGTTCCTGCTTCATTTGACTCCCATGGAAGTTGTGGCAATAATCACAATCACAGTAGGGTATCCCACTCCCGAGAGCTTGATCAGGGTCTCCAAGTGCTCCAGACATCCAGTTATTCTGATACGAATATGGCTGAGCCACCCTTCTTCTCTTCTTAGGAATAATCTATTGTTAGTTCTCTTTTCTAAGCAAGAAGACCTAGTCAGTCCTTTTTTTAAGTCACCAAAACATAGTCAAATCCAGGCATGGGGGCCCTGCTTATAGTCCTAGCACTCAGGAGGCAAAGGCAGGAAGAGCTCCAGTTCCAGGCCAGCCTTGACTACATGGCAAGACCTGTCGCAGGGTGGAGCACCTTCGAGGCCCTTGGTTTCATCTCTGTCTTCACTTTGCTAGAACTGTGTCCAACATCTGCTGATATCCACGGTGCTGGTCCAATTCCTTCCCTGCACGGCGCCTGATCCTTGCCTCTTTGAAGCAGACTCCTCACAGCCCCTAGCTTTGGCCCATCTCCAGCAGCCAGGATTTCACTATGTTCTCCAAACACCTTTTCTATCACTACCTTCTTGTCTGGCCATGGCAGGGGTAGATCTTGGAAGGGGCCGCTTATCACCCACTCTCTCTGGGTACCTTCTAAGCTGCTGCGTCTCCTGGGGTGATAACTGCAGGAGCTTCGTTTCCTGAACGATGATCCCTCTTGTTTATCCCAGGATAGACTCCTTCTCCTCTTCCCTTCATTTTCTTTCAAGTGAGCCGGAGCCAGTCCCCAGGCCCTGTATCTCTGTTGTAATTCTGCACGGCTTTTCAAGGTAGATTTTATGGTATTCATGGTGGAGGAAGCTCGAAGCCGTTTTCTCTCCCAGCCCCCAAAGAGCCAGCTTGACAAAGTAATTCCCGACCACCTAGGCTCCTCCCAGCAGGAAGAACATCCCAGGTTCAGACATAACACAACAGAAACCACAGCTTGTTCTTTAGACAGTAGCCTTGTAGCTGAGTGCTAATAGCATTTCTTGCGTGGAATTGATCCGGATTGTCTGTTGGATTCCTAACGCCTTGGCCAAGCTGCCATTAAGGAACACCTGCTGCTTTTCTGTCTCCTTACCTAATTATTTTCAGAGCTCCTTAAGGCAAAGTGAGTGGAAACTACACAGCCTTCCACCAGGAGACCAAGAAACGAAGAAGGCATTTTGCTATACAAAGCTGGAGGCAGAATTGAGCTAATGGCCTTCAGTGGTGGACCAGAGCAGTCCCCAAAGTCTCTGCAGTCTGCTTGCTTTGGTCACTTGTACTAGACAGGCTTGTTTTCCTATCTCTGGTTAAAACTCCTGAAAGCATTCTGTGAGCCCACCGTAGTACAAGAGACGGGACCAAGTACCTGTCCTCAAGGCTGGCCTGCTAAGGACCATGTGACAAGTAAAGCCAAGCTTATCAAATTGCAAAGGCTGGGACAGACTTAGAGAGCTATCATTAAGGAGGGCAAGGTTAAGTTCTAGGACAGAGTTACTTAAGCTTGATACTCCCTGGAGAGCTCATTGGAGGTAACTGTCTTCCTCATTTTGTCACAAATCCCAACAGCCATCCCTCATCACTAAAGGTAAGACAACCACTGTCATCTGAAAGAATCCAAAATAAACAAACCAAACATTAAACATTAGTGTCAGTGTTGCCTTGGCTAATATCCATATCATCAGAGCCCTACAGAGGTTATAGAATAAGGTCAGTGCTTATAACTAGACTTTTTTTCCCCCAAGGCATGGCCTCATGTAGCCCAGGCTGGACTTGAACTCACTGTGTTACTGAAGACTGCTTTGAACTTTCAAATGTCTTGCCTCTGCCTCTCAAATGCCGTGAATGCAGGCACACACCACCACACTCAGTTTATGCAGCATTAGGGCATCAAACCCAGGACTTCATGCACAGTAGACAAGCACTCTACCAACTGAGCGACAGCCCTACATCATGGCTTTAAATTACTAAACATTTAATGAGACTCCGATGATCTTCCTAAAGTAAATCTCAGTGGAGTCAGTTCTGTTGTCTAAGCACTAAGATGGCTTCCTGTAAATGTGGGGCTTTGGGGGCAGTGGCTTCGGGTTTCTACTGATGAAGTAAAACATTGTGACCAGAGGCAACTTGGGGAGGAAAGGGTTAGGTTCACTGCTACGTCCACATCACAGTCCATCACCAAAGGCCATCAGGACAAGATCTCAAGGCTGAGTCCTGGAGGCAATACTGAAACAGAAGCCGTGGAGGGTGCTGCTTACTGGTTCACTCCTCATAGCAAGTTCTGCCCACTTTCTTACAGCACCAAGAACCACTAGCCCAGGCTTGGCTCTGCCCATATTGAGATTCAACAATCATCAAGCAAGAAAATGTACCACAGGCCAATCTGATAGAGGCATTTTCTCAGCTGAGGTTCCTTCTTCCAAAACGATACTAGCTTGTCAGGTTGACATAAAGCTAGCCAGTACAGGCAGACACTGAGATTTGATTGACACAGAACAAACAAAAGGTGAGTCCAGAATTTCTGGAGGAGAGAGTATAGGGAGGTTCCCCTGGAGAGTCTGTTTGGGACCCTATGGGCATGGCCACTACCCAGGATGCTTTGCAGACCCAGAACCGTGTATATTACATGGAACATGGCTTTCAGAAAGAGGCAAGGGGTTGGTGCCACTATAATTCTTATTGGCTCCTTAGATGATCCACTTTCCTTCTGGATAGACCTGAAGCAAAAACTGCTAAGTGGATATAGGAGGCAGACTTAGGGCACAGTCAAGAGGCCTTGAGTGCAGGTTGAAACAAAAAGAAGAACGAAAGAAAAGGAGTTCAATAGGAAGAAGTACAGGGGATGATGGAAAGCCAATTACAGCTAAAGCTCTGGGAAGCGGAGAGTCAGGAGGTTTCGAAGGGGTCCACTTCCCTAGGCTCTGAACCAGACAAGCAACGGGACAGAACTCTGTCAACAGGACTCAATGGGCTAGAGTTGCTCAAAGCACAAGTCCCCTGCCTTAGAAGTCATTGACCAGAGGCAGTGCCACATGAACCCCAAGGAGGACCCTCCCACTCCCAGGTGAACATATCCCTTCTAGACCAGCTTTCTGATCTCCATGTGCTTTTTACAGGTCATCAGACCCATGTGATCCTGCTCTACCAACAGACGGCCACAGCTTCCAGAAAGTTGCTTGGCCAGAGGCCTTTGTCCCCTTCCTCCTGTCTCGTGACTCAGGAAAATATCTGAGGTTGACATTCTCTCAGCAAGAATGTTGCAGAAACAACTTGCCCACTTTCCTTCCTGCCCCGGCCCCCAAGCTGGGATGAGATTGTTTTCTTACCTTTAACAGGAAGGAGAGGAGACCACCACTGTTCCAAGGCTAGCATCTTCTGCAACTTATCCTATTTCTCCATTAGAAAGCTCTACATAGGAATCCCACTCCCAACCCATGCTGCAAAGAACCCCAAGAGCATATGGGAATACATTCCAGCCTCCTTCCATGACACCCCAAGTGACCCAAAAAAGGTCTCTGATGCCTTATCATTCTCGTGTGTGGCCCAGGGCTGAACGTACAGTTTGTGTGGATTTTCTTTCCAAGGCTGAGGTTCTGTATGTTCATCCTACCATGTACAATCTACCCAGAAATCCTACAAAGTTAACCCTAATATCAACCTAGACATTTCCTCTTTGCACTGTGACTGTCTTTCTCTGAGGTATCAACTTTGCTCTCCTGAAGTCCTTTCAGAGAATACCTTTTGCCACTCAGTCTGCAGGTGGGTTTGAAGCCCACATCATTTTTGCCTCACTAGATAGCAAACACTGCCATGGACCCCTGTTCGGAGTTCATTTGCTGTTGCCAGTAACAGACCCTGGGGAGCTTATTAAGAAAAGAGTTTTTCGGGGTTGGGGATTTAGCTCAGTGGTAGAGCGCTTGCCTAGGAAGCGCAAGGCCCTGGGTTCTGTCCCCAGCTCCGAAAAAAAAGAACCAAAAAAAAAAAAAAAGAGTTTTTCTTGATGCATGTTCCCAAAGTGTGGAAAGCTCAAGATATGGCAGCCATAGCTGATGGGGAACCTGAGTTGCTTCAAGTCATGGGGAAGAGGGAGGAGAAGCAGGCATGGATGAGACAAAACATGAATGCAGTGTTGCTTTCCAAAAGGCCCCTCTCACTGTAACTAACAGTCCCCCACCTATGAGGACTCTGCCCCATGACCCAAACACCTTGTAAGAAATCTAAGCGCCCAGCACTGCAATGCCTTGAACTTATTTACCAACATGTGTCTTCCGGGGGATCAAGTCAACTACAGTGCCCACCAGCCCCCATTTATTAACAGTAGGAACAAAATCACTGGTATGGTCCCTGAGGCCATAGGTTGATCCTGCTGTTTGCCTCTGCTGCTTCTCTCTCCCCTGATCTCCCAATAGCCCCCAGGCAGCATTCTCAGGCAAACCCTACTTCCTCCAGACCACTCCTTAGCTCTCACTGCTAACTGCCTGAGCTTCTCTGCCCTTCTGCCCACCCTGTAAAGCCATGGCCTGTTCCTCATGCCCTACCCAGCTTTTTATTTCACTGTGAACCTTGTAATTTGCTTGTTTGTTGCGCATCATGGGGAATCTCTCTCCCTCCACTTGAACGAAAGCTCCCTAAGAGTAGTAATCTTTGGGGAATCACTGATTGATCCCAGATGCCCGGAACACAGTAGATGTTTATAAACACTAATAGAAAAATTAAAACGAACAAGTAGATATAATGAGAAGAGAACACTCAAGTCTCGTCTCGTCTCTCCTGGGTCTCATGGAGTTCCACCCACATCCAGTCATGCATAATGTCCAATCTAGACCAGGATATTGGTACAACTTAGACTCCTCTGATTCTCTTCCTACATCCTCTCTCTGCGAGGAAACTTCTGGGTTGCATGTATATGTCAATAGCTGCCTGAGTGCCCATTTCTGTTACAAAACCAAAACATGTCACTTTCTCGTAAGCACTTGGTTCTCTTCATCGTAAACAGAAGGAAGACCGGAGGCATCTGACACTCCGGTGGAAAGATGTCAGTGCAGTGCAGTTCCCAGCATGCACTAATGGACACACACCCTGTAATTCTTTTTACTGCAATAAGAAGTGGCTAATGGTGAACACCATTAGGATAACATAGGCTTACAACCGCATGTGGGTTAATGTTCACCACAAGAAGGATAATTAGATTCCCCACAAACATTTACACTTGCTGTCTAAAGTTCATTGTTTATTATATCTTGTCTTATTTGGGGTGCTTGGTAAACTATTTGCTGTTAGCAAGTTGCTTGGCTCTCACAACTGCTGTATTTCATACTCAAGGAGTCAAAGCAACACTTTGGATCAAAGTGAAACACTTTAATTAAATAACCATGAAATTTTCCTCAAGGGAATAATTACACCCAAAAGAATGGTTCACAGATTTTCTTGTTGTTCCTCTCAGTTCTTGACATTGGCCCAGTTTGGTCACTATCCTATTGGAATCTATTTATCCAGAGCTCAGTGGCATATGTCTCCTCTGGTATGCTTGTGCAGGGATTGACAAGGCAGCTCTCAAATTACCTCAGAAGCTTCCTCTAAATGAGGAATTCCCTGCGGACCCCCAAGCCAGTATGCAAATGGTAGAACCCTGAGTCCGGATCCAAGAAAAGCACATCTCCCCCCCACCCCCCATGCTTGGGGCTCCCATTGGAAGTCAGTACCCAGAAACAATACACCACTGAACTCTTCCAGGAGATCCTGGGCGATAATGTTGATAATGTCGTACATGGTGGTGTTCACTCCTGAGCAGGCACTGACTCCTGTAAAAAGAGGAGAGCTGAGTATTGCCGACTGTTAGTCAGCATTCAGTCACTGAATCAAATGCCTGAGATTAAAAAAAAATTGAAGGAAGAAGGTTTCAGCTAATGGTTTCAGAGGTTTCAATGGTTACTTGTTACCATTGCTTTGGAACTGTGGTGAGACAGAAAGAATATCAGGGATTGTAAGCAGGCAGTAGAATTTACTGGTTTACCTCACTGTAGCCAGGAAGCAACAAGAGAGAGAAGAAGAGGCAGTCCCAATATCCACTTCCAAGGTACAGCCTTGGGAACTGATTTCCTTTAATCTCCTAAAGGTTCTATTCCCCAAGTTAACACCACAGACTGGGACCATGCCTTCATCCTGAGACCTTAGAGGAGGCATAGAAGAGCGAGCCCACAAAACTGATGCGTCCTGAGCACTTGGCATTGACGTTTCAGAGAATAGTTCCAATGTGGCCCGTGTATTTGAACGATTGGTCCCCAGCTGGCAATGCTGTTTCAGGAGGTTGTAGAACCTTTGGGAGGCAGAATCGAGGAAGACAGAGTAGACCATCAAGATCAGGCCTTAGTGGTTGTAGCCCAGGTCTGCATCTGGTTGACCCCTTGGCTTCCTCATTGATGATGTAATGTAACCATCTACCTCATGTTCTTACAGCTTCAAGCCACTCTCGACACCAAACGTTGATGGGCCATGACCCCAAACTAATCTTTTCTCTTTGAAGTAGCTTCCTACAAGGTATTTGGCTACCAAGAAAAACAACAACAATGAAACAAAAATCTCCTGTAAAATTAGCCCATCCAGGAAGGACCTTGTTAATTCTATTTTCCATTTTATCCACAGGACTTGTCATGGTTCAAGAACACAGTAGGTATTGACAAGGTCACTTGAATAAATGAACCTGTTTTATGCTGATCACTTTATACATAGTCTGCATTTAACCTTTTTATAAATTTAAGTGAAGTAGGTGACATCTCCCCATTAGACATAGTCATATAGACTATGCCATAGACATAGACATACTAGGAGAGGTTAAGGAAGTACTAGACTGGCCTGCCAGTGACTAACAAGAAGCTTGAACTCAAGTTTGTTGAGCTCCAAGGGACACAGTCCTCACAGGTCATGTAGACAGGCTGATGTGGATTGAGATTATGTTAGTTCCCGCCCTCCACATGCTCATCCTTTTGCGGTCAGTGAAGACCTCCTTCCTATACTTATCTCCTCAAGGACCCACCCTGACTTGGTCTCTATCAGAAGGTGGATTCCCTGTCTGCACTAGGATTTTGCTGTATCCAGGACAATTCACCTCTCCAAATAGTAAAAGAATCTTCATTTGTCTGTTTTCTTCCCAGTCCCCTCCTCCTCCAAGAAGGGAAGTTATAAGACCTGGTTTTGGAACTTCAGTATATTTAGATGAAGCTCCTTACAACCAAACTATTAATTCTCATCCCAGGCTCTCCGGCTCCTCTAGATGCGTTACTCTCCCCTAGAGAGATCCCACTTATTTTCTGGACTACCTTGGGTTTCCCTTGGCTCATAGCCCCTTATTCCTGATGAGTCTTCTGGCTTTAAGAATTGCCCAATCCTCCAGATCCTCTCCTTTCTGGCCCAGTATGATTCAGCAGATGCTCTGTCAGCTCCCAATAGCAAGCCAGCATTCAACATTTGCGCTGGGGAATATCCAAAAATACAATGTATGAAAGCTAAACAATGTTGCAGAATATTTGATCACACGGTGAACCCCAAGATTGCGTTATTTACTAAAAAAAAAAAAGCCATTTCTAGTGGTGTGGCTCGGCCCTTAGCACAGACCTTTAATCCCTCTGGCTGGAATACAGACATGCTCTTACTACATACCTTTAATCCAAAATATTGAAAGTAAAGTTTGTTTGTAGAAGGAAGCAGCCATGTTTGAAAGTTGGGTCCAATTGAGTGGAAGGCAGAGTGACTAATTATAAAAAGATCTGACAGAATAGGATATGCTCAACTCTTATGAGAAGAGAGAGGAAAGGGAAGCTACTTAAGAGAGACCATCACAAAGGAAAAAAGAAAGGAGGAGGAAAAAAGAGAGGAGGTAGTTTTACTGGGACAGTTGTTCATAGGCAGGTTACAGAGAGAGAACAAACTAGACACAGATGAAGACAGAACAAACCAGAGAATGAGAAGGGGCCAGAAGATTAGAACAGATTGCCAGAGTTAGTTTGAGGCCAAGCAGAGGCTGAGAGAGAAGCCAGATTGAATCATTCAGCTTGAAGAAGAGTTGGAGCCAGAATGGCTGAGCTGAACCAGCCAGCCAGAGTTCAGAAAGAAACAGAAAGGGAGGGTTTATTCAGGAGCTTAAGTCTCAAAGTCCATAGATTTATGGAAGCTAGAAGTTTCCAGAACATGGCCTAAGTTAGTAGGCTGAGACAGTAAGCCTTGAAGATGGCAATTTCAACAGCAGAATAAACATACGTTTACAAAACAGCCTTTAAAGTGGTCCCATTATGTACAGATTCTGGTCCCGACTCCATGGAAGAAAATTTCTGCCTTTCTGTGATTCTGACCACTTTGCTGGTCTCACATCTTGCAAGCCATGGTTTCCATGAACTGTCTTTAATGTTCTTTAACTGTCTTTAACTAACTTTCTTTAGCATTCAGGTTCTCCCCAATGGCCTCCAGTGGAGCACTGTGCTTGACACATAACTAATAATCCAAATGCAAATCAAATCACAAAGCTTGGTGGAATTTCCTTCGCACTGATGATCCGCATAGCCTTCTGGAGATTTAGAACCGTGAGCTCATTACATCATGGACCAGGTATCAGAGCAAATCTGAAGCCGCGTGGCGGTGAAGAAGGAGCAGTGGACCATAAGACTCTTCTCTGTAAGAGCTTCATCAGCAGCTAGGCCTCTTTCCTCTAACCAATGCCTGTGCCAAACCAAGCCCAGAGAGACCTGAGCTATATTTTTCACACAAGCCAAAGCGCAGGTAGTTCCCTTAAATCCAGATCACATCACAGAAAATGAGGGTTCACTTCATGAAGGCCATAAAGGCAGAGCTGGTGAGCAAGCATGCTTTCCACATGAACAACAAATTTAAAATAAATTCTCTCCTGAATGGGTTGGAAGATTCATTTCCATACATAAATAGTAGTAGCATGTCAATATGGTACCTTGCAGGATAGGTAGTACCCATTTTTTTTTTGCATAGATAAATGAGAATGTCAAAGGATACTTCCTAAAAAGCTCCAAGTCTCAGTCCTGTCATATTTGTGCCTGGTCCAGAGGGGGAATGATGGTGGTGAGACAGAGAGGGAGAGAGAGAGACAGAGAGAGACAAAGAGACAGAGAGACAGACAGACACACAGAGAGACAGACAGACAGACACAGAGACAGACAGAGAGGAACAAAGAGACAGAGAGACAGACAGACACAGAGAGAGACAGAGAGACAGACAGATAGACAGACACAGAGAGAGACAAAGAGACAGAGAGACAGACAGACACAGAGAGAGACAGAGAGACAGACAGATAGACAGACACAGAGAGAGACAAAGAGACAGAGAGAGACAAAGAGACAGAGAGACAGACAGACACAGAGAGAGACAGAGAGACAGACAGATAGACAGACACAGAGAGAGACAAAGAGACAGAGAGACAGACAGACACAGAGAGAGACAGAGAGACAGACAGATAGACAGACACAGAGAGAGAGACAGACACAGAGAGAGACAAAGAGACAGAGAGACAGACAGACAGACACAGAGAGAGAAAGAGAGAGAGAGAGAGAGAGAGAGAGAGAGAGTTTCTATGCAGCTATGACACTCTCTCTTCAGTGATGTCTTCTTGGAGCCATAAAGGCACATTGTATTTCCAAGGCTTGTGTGATCTTATTTCTTTGTAAATTGGATTAAGCTCTTTACTGTGTATTACCGATATTAAAAAAGAATGAATTCTCATCTTGCAAACACAGCAGAAAAGCAATCACTCCCATGGCAAAGAAGTCATTGGCCAGCATCCACAAGAAACCAATTTTAACTTTCAAGCCCAGTCAGCAGGCAAACATGCTGGTTGATGGCAGGGTCAGCTCTAGGCAGCATTGTGAGCTGCATGATGTGAGCTGTCAGCATCCCAGTTGCACACCACCCTTCTTCCTTTCCAATGCCTTCTACTGCTTCCTTATCCCAAATACACCATTCTCCCAGGTCACTACGATCATCCGGAAAAAAAATCTGCACGTGCACCCACATGAAGTGGAGGTCCACAGCCGCTTACTGTCCCCAGTGGACAATGATTTACAAAGTGGCACACAAGAAAGTAGTACTGAATACAGCCTCAGTGGCAGAGTGCCCAGCAGAGCTGAGGCCCTGGGTTCCATCCTCAAAACTGGAAAAAGAGGAGGAGAAGCAGCAGGTGGGGGAAGAGGAGGAAGAGGGAGAGGGAGAGGAGAAGGAAGAAAAGTAACACCTGACATGGAGCTGTCTTTACACTATAAAATTCTCGTATCTCTGTGGCATGGGACTATTACTAAGACTTAATCCCCATTCCCCTGTGCTCTGACGTCCCCTCATTTTAGAAGGGGGTGTTATTGGTAAGTGTGCCGGTCAGTTTTTCTGAGATAAAGATACCCAAGATAATAAAAGTAAGATAAGTTGATTTGACTCAGTTTAGAGAATTTTGGTCTTTATCACTTGGCACCATTACTTTGGGGTTTATGGTGGTCCAGCACACCATGATGGGGAAATGATACTCTTCAGTGACATGTTCTCGGTAATGTAATGTTTTCCCACTAGGTCCTGTCTCATAGAGGCTTCACCCCTCCCAACAGCATCCGAGAGCCAAAGCTTTAGCTCATGGGTCTTTGGGGGATATTCCAGATTCAAGGTACAGCAGTAAAGAGTGAAGAGACAAGAGCAGAGACAAGAAGGTTAGAACTTCAGGCTTCGGGGCAGTTCTTTGTACTGAACATTGCCACGAGGGTGGTTGGGATCAATACATGGGTAAAGAAAATGAACTATTGGTGTGATGGTATGATAGCCTGAAGTGTAAATAAATGTCCATATTTGGAGAGAAATAAAATAAATGTGCATTGATTAACAGAATAAGGTAGATCTATATGTACTGACATGAAAAATACTTCATGAGAAGAATGGATAACATAAACCATATAGAAGGAGCTCGCTAATACAGCACATGTTCACATATACATGCACATCACGCATGCACGCACATGTGCACGCACACACACATGTAAAAATAAAAATAAAAATAAACATATAATCATGGAGAGTGGAGGGATGACATTGCAGAAATAACAAATTAAAGGGAATTTTTGTTCTTTGTTCTGTTTCCTGTTATCTGTATTGTTTTCACTTGGGTTCACAAGGAAAATGTGTTGTTTTGGTTTTTATTTTTATTTTTTTGCTTTGTGTTTTGGTTTTGTTCTATCAAAAGCAGGAAAAATATTCCCACTCCAAGGTAAATGCTACATGAATTCCCCAGTGGTTGGATAGTTAAAGAGGGCAGTATGGAACTGTGGCATGGCATGACAGACCATCTCCCAACAGTGTCCCTGTGCCAGTGGGCACAAAGGTGGACCCATGGCTCTAGCCGACTGACCACTTATTTCTAATCTACAAACCTCAAATGTCCTGAAAATGACCGCTGCCCTCCAAACCTGGATGGAAAATTCCAGCTGAGCACAGCTTGCTCACACTGTATCTGACAGGAATGCCAGTTTTCCAATTGAGCCTTCTAATAAAATTCACCTCAAGCATCAAAAAAAGAAAATATTTTGCACATCTTGCCATGGCACCTGGGATAAACACACACACGCATAGTTACCTGACTAATGAGCTTGCTTGCAGATCGTTTTCCTAAGGAGCCAGGAGGAAGATGATCACAGTGTATTTTCACTCACAAAAAAATGCTGTCCTGTTTAATCAAATGCCAAGAAGTGCCAACTTTAGCTTGCGCGTGTCTATTTCTCCCCTTCCTTGAGGGTAGGTCAAGATTCTGGTTGACAGTCTGTCATAATTACTTTTCTATTGCTGTGACAAAACACTATGGCCAAGACAACTTATAAAAGAAAGTATTTAATTTGGAGCTCCTGGTTCAAGAAGGTTAGAAGGGGTGGTCATTGTGGTAAGGAGCATGGCAACAAGCACACAAGCATGGCATTGGGGTGGTAGCTGAGAGCTTATATCTGATCCATAAATAGGAGGGAAAGAGAGAGATAACAGGGAATGTCATGGGCCTTTGAAACCTCAAGGCCCATCACTAGTGACACACTTCCTCTAGCAAGGCCACACCTCCTCCAACAAGGCCACACCTTCTCCAACAAGGCCACACCTCCTAATCCTTCCCAAACCATTCCATGAGGTCAAGCCCTCAAATACATAAATCTTTGGAGTCACTCATTCGAACTACCACACGGCTCTCCTGTGTAGCCTGTTAATTTTGCAGCCTGTTAATTTTTGCATCTCTGTCCCCAGTTTCCTCCTGGGATGGTGTCTCCAAGCTGAGTCTTTAGGCAACTGCTTCTGCTCCTCTGGGATGGTAATGCCTGTGCCAGAATCCACTTGCTTTTATCCCTCAAGGTTCTTCCAAGATGACAGAACATGCATCTCTCCAGGCTCCAGTAGGGCCAAACTGCTATACCTAAGGGTAAATCATTTCCATTTCTTTCCTGACACCCCAGTCAATGGTATGTCTCTAGGTAACCACTGACTGAAAGAATGATTGTCATTTTGGCAAAACTCTGTCCTGGACAGTGAGAAACCCGGCAGAAAGAATGAATGCGAGATGGGAGTAGTGACTCACATCAGTAATCCCAGAGTGCTTAGGAGGCAGGAAGACTGAGTTTAAGATTAGCTTGGATTCCATACGTAATGAGTTCTAGACTAACCTTGGCTACAGTGTAAGACCCTGTCTGAGAAAAATAATAGTGAGGCTGGGAAAATGGCTCAATATTTAAATCAATTGCACTGCCAATGTAGGGTCTAAATTTGACTCCCCAGAACCCACATAAAGTTTAACACAGCAGTACACATCTGTAATCCCACCATTCCTCTGGAGAGATAGGCCACAGAGACAGGAGAATCCCAGAAGCTCACAGGCCCGCTACCCTGATAACCAATAAGAAACACTTAGACAAGGCAGAAGGTGAATATGGGGAGTGGAGGTTGTCCTCTGACCTCCACACAAGTGCTGTGGCATACACACACCTACACTCACACACATAAACGTGCATGCACACAACAACAGCACATAGAATAACTGTAAAGGATCCAGGGAGAATGGAGAAAGGGGTTTGCTGTGGCTGCACCCAAGTGCACTCTGAATTCTCTGTAGAGCTTGAAAAACAATGGAAGAACCAACCAGAAGTTGATTTGCTCTGTGTTACACACACACACACACACACACACACACACACACACACACTAGCATAGGGCCATTAGGGCAGTCCCTAATCTTATATGAGTGATGTCCTTGTATCAAGAAGAAATGTGGACTCAGACACGTACAGTCCATGTGAAGACTCCAGAAAACAGTCACCTACAAGCCAACAAGAAAGGCCTCAAACAGATTTCTCCTTACAGTCCTCAGGAGACAGCAGTCCTGCCCACACTAGCACTGCCACTTTGAGCCTTCAGGATTATGAGTAAGTACCTAATGTTTAAGCCGTGTGATCTGTGATGCTTTGTTACAAACTGAAATAGCCACTCACTACTTAAAGGGGTTGTAGATACAGCCATGAATCAGTGTGGCCTGATTTCTCTTTTCAAGTGTGGCTTGACATTCCCTTCTGGATCCCCTTCTGCTTGACCCAGACCCAAGGTCAACCAGACTATAATTCCATGTAATCCCCCAGGATGGTAGTTTTCATTTCTCATCTTCAATGTCAGGTCTTCCCTGCAGCCATGGACGAGGAAGGACAGAGAGATGCTGGCAGAGTAGGAATATGGAAGTTAGGCTGTTCTTCCTCCCATTCCCATGCTCCCAGAAATAAGACTCAGACTCAAAATATATTTACAATACCTTTGCCATATAGCTAGGCTCTTCTCTAACTTGGTCCTAACTTAAAGTAACCCACTTAGGCTAATCTACATTTTGCCACATGGCTGGTTGCCTGTGCTCAGGCACCAGGTATCTGTCTTGCCATATCTTCCTCAGTGAATCTCCCACCTGGCACTATCCCAGAATCCTTTCTGCCTCCCAGATGTCCCACCTCCTATATCCTGCCTAAACTATAGGTCATCGAATTTATTACTGACAGGTGCCACATCCACACAGACATAAGGTATTTTCTCTACATAGGGATTAATTAGAAGTCAGGGGATGGGGTCGGGAGTTTACCATTCTCATAGGGTTTCTCCTTCCTCAGGATTTAGTTTCTATATGTGCACTGTTTAGGCAGGCACAGTCAGCTGACCATGGAAGCAGAGACAACAGAAGAGACCATTGTCCAGTCCAAGACTGGAGGCTGGATGCCACTGACTTCTGCTTCTAACCATGGAACAGAAATACACAGTGTCCTTGAGGCAGAAAGAGAAAGGCGCTTATCCAGGGACATAGCTGACAGAGAAGAGACATCCACCCCCATACACAGACCGCATCCCATCATGTCTAACATCTGCACACTTGGCCTTTCACAACTCACAAGCCCAACCTTCCCAGGTAACTGGCCCCAGGATAACAGAATGATTTTGATCTGGTGTACCTTCGATAACTTTTCTAAATTTTATTTTCTTAAAAGAAACATTAGAGAGCTGAGCATCTAAGATGGGTTTGGATTCACACCCACTGTCTGTGGAACAGCTTGAGGCTGACAAGATTAGCTCACTGGTACACTCTGGGATCCGTTCAGCCTGAGCTGCTGCCCACACACCAGCCACGCTCACAGAAGCTGCTTTCCCACAAGCAGCAGCCCACTTCATCTCCTCATCTTGGCACGTGGAACTAATGGGTCCTTGATGTCTTACCTGGTCATGAGGACAGTGGCTTCCAGCCTTACCTAGTCCTTATTCCCAGCCTCCAGGACGTGGCCATGGTGATTTCTCAGCCTCTCCAGAGAAGTCCTTAGAGTCATGCTTCTGTCCTCCCTCCTCCCATGTCTAACCACCTGATTTTTCAGGACCCAGCATAGCAATCTGTGCTGCAAGCTTCCTTACCCTCCCTCAGCTCTCTTTCTGCCCCCTCTTTCTGAAATATCCAAGGGGACCAGACAGGGTGGGCCTTAAATAACACACTTCCCTTTGGATCCCAGGGCAGCATCTTCTAAAACCTGTGAATCAGACTGTTCTAGGTCCCTGTGTAGATATACATCCCAAGGTTGGGTTCTCTGGTGCCTGTCCAGAACTGAGAACTCAAAAGACAGACCAGCGGATAGAAATGCTATCCTGCCCACCCCAAGCAAGGCCTGCTGGCTCAGTTACCTGGCCAGACAACAGGCAGTAATTGTTGTCTAATCTCTTCCCAGAGGTTTCAACTACTTCCAAACTGTTGTGGCTAATAAAAACCGAGGAGATTTGTAAGAAATTCCAGGTGCGTCGGAACACTTTGGGGGATTGTGCAGCCTGCAGGCAGATGAAACTTACCTGGAATAAGCATAAGGTAATATGTGTTGGCAAAAGTAACCTGAAGTGGGAGTGTACACCTGCAGGCTCCAAATTGGCTGCTGCCTCCAAGGATGGAGATCAGGGAGTACCTCAGAATGGACGAAGTGGGCAGAGCAGCCAATATACATCCCAGAATAACCAAGGCAAATCAGATCTCATTTCACACAGACCCCATCAGTGGCCCAAGATGAAGCACATGACAGATTCCACAGTGCCACTTGCTACTCTAAGGATGGGGAGGCATCATGGAGTGGCCTCCAGATTTAGTGGTCCCCTGTGAGTCAGAAGCATATGGCCATGATCTCAATGGAGTGAGTAAAAGAATGCGTCTGGCTTTGCTCGTTGGAATCATTGATACCAAGCCCTGTAAACTGCCACATTCCCTCCATCTGCCATCTAACTCCCAGGGCCACATTTAGATAAAGAGCTGACTTCTGAACTACAGCAGCCCTCGACTTCAGTCCATTCCCTACTTTCTGAGAGAAAAAATATTGAAAAGCTGTATTGTGGCATCTTACATGCATGTGCTATGAAAACATTTTAGTTTCCAGGATGGGAAGGACTGTATATCCACCTATACTCATATACATGTACATGTATACATGTGATACACATTCATGCATATCCACCTATAGAAATAAGTGTGTGTATATGTGTGCATATATGTATATGTGTGCATATATGTGTGCATGTGCCTGTTTATATAGGTGACTAAGTGACACTAATGGTGACTCCTATGGCTGTGTCTCCATCTGGCCTAGGTGACAGGTGAGCAACTGCACTGATCTTTCAGAGATAGCAGCCTTATAGGGCAGGGGGAGACTGGCACCTCTGCCCTCACCATGACCTTACCTGCAAGCCTCAGAGGAACAGGGTAGAAGGGTATTTTTCTCCTCCATCTTCTAGCTTCCAAAACATGTGCTAATGTCTTGAAACAGAGACGGGGACATGCTCTGTCCTGGCCCTCTCGCCTCACAGAACTAAGAGCTAAACATGGCTTCCCCTATCTCAGTAGCTTTCTTCTCCCACAAGCACAGGCAGTAGAGAGGCCTGGCTCTACAGGTGGCTGGGGTAGAAGAAGAGGGGTTGGATCTGGAATGTTCTCCCTCCTAGAAAGCAATGGAGGAATTTGGAAGTACAACTGTCTAAAGGCAGAAGAAGAAAGGAAGCCATTGCCACAGCCCCATCTGTGGGAACCAGCCAGGTCCATTTGGACCCTCATCACACTTGGCTTTGAGGGTTCATCACTCAGCTGGTAAAACAGAAGAACAAATGTTACAAGGGTCAGTTCCCAGGAAAAGGATCAGTATCGAGTGTAAAGAGTTTCTGGTGGTATGAAAGCCAGTCACTGAAAACTGGGGACATGTCCTCAGTCCTTGAGACCTGAAGCCATATCCCTCTTCTAAGTATCCATTATACCAAGGATTCCACAGCCCTAGGCCTTCTGGATACAAACAGTGCTTCCCCAAAAATGTCTGCTACCCGAATGCCACTGGCACAAGTGTTCTAGCTCTTGGGGAATAGCTCAGTGATGGAATATTTGCCCAGCGCGTACAGAACCCCAGATCCCATCTCGAACACGAACACAAAGCAACCAGTAGATTTCGGATCACTCAGAGGCTCTCCTTCAAAGAAAACAGGAAATAGGTTCATTCATTAATGTAGTGACTCTCTCTTCTGCTGTGTCTGAGACACTGTGCTCGGCAACACCAGAAAGAAGGCAAAGATTTAGCAGGCGGATGCAAAGGAGGACGTCCAGTGCATTCTCCATGTCATCAGAGCAAGACAGCACACAAATGCTCTCAGCACCAGCCACAAGAATTTACCTGTGACATCCTAATAAAGAGGACGCAGACTGATGACATCTACAAGGACTTGGTTGGCTCTCCTGGAGCTAATTGTGCACACTAATCCCCGGGGAATATGGCTAAGAGGTCTGCGGTGAAGCCTGCATACCCACAGTCTAACTGGGTCCTGGGTAAGGTGGAAGCTGTCATGAGAGTGGTCCGCAGACCATGTGTGTATAGAAGACTAGTTCACCTCACTCTACTGAGCTGAATCTTAGGAGGGGCAATTAAATCCTAGCTATCACCCAGCAGCTGACTGGGTGCACGCACCCTGTCAGCTCTCTACTAACTGGTCACACCCAGGGGATTTCCAGGCTATTATAGGTGTTATTAGTAGTAGTGGTAGTAGTAGTAGTAATTTCAGAATATTTACGTGAATAGCAGAGGGAAATATATACTTACTTCCTTTTAAACATCTTTTTCTAAGTCTAACTTTCCATATTGTTAGGGAGCTACAAACTCAAGATTGTCTCCAAGGGATACCTGAAAAGCTAGGATGTCACCAGAACACAGGGCCATCTGCCATAGCAGACACTACTCTCCTCCCATGAGCTGAGAGACTTGGAACGATTGACCCCAGTTAAGAAGATGAGGGAGACGGCAGGATGAGGAGGGAAGGGGAGAGTTTTTAGATGAGGAGAGGGTGTGTCTAAAGCCGCTGATTCAGGAAGAAACACACAGAGAGAGCAGCAGATACAGCTGGCCTGTAGCTCCCTTTCTCTCCACCCAGACGCATCTGTGTGTTGTTTTCTCTCCTCCAACTGTCTGCACAGTGTCACTAACAGTTCCCTTCTGTCCTTGCCAGGGCCCACTGTCCCTTTAGTTTGTCTCACTGCGTTTACCACTGACAGTGACCCACTAGAAGAAAATACAGTAGAGGACACAGCCAACAGAAAGCCCCAAGGCAGGAACAGCTGCTATCACGTAATCGGTAAGGGCAAGAGGATCCAAAAAGAGCCATTAGAGAGAAGGCCAGGAGGTGGGCCCTCGTGAGCACTTTGGACTCTGTACCAGTCATCAGTTGCTACATGGCAACCACAGATATTCAGCAGTGCCCACCAGGAAGCCTGTTATTTCCACTGCCCAGCGGTGCATAAATAAGGGCAGCTGCCCCTCATGCTCTCAGTCTGGGGCCTGTACTGCAGAGTGCAGGAGCAGCAGTTTGCAACAGCAGGAGCCAAGGAGAGCAAACCCAATGGCATAGGCACCTGTCAATCTTCTGTAGACCTCAAGACCACTCCCATCCTGTGACCAAAGCACATTAGTGACGAAGTTAAGGTCAAGAGACAGAAAGAACAACAGTACTACCACCGTGAGGCTGTGGCAGGGGATTTGCATTGCAAAAATGAGGACAGGACTCCATTCTGCCACAGGCTGTGATGTAGGAGCCACTGTAAATGGGACAAGGAATGTGGGCCAAGAAGGGTCAGGACTAGATACACTCCGTTATTAATTCTTACGTTCTACCTGCCCATTGTGGAATAATAGATCAAGCTTAGGAATTCGGGGTAGAAGCAAAGAGACCCTGCCAGAATTCAGCTGGCAATCAACACTAAAGAACACTGTATGAAACCATATTCCAGGCACCAGGCCCTAAGCAGAAGGGACAGCACATTCAGTTTGGATTCCATAGGAGTCCTGGCTCAGGCACGGCTAGACAGAAAACAGAAAAGGAAGCAGGAGGTCTCGCTCCAGGACTGAGCAGCTGTGGAAGGTCTCTGTGGACGTTGAGAGAGTAGAAGCGGTCATGTGATCCAGATGTGAACATAAAGATCCCCGATGACGGTACTGTGTATGCTGCCTTCAGAAGGAGGCTGAGAGGCCACGGACAGTGTGTGCCTTGTTTCAGCTGCAATAAGGCAGCGGGATGGTGAGTCAGAAGCAGCTGGCTTCACAGCTTCCAAACAGAATGAAAAGGGCTTCCCTTCCCATCCCATCCCACTCCACTGCAGCTCTGCCTCTGTCAGCTCTCCCGACAGAGATGGCGAAATGAGATGCTTTGAGAAGGCTGCATTTTGGAACGACCACTTTATAAAAGGAGCACACTGTAGCCGGGACTTGTTCTCTGTGGAGAAATGAACCTGTCCTCTGTCAAAGGGCACTGGGCAGAAGCTGTGGCCCAGAGATGCCTGATCTGAGCAGGTGTGGACTTCATTGTGAATCAGGTCTTAGATACGCCCCCAAAGCCCAGTACAGTAAAAGCTGTGAAAGGCAGCCTGTGGTGCTATAGGGAAGCAGAGAACTTTTAGGAGGTGGGACCTTGTGAAAGGAAGTTAAGTCATTTCCCATTCCTTAGTCACTCTCCTTCCTCTTCCTTCGTTTTCATTTCCTGGCACCTTGAGGGCCCTCGTCACACATTCAGCTCATCATATACAAAGCTATCATAAGACCAAAACAACTGGGCCAAGCAACCACAGACTGGAACTCTTTTGTTTTTTAGCTGACTTACTCCAGATGTTTGTCATAGTGATAGAAAGCTGAGTAGCAACACCTCCTACACATGTACCAGAGGTTCCTCAGCACTAAATGTGAGGATAAAATTAACCAGAGGTCAGCTGGGCAAGCAGCAACATTTACACACACACACACACACACACACACACACACACACACACACACACACTGTGCACACTGTCCTCTCAAACACCGTGGAGGATTAGAGCAGGTTTGCATTCTAAGACCTAAGTTGTTCAAAATTTCAGGTGAGTATAAATGGGTGAGAGAGGGAGAGGAAGGGGGAAAGGGGAGGTGAGAAGGGAAAAGGGGAGGGACAGGAGGAGGAGAAGAGGAAGAGTAAGGAGGAGGAGAGGAAGAGGGGGAGGAAGAGGAGGAGGAGGAAGAAGAAGAGGAAGGAGGAGAGGAAGAGGGGGAGGAAGAGGAGGAGGAAGAGGAGGAGGAAGAAGAGGAAGAAGAGGAAGAGGAAGAGGAAGAAGAAGAAGAAGAAGAAGAAGAAGAAGAAGAAGAAGAAGAAGAAGAAGAAGAAGAAGAAGAAGAAGAAGAAGAAGAAGAAGAAGAAGAAGAAGAAACCAGAAAGGAAATATGAGCCATGAGTCTGGTCAGGCTACAGAGCGTCCATACTTTTTCATCTTCCAATAGTTGTCTAGACCAGGCTTCCTTTTATTGCTCCTTCCTTTTAGGAAATTCTGTGATCCATTGAAGAGTACCTTGTAAGAAACTCCCCAAAGTGTCAAAAACAAAAGCAAGAAACTGAAGGCATCTGTTGAATGCATAAAAGAATGAAGAAAGAAATAGGAGAGAGATCGTTTGAATATTTCGCTCTTTACCAAGGAAGATGTGTGCCCTTGAAATGGACAGGTTGGAAGATTCAATAAAATTGTGGTAAATGCATTGAGTGTTCTAGTCTGACAAAATAGATATCAATAAATCATCCAGACAGGATGTGATCCACCAAAGAATTTCAGATGAATTCATGGGTGGAATTGTGCAGCCATCAACTATGATGAGACCAGTTGTTGCAACAGCTGCAGAGTCAGGGGACAGGCAGGAGCCAACGTCAGCCTTGCTCTGGCCTACAGAGGGGACAATGGGACTACCAGCTGATTGTTCCTTGTGTTCAGACTAGCCAAGTTTCTGGAACCTTTAAATAAAAGTACAGAATTGCAGAAATTAAGTCAGCACAACCGAGAGAGACAAAAGTAGACCATAGTTGTCTATAGAATTTGCAAAAAGGGTATGGCAAAGATATACAAAAAGATACATACCATGTGACCCCGCAAACTAAGAAAATGATGGGGATGTGGGGCAGGTAGAGATTTGCAGGTCAGGAATGGGAAGAATGGAGCAGCAGTGCCTCGGAGCTTTGTGTCAGCATAGCTGGGTATCCTGATTGCAGCGATGGTTACATGAACCACAACAGATGACCATATCATCTCAAGTTGCCAGACACTTGTACAATGGGATGTGTGTGTAGCTAGCAAAGCCCCCTGGATAGCCAATGTCAAGTTCCCAGTCTTGATGTTCCTCTAAAGTTGTGTAAGATTTTGACCTTGGAGGCAAAAATTTCATGAGATGATTTTTCTCAAATATCTATACACTTATAATTATGTCAAAACAAAACACTTTCTTAAGAAAGTTGAAGAGTCAAAAACGGAAGACGATTCTAAGCTAACTACCTGCTGGAGCCTATATAAGAAACTAGTCAACAGAAGAGAAAATGGAGATTTGGGGAATATTTTCTTAGAAAATTAAAGGCACACTATAGTTTAACCCTGCCTTTGGAATGATGACAGGATATTGGTCTGGCACCTTAAAATCAATGGTGATCTTTGGATAGGGCCACTCTGAGAATGTAGTCTTTTTCCCCTTATAAGCGAAGGGGAACTTTACCTGCATCTCACCTCTAGATTGAGAAAATTCAAGAGCAAAACGTAGAGTGAGCAAAGTGGTTGCTGAGATACAAGCCACCCAGCAGAGGTAGCGTTATGGTTCCGTTCGTTAGATGTATGACTGCTTTCCATGAGCCAAATGTGGACCACACAGACCTGGCTGCAGAGGTGAAGAAAGAAGAAAAGAAATGGGAGGGGCTGCTGGAGAGCAGGACCAAGAGAAGGAGTCTGTGACGAGCTGGAGAAGAAAGTGTTGCCAGGGATCTCTAGGAGAAAGGCAAGTCCCTAGGACATCCCAACGTCCCACCCAATAGAGTCAAGAACAAGCACTGACTTCCAACACTAAGCCATGACAGTGCTAGACCAGGAAAAGCATTCCACGGTTGTTTTTGGTGCTCTCTTCCTGTGCTCCACTCTAGAGAGGTCAGGAATGGTAGTTAACAAGGTGAAGGGAAAGGGAAATCACAAGGTAAACGATGCAGACATTCGCCTTTCCTGCCCATAGTGAAGGGGGTCTTATTTTTTTAACCTTAGTTAACCCAATCTAGACACTCCCTCACAGACAGGCCCAGAGACTTGTTTCTATGCTGATTCTAAATCCCATCGAATTGGCAATCAAGATTAATCACGCCAGTGTGGAAGCAAAGTTTACACTAGAAATTGTACTGATGTCAATAAACCCATAGGTTGTATGAATAAGATCAATTAAAAAATTTTATCATACTCCAGA
The DNA here is from genome assembly GCF_021556685.1 of Rattus norvegicus. Classification (NCBI taxonomy): domain Eukaryota; kingdom Metazoa; phylum Chordata; class Mammalia; order Rodentia; family Muridae; genus Rattus; species Rattus norvegicus. The sequence goes on from NC_141535.1 coordinate 172,576,721, forward strand.
AAATGTGATGGGAAGATCACACTCAAGGTCAGAGAAAAAAGGTCAAGTCCTCTTAGGGATGCTATGACTTTTCAAGAAATGGTACAGAGTTGACTAGATGGCTCAGTCCACACAGGGCTTGCTGCACAAGCACAGGGACTTTAGTTTAAACCCCAGGGCCCTTTTTTAAAAGATAGGCCTGCTGGTGGTATGTATTTGTCACCCTGGAATTGGAATGTCAAAGACAAGCAGATCCCTAGGGAGCACTGGAAAGCCACCTAAACAATGCACCTTGGGTCAATGAGAGACCCTGTTTCAAAACACAAGGCAAAGGCTGTCGAAATGTCTTTAGTGGGTAAAGGCGCCCTCCATACAAGCCAGGCAACCTGTGTTCAATCCCTGGAACTACATAAAGATAGAAAGAGGAAAATGACGCCACACGGTTGTCCTCTGACCTCCACCCATGTGCGTGTTACATGCATACCATGTACACACACAATAATATTTTATTGGTAAGGTTTCTAAAACACAGCATCTAACATTCTTAACTCTACGGGCACATGCTCACACATGTACCCACAGGAACACGCACATGGGCATGCGTATACGTATACATGTGCATACACACAAAATGGTTTGGGTTAACAACGTAACTGGATGGTATCTTAGTCACTGTTTATTGCTGTGAAAAGACACCTTGGCCAAGGCAACGCTTATAAAAGAACGCATTTAATTGTGGTTTGCTTACAGTTTCAAGAGGTTTAGTCCATTATTATCACAGTGGGGAACATCACAGCACACAGGCAGACCTGGTGCTGGAGCAGTAACTGAGAGCTCCATATTCAAATACACAGGAAGAGAGAGCCACTGGGCCTGGCTTGAGCTTTTGAAACCTCGAAGCCCTCCCCAAGTGACACCTCAACAAGGCCATACCTACTCCAAAAGACCACACCTCCTAATCCTTCTCAAGTAGTGCCTCTCCCCAGTAACTAAGCATTCAAATATATGAGCCTATCCGGGCCTTTCTTATTCAAACCACCACAGTTGGTTTAAATTTATTTATTATTCTGAGTGCATAATATGTGTGTGTTGGACGGCTTGTATGCACCATAGTACATCTGAGAAGGTCAGAGCACCAGTTCTGGTCTTTAGAAATGAAAACTGTTTATCTGTTTATAAACAGTTCCTTTTCTCTCTACAAGAGCTTCTTTACAGCCAACATGCAGAAGTCCTGCTGGTGCTGCCCTGAACTGCTACTTGACACATGTTCTTTCTGGGCTCTAGAATCCTGGTCTTTTCCTGGCCACATTCATCCCAACATTCGCTATAGCTTACCTGTCCCCAGTTTCCAGACATTCTGCTGTCCTTTGTTGGTCCTCTTGACTCTCCTACACTTGTCTCTTTGTCTGGAAGGGTAAAGACGATACATACCTTATCCCTGAGCTGAAAGCTGTCAAATGTGTTCTGGACCTTGATTTCACTTACTGGCTTCCTTCGATGTGCTCATCTAAGAAGTCTACCTGCATCCCTATTCTGTAACTCCTATGAAGATTCCTTGGTGACCAGGGTTCTGATGCTTGTGCCAGGATCTGGGGCTGCACCACTGACTTGAAACATTATAACTTACGAGTTCTTAGAACCAAAGGGAAATAGATAAAGCAGAAAGGTCCTCCAGATCTTTAAAGGTGGCTATGTTTCTTTCAGATAGGTCCAACCAAGGCTGATTTTTTTCTCCCTTGACATCGATAGAAGCTTATGTCGTTATAGTCTAATGAACATCAGGGAAAGTCTCCCTGTGGCATCTGCTGCTGGGGGAATAGAATAAAACACAGTTAGAATCAATATCATTGGTCCTAAGAGATACTGGGGAGCTTTAATACAGACAAAAGGAAAAAGGGGTTTTGAACAACTAACATGGCCATCTCTCCTGTTGTCAGTAAGGTAGGGTAAGCCAAACTGTGTTCTGTGGTTATACTCACTGGGCTATATTCTGAATGACCCCTTAGGGCTGCAAAGCTAAAGACATTTCTTAATTTCTCTGTATTCCTGTTCCTGGTCCACAAGATCATATCTCATGGGATTTGTGTGAAGATTAAATAATAAGAAGCCACAGGAAATCAGAGGCCCAGGCCCAGCACACGGCAGCATATCAAGTAAACCACACCCAAGTCTGTCAATGAGATTGAACAGCACAATGGATCAAGATACCCAAGACACTTCTATTTCTGTGTTCCTCAAGGTTTTCTCTCAATACTTTAAGGGAACCAGTCCTTGCTCTGCAGGCTTACAGCTCTGAAGGCTGCAGGGTTTATAAAACTACAATTTCCAGAACTCCAGCCCAGGTCTAAAAGTGTCAGGACTCCTGGTCTACCTGCAAGTCATTTTCATGCCTTGATGACTTGTTTTTCTATGAGTGAGTCCGAGAGGGGGGAAGTCTGTTCTTTTCCTACAACTGGAGGATGATCTTTGCTCTACACCCTAGCAGCTGGGAGTTAGGACAGCCGGACAGTACAGGCAATATTGAGTGGGCTCCTGGTTAGACACATGTAGGCAGGAAAACATCTGTGTGTGTGTGTGTGTGTGTGTGTGTGTGTGTGTGTGTGTGGTGTGGTGTGTGTGGTGTGTGTGGTGTGTGTGGTGTGTGTGTGTGTGTTTGTATGTATGTGAATCATCTCTACAGTCCCCCTTTTCACATATACACACATGCACTCACACATATACATACCTATTCATACACACTCATACACCACACACTCATACACCACACACTCACACATACACTCACATACATGTTCATGCATACACACTCACATCCACCTTCACATACTTCTACACAGACAAACACATACATACATACACTCACATACATACTCATACAAACACACTAACACACTCCACACATACTCAAACACACTCATACCACACACAAACACAACAACATATATTCACACATTCATGCACATGCATACACAGAACACACATACATACTCATGCACACACCACTCATACATACATTCTCATATACTCATACACTCAAAGAACCACATACTCACAAAAACACACTACACACACTCAGGCACACACTTACATATGCACTCATATTCACACATACACTCAAATACATAATAATACATACTCAAACACAGTGACACATACTCATATACCCCTACACACTTCATACTTCCTATACACAATAAAACACAAACAACATACACTAACATTCACATATACACACACGAATACACCACATACATTCACATAAACAGTCACATACATACAAACACCCACACACAAACCACACACACACACACACACACACACACACACACACAGATGTTTTCCTGCCTACATGTGTCTAACCAGGAGCCCACTCAATATTGCCTGTACTGTCCAGCTGTCCAAGCCTACACTCCATCATCAAATTCTTATGAGCTAGAGAAACATCACTGAAGGCTAAGAGTCCTACTAGCAGGTCACAATGTGCCATGTGATCATCCCTCTGATCAAAGGCAAAAAGGACAGATGACATCCTGCTCCAATTTGCATACTAGTCAAGAAACACAATCTTAGTAACACATGCAGTTTCTCCTTTCTTTTCTCCCTTCCTTCTTTCCTTCCTTCCCTCTTTCCTTCCTTCCCTCCTTCCTTCCTTCCTTCCTTCCTTCCTTCTTATTCTTCTTCTAATTCCCAGCAGCAGCAGCAGCAGCAGCAGCAGCAGCAGCAGCAGCAGCAGCAGCAGCAGCAGCAGCAACAGCAGCAGCAGCAACAGCAGCAACAACAACACGGTGTGTGTGTGTGTGTTGTAATCCATTAGAAAGGAATTGGCTCGGGGAATAGCTTAGTGGTTGATCACTTACCAGCACTCATAAGACCCTGTATTCTATCACCAACACAATGGATGGATGGATGGATGGATGGATGGATGGATGGATGGATGGATGGATGGATAGATGAATTTCATGTAGATAAATAAAAAGTCTAGACTGATGTGAACCACATCCAGGCACCACTCCCTCAGCCTTAATTCCCATTCTTTGATCTTTACTTCCTACCTTTGTGGGACAAGAGACTTTTCCAGATCTATCTGCCTTTTATACTGATCTGATCAGTCAACACCGGACAGTCTTAGGGGTCAGATTAGCCTGAATCAAGGGCCCTGTTCTTTAAAAGAGCCAAGTCTACAACTAGCATGAATGAAGCACTATAAATACATTTTTTCTGAAAAGTCTGTGGCTGTCCTCCAAAGGAGCTCTGTAAATAATTAAACTTCAGGCAGTTCGTAGCGGCTGGCTAAGTACACACAGCACTGTGTGGGAAAATGAGAACCCTCCTGGGGCTGCTGGGATGTGGAACAACATAAGTACTCCAGGCTAACCTTTGCCCACCGGTTCCTGAGGTCTTCTCAGGGACGACAACAGAAACACCACTCCTAAATCAAGTCCTCTTGGATTCTTTGCCTCTGAAAAAGAAAAAATAATGGACCTCCTAGGTAAAAGAGAAGCCATGCCTACTTCTAGTGAGACTTTGGTCACAAGGCTGATTACATTCACCATTTTCAGTCTTGTGTGATCCAGAAGGAAGACAGACATTTTATTCCTAGCTGCTGTTCTCACACAGATACAGACTATTCAACAGGGCCAGTCAGCCATGCAGCAAGAGCCCAGTGATCTGCTTTCCAGAGCAAGCTCTGTGCATTGCCCAGGCAAGATGGATGAGTAAAGCCTGGCTTCGTCCTCAGGACACTCACAGGCTGGTGAAGGTGCCAACATCACAGGAAAGGGTAAGAGAGGGTGACCAAGAGGCACTCTTAGGAAGGGTGCTCAGATCAACCAACTGAACCCAGAACTCCATTCAAGATGCAGTAGATCCAAGGGAAGGGTTCTCCGATCAATTAACTGAACCTAAACTCCATTCGGGTTCCATAGCAGCTCAGCAGGGTTATCTTGGTCAAGGGAGAAACGTCATTACCTCAGTGACTTGAATGGCAAGAGAAGAAATTATTGCTTGCTCCTTTGAAAGCACTACCTCCTTGTTCACCATTGTGGAAAATTACAGGCTACTTGGTGGAGAACTTGTGTCCCCATGAGTCACTCCACGCCCCTCAGTTTTCCATCACACGTGAGCCATTCTTTCCAGCTGGGTGTTGACAAGATAGAACTGTTCCCTAATGCTTAAGGAATAGAGTGGAAAATAGTTGACAAAACATATGAAAAGGTTGATTTTGATTACACATACAATCTCTTCTTTCAAGGTCAAAATGCATTCGGGCAGGTGTGAGTCATTCCTTACAGGGTTGTGAAGTGGTTTATAAATTCAGATGGTTAGTTAATTGGTTCATTTTAGAATAATGGCTTTCTTGGTTTTCTGCATGCATATTATAAAGACTCAAGATACAGATAAAAAAGATCAATGTAGGACTCCCCAACACCAATAACTCCTGCCAGTATATTGCTCTATAAGGGCTGGAAGAATGGATCAAGAAACACAAACACTTTTATCACAATGAGATTCCATTATATTCCCTACAAAATAAACGTTAGAAATCTAGCCACATATAAATTGAATAGAAAACAAGAGAGACCAAAATAAAAAAATTCTAAAACTCATTTGAGTCTTCAGAGAGGACTCTATGATACCGAAAGCAATGGATATCCTTAAGGTGCTGTTTGCCTAATTTTTTTCATTTTAGACGATATGAACCGAGAGATTTTTCTAAAATAATGAAATCCTCAGAACACTTACACTTTCCTGTGCCTTCCTCACAGAACTTCCTGATTGACTGGGTATTTTGTTTTGTTTGCTTGGTCAAAAGGGGTGTGTGTGTGTGTGTGTGTGTGTGTGTGTGTGTGTGTGTGTCTGTGTGTGTGTGTGTGTGTGTGTGTGTAATGTCTCTATGTTTGTATGTGTGTGTATGGGGTGTGTGTGTGTATGTAATGTCTGTATGTCTGTGTGTGTATATGATGTGTATATGTGTATGGTGTGTGTAATGTGTGTGGTGTGTATGTGTGTGTGCCTTATGTGTGTATATGTGTCTGTATGTGTGTGTATGGTGTATGTGTGTGTGTGTGATGTGTATGTATATGTGTGTGATGTGTATGTGTGTGTGGTGTGTGTGTGATATATGTGTGTGTGAATGTGTATGTGTGTGTATATGTATGTATGGTGTGTGTGTGTATCTGTATGTGATGTGTATGTGTGTGTGTCTATATGTGTGTGTGTATATGTGTGTATGGTGTGTGTGTGTATGGGTGTGTATGGTGTATCTGTATGTGTGTGTCTGTATGTGTTTGTATGGTGTGTGTGTGATGTCTATGTGTGTGTGTATGTGTGTGGTGTGTCTGTATTTGTGTGGTGTGTGTGTGTGTGTGTGGTGTGTGTGTGTGTGGTGTGTGTGTGGTGTGTGCGTGTGTGTGTGTATGTGTGTGTGTGTTTGTCTTATGTTGAGCAGCCACCTTCCTCTCTGTTGTTGCCTTTGATCATCCCAGCTCTTTATTTGACTCAATCTGCCCTGAGATTATTTTCATCATTTTTCAATTAGGTCTTGGTGGGATAGATTTCACACAACAGTATACAGTATTGGAAGGAACAAACACATTCATGGGGCATTTACTATGTGCCTGGTACTGTTCTAAGTACTGTAACTAACTACAGAGACCACAATAGAGCTAGAGGTAGATCGGTGCTAGACAGATAGACAGACAGACAGAAGACACGGTAACTGACTCTCTAAAGACAACCCAAAGTCCCTATTTAATGGATAAGGCAACTGAGGTAAAAAGAAAGGACAAACTCCTTGCCTGAATTACAGCACTAGGAAGGGGTAAAAACAGAACCCGAACCCAGGTCGTCTGCTTCAGGGTGTTCCTTAAAGACTTCCCGCCAGAAGGTTAAAGGGTGTTAATTTACATGTTTCTTTTGTTTTGTAAATGGTCTCCTTGTTACCTTTAGACGGGAGTGAAAATTTGACTAGATGAATACATTGTAGACCACCCTTCTTTCCTGCCTTAGACACTACTGCTCTCAGGCATTTGGGAGTTGACAAGAAGACATTTATAGTGTGACCTGATATATCAGTTCTTTTGTCACTTCAGGAAACTTTCTGGTATTATGTTTTCTAATACTTTTCTGCTTTCTCTTGTCAAGTTCAAGAACATCAAATATCCTTACACTGAATTGTCTTGGGCCACTCAACTACTATCAAATTATTATTTACTCTGCATTCTCTGATTTTCTCTTTACCTGTAATGTCTCTATAATAATACAATTTTCTACTTGTACTTATATCTGTATTTCTTGTATATATTTAAATTGTAGGTATATGTGTGTTTGTGCATGGGGGTGCAGTACCTGAAGAGGCCAGAAGAGGGCATCAGATCCCCGGGAGCTGGAGTGACAGGGAGTCGTGAGCTGCCTGACATGGGTGCTGAGAACTGAACCCAGGTCTTTTGCAAGAGCATTTTTACTCTTAATCATTAAGCCATCTCTCCAGTCCCTTCTATTAAAAAAGAAATGTTTCTGTTATGCAGAATTTTATTCTGTGCCTTGAGCTCTTTACTATCTCGTTCCAGCTCATTTTGTGGTTTGTCATCTTGTTCTGATCTTTTGCTTTATTCGTGTTCTCATTAAATTACTGTGCACTGCACTGCAAAGCAAACACTGTGCAGAGCACAACGCACTTGTCAGAAACCTGCTTAGCGTTTCAGTTTTGTCTTTACAGCCAGCATTCTTCATGTCCTTAACATGTGTTTTTTTCTCCTTAGCATGTTTGTACAAAGATTGTAGCTTTTTTTCTTCATCTTATCCCAACACGGATGGCTTTTACTATTGATTGGTTACACAGGATATGGGTTCAGATAAATTTTCTTTGATATCCTCCTGACTTGTGTGGTTTTTCTCTTTCCTGCTTTGAGCTATAGCTTGAAGGCTAGTTACTTTCAGTGCTCTTTTTCTGTAGCCTAAATATGTAGGGGAAAGAAGGACGCTGTCCCAGCTAGGCCTTAGTGGGGTCCTTATTTAGAGTCTGTGTAGGTCAGCTTTCAGCCACTGTAACAGAATACCTGAGGTAACTAACTTATGCAGAGAAAAGGGTTTTTTGTTTTGTTTTGTTTTGTCTCACAGTTTTAGAGGTTCCAGTCCAAGATGAGGTAAGCCTCATGGCAATGTTAAGGCAGCATGTGGTAGAACAAATTGTTCTCATGGTCAGGAAGCAAAAGATAGAAAGGAGCCAGATACCCACAATCCCAGCAAGGGCATATCCCCAGGAATCTAAAGACATCTCCCAAATAAAAAGAAATCTCATAAATCAAAACACCTCTTGAATTCCTACCACCTTCCAAGCACACCACCCTGTGATCACACTATTAACAATGGGCAGATCCCAGTGAGATAACTCCCCTCCCCACCCTGCCCCCACCCACACCTCCACACCCCACACCCTCACCCCGGAGTCCACTCCACCTGACCAAAGGTATGGCCCATTTAGCTCATCCCTGTAACAATGCACACAGATCTGGAAGCACTGCCTGCCTCCAACACAGTCTCCAGAACTTGATTAAGTATGTGATTCCAAGTCAGGGGCTAGGCTCCTTCTGAAAATGCTCTCCCAGAGCTGTCCCAGTGGCCTCTACTCAGCCCTTCAGTCTGTTTCTCCTGAAGCTGGAGCCCATTGGTGGCATCTATTGATGGGCCATCTTTTCTCCAAAAGGCTTAGGATGAGGAGAGGAAGAAGGTTGGTTGCACAGGCCTATTCAGCACAGCAACAGCTTTTGTTTCTGTTTTATAGTTTGGTGTGTGCGCATGCGCACCTGTACATATGCGTGTGCGCATGCGCATGCTACTTCCTGCCGCTATGTACAGCTGTTCCTCCACCCTGCCTCTCACACACAGATGCAAGCCACTTTCTGAGCAAATAATTTCTAGATATTAGAGAAACCAGAGTCTGTGATTACTACTATACTTTGTCATAAGGAACATTTTTCCCTTTTTTTCTCTTTTATTGGATATTTTTTATTTACATTTCAAATGTTGTTCCCTTTCCCGGTTTCCTGAACATGAGCCCCCTATCCCTTCCCGAGGAGCATTTTTAAAGAGAAAAATATTTCTGTCCAGTTAGCTACATTTTCTGTAGCTCCGGTGGTATCCAGTATTTCCCCATATTTACAGCCATCACCATTCCAGTTCAAACCCAGGAGCCCAGGAGACTCCCTGAGACGGGCTGAGACCGCAACAGCCATTCTCGGTGCTCTCCTCCTAGCTATTAGCAACTGCCAACCTGGTCTCTGTTTCTACATTTTTTAAAAATATCCCATATATTTCATATAGTCCGAACCATATAATTTGTGACGCTTTGTGCGTGTCTACTTCTTTTTGTTTAGCACATGTCTTCACGGTCCTCTGTAGTGTAGCACTCATTAGAACTTCATTCATTCCGTGACCCGGAAATCCTAAATTTCATGACTATCCTCTAGTCCAGCCTTTTCTGTGCTCATTCATTTATCTCATGGATGTGTGGGTCATTTTCACCTTCAGTGATTATGAACAATACTGCTATAAATATTAGCACACAAATCACTGGGGGGGGGGAGGTTCTCTTTAATCCTTATTTTCAATTCCTTGAGGAACATGGTTTGAGTAGAGTGGCACGGTTGGTAAATCAGCTATCCATGGCAATCCAGATTTAACACTCTTAAGTGGTGACAGATCCTGTGCCACACAGTACCCACACATGTCCATACATCCATTTATGCTGGCAATGTATGAGTAGTCAGTTTCCCCATCCGTAGTTACTCTTCTCTTTTCAACATCACTGCGAATATCTAATTCAACCCTTAATTATTTTATAGTTAGTAGTGCCCTGGAACATAGTTATGAAGCCCTATTCGCCTCAGCGTTCCCCATCTCAACGCCTCTGTTTTCTGAGGGAAATTGTCATGGTTTTCACACACATTGGTAAGATCACTGGTAAGTAAACTCTTTCCTTCATGTAAACTCAGGGGAGGAGTGAGGATGTTTGCTCATTAGAGAACACAAGAAACAAGCAGCAGCATAGCTCTCTTAGTGCCGCCATTGTCACAAGCGCAGTGGCTTCAGACAACACTCTGCCATCCTCGAGTTCTCTAGATTAGATGTTTAATGTAGATCAGACAAGGTCAGCCCTGCAGCTCCTCCTTGACTCTGCTCCATCCTCAGACTGCCTCTCAGACCACAGGAGAGGCCTCTCCTGGGCGATGCCTGTGATTAAGTTGCATGATTTGCATAATCCAGAACACCTCCTCCCCTACAAGTTCTCCATTTAATCATATCCCCCAAGTCCCTTTGCCTTGTAAGGTGGCATATGGGTGGGGAAGGTACCAAGGAGCCAGACATGGATGGGTGGAGGTATTATTCTGTCTGATAATGCAGACAAGTAATGATCAAAGCAGGCAGCATTAACTGGGAGCTCCCTATGTGCCTGGAGCCCCTCAAAGAGTTCCCCTGGTATTAACTGATTTTGCCCTTGTAGTGTTTTCCCTCGGAAATTGCAGCTCTTGTTACGTGCATTAACAATGCGGTGGACGCTTTAGTGCAAAGAAGGGAGGAAGCTTATCTGCAGTCTCACAATGGGTAAATAATAATGCAAGAGTTTAGCCCAGCGCTTGAGCACAGAAACTTGTACAATTGAAAAGGTTCTTACTGTCTTGGAGACTTCCACCCAAAGGAAACAATGTTTCCTAATCAGGCTCCTAACTTAAGACCTAAAGGGCACTGCCAGTCCCTTAGGAATGGCTGCATATCCAAGGAAGGAGTTAGAGCCTCGGGACCACTCCAGGACGGATCTGTGAACGATCTCTGGTATTTTGTTATAGTCATAAAAGCTGACTAACACAGCTAAGCTGGGATTTGGCGACGACTAAGGAGTCAACCAGGCACCTTTAATCGTTGTTGATCTGGAATGATGTTTGTGGTTTTCTTTATCGATGACCACTGACTGAGAAAGATGTAATCTCAAAAAGACACGTTAATGTTAGAACTTGTTTAATAAGTTATCTTTACTGGTCAATGTATTCTACATTGAAAGTTAGATAACATAGACTCAATCTATTGCCCACAAACCTTGAGCTTCATAAAGCACAAAACCAACCAACCAACCAAACAAACAAACAAACAAAAACCAGGGTTTTTTTGCTCAAGTTTGTAACAAACTAACAGAAGCAAATTCTGACCTAATATAACCTGAGGCTATTTATAGTTTTGATCCCATTAGTGGAGAATGCTTCTTTATTTAACTACAAAGATATTAATGTGTTTGATTATCAGGTGCTACCCCAGACTCCGCTGGGGATGTTATTAATATGTATATTATTAATATATGCATCTCCTTGCCGCTTTAAATCCTGAAATGCCCTTTTTCCAAACACAATTACTCCCAGAGGTCTGGAGTAGAGGCTGTGGACCACTAGGAGGTATCTATTTGGTATATATTTGTTAAATGTACCATCAGAGCTCAGACAACCCCTGACTCCATCCCGGCCTTGCTTCTGTTCCCTCATGCGCACATCAGCTTCGAGCCTCCTTACCCATTTTATCTGGGGTTCTTTGTCCTGATTTCAAATGCATAAGCTCCTAGTCCAGGAACTACATCACCTTTTAAAGGCTAGCTCCCCTCTGTTTAAAATAACACTGTCTGACTCTGAGGCACCTAAAGGAAACGTATGGACACAAGGAGCTACTGGGGTACAGCTACAGGGTAGTACAGGACGGTTGAGGTGGAATTGCTCAGCGGTATAGATCGCCGTGGACTGTCCACTACAGGCAGCAAGCCTTAAACAGATTGGTAGAGCTGCACGGGCGGTTCTTAGAAACTCCATTCCTAAGGAACCAGAAGTAGGAGACAAACTAGCTCAACGAACATCATCCCTGAATCTAAATCTTGTCTCTGTCATTTCATGACCAGCAATGGCTGACGGTGAGGTGTTTCCTGGCTGAGAGGGCGGGGCTTGAGAGGGCGGGGCTTGAGAGGGCGGGGCTTTCCTGCCCTAGACTTCTGTTTGTTCACTGGAGCTGGGTCAGTCTGCAGTGATAGACCCTGGGATTCTCAGGAGAACCCTCAAGGGTCAAATATGTACTCGCGAACACCAACTCTAATAGCATTCAAAAAGACTTCATCTTTAGCCAGGTCAGCAGCCTGTGGAATGAAATGCATGTTTCACACCGATAAAATGTAATTTGTACAACTAGTAAAATATGTTCATTTATATGCATGTAATAACTCATAAATAACCAAAGGCATCAGCAGTTTATCAAATTTTCATCTGAGGTCAGTGAGTGAACAAGTCTCTCTTGCTTTCCCAGGCCTGGGAGCCGAGGAGTCAGCCCAGTTCAGAACTGACCCCATGATGAACTTATTAGTGTAGTACTTGTTATGCACTGGGCTCTGCTGGGAAAGGCACGGGGGAGGAGGAGGCTGCACAGTTTGTATTCACTGACTTGTGCCACTATTGCATAGCTCTCTAGCTAGCACAGAAATGGGATCTGCTCTTCCCCTAGGTCTGTCAGGAATGAAAGCAGTAGTTGATTGGCAGGTCCGTTGAGCCCGCCCCCTATCACAAACAAGAAGCAGTGTTAATGGCAGGACGGAAGGGGGTTTATTTAGGAATCAGGTTTTATGTTTTGCTTCTTAAAATCAGAAGTCTTCGTTTTAATTTACTCTAAAAGCAAAACATATTACCTTGCAATCATTTCTACCCAAGCTCTGGGCATCACTGTGGGATTAGAACACCAACCTCCAGGTTTGAGATTAAGCAAGGGTCAAGCCAGAGGTGGGGAGGGCTCTGCCAGTACTGCTTGTGCCCTTCCGGAAAGGGTCAGGCAGCATCAACCTCCCCAGAACATGATCCAGGGCCCGTGTTAGCGCCCTCTGCCTCTCTCCACAGCCACAGCCACGGCAGGAGAATCTGGCACTGGTTTCAGCCACAGGCTGCTTGTGAGATCTGCTAGTTCTGAGGAGCAGATGGTGGCTGAGGCGGCTGACTTGTTGGGGGCACCAGGCCCTCTGAGCTTTCTGAACCTAATGATTGCTGGCAAAGAGGGACCTGGTACACATTTGGGAATGAGTGTCTGCTGTGCTGGAGGGTCACCTTCCAGGGCCCAAAGCCTGGGGCCCTGGCTACCACCTTACCCCATCGCACCTCTTCCTGCTCTGCCATCCCAGGTGGATGGCTTAGCTCCAAGTATCAGCAGGTTCTGCTGGATTCAATTCCTAGGGACAGTGAGATGGCTCAGTAAGGGAGCAAGCCTGGTTCTCTGAGTCTGACCCCTGCCTGGTGGAAAAGGAGAACAGACTCCTGTAAATTGTCCTCTGAACTGCACCACAACACATACACATACACATGCATGTGCAGACACACGGGCACACGCACACAAATGTAATTGATTCAATCCCCTGGGGACATGTTAGAATGGCTCTACTAGGTCAGCACCTGAGTGGAGTTGGGAAATTTTCTCAGTGGCTACCCAATGCTTGCTGGTGTGTTTGTTAAGAAACTTTAGTGCTCATCCCTAGGGTCTGGCTCCTCTCTGCTTTTGCTGGGACCAGGCAGAAGCAGGAGCTTCTGGTCCAATGGTAACAAGCCTTGCCACTGGGCTTGGTCAGTCTTCTACCTCCAACTCCCTCAGATCCTGGGATCCTCCTGAAGGGAGGTTTGGATGCTACTATGGGAAACCCCGTACACTCCCCGTGATCCCATCTCCTATGCACACACCTGCACACCACAGACTGACCCATCGCAGCCACTGTGACCTACCCACAATTACAGACTGTACTCCTGAACTGCGAGCCAAAATGAACATCTCTCTCCATCCGTTGCTTCTGTCACAACCACAGATCCATTGAACCAGTTCAGCAGCTGTTCCTAGAGGAGGCCCAGTGACGTCAGGAGAAGCTGTAACAAAGATTCCTTCGGAAACCAGTAAAGCCAAGATGGAGTCTATCACCAACGGCTGTGGTTCAAATAGAAGGGAACTTGGTTATTAGCTGATGGGTGGGCCTTGACAAGTGGTGGGATCCTGAAGGTTTTGAGTTAATCAATGGACTAATCCACCAATTGCTTTATAGTGTGACAGTGTTATTGGAAGCTGAGGAAAAGAAGAGGTTGGGCCTGGTTGGAAAAAGGAAGCCACAGAAAGGGTACCCTTGGGAGCTCACCTTGCTGCATTGGTTCCTTGGTTGCCAGCCATATTTTATTGGCCCGCTTCACGCCCGTTCCCCACTGTGATAGACTGAAACCCTGAGATACATGGTCCTTTTCGCCTTTTTCTCCTGTCTTGTCAGGGATCGCATATCAGTGACAAAATGCCTCCCATCCAGAGGTCGTCCTAGGAGCCTCAAACATAAGGCTTGTCTGGGGAGCCATGCAGAAGCTTGGCAGACAGTTGGAGATCAAATCCAAGCCAGTTCCAAGCTTCGGGTGGTCTGCTTCTCTGACACATGGCTGTCAAGGGTTCTGAGGTCTGTGAATCCATAAAGAAAAGTCATTAATTAGAAAGTCTTAATAGCCAAGCCATTTTCTTTCTTTTCCTGGGAATAGCTAACTCTGCAGTGAGGAAAGTTGCCTTCCCCTGGAGACAAGGGAAGAACGCACAGGGCTACTTTTCCCTGAAAGGGGGATTGTGGTACAGTGTAGAGAAAAGTAGCTTTCCCCTGTAGACATCAGGAGAGCACATTCTCCAGAGAACAGTCGTTAATCTTAGGTGGACTCAGCCAGAGGTGTTGTCTACAGCAAAACCGAGAGGGACCTAATCAAGCACTGCTGGATCTGGGTGGATGAAGATGGACGACTTACTTTGTTTTCCATTGGTGGACAGGCTTACATGTTTTTCTGGATGAGGGTGCGGTACATGTAAATGCATATATACATTTTCAGCATGTGTGGGCATGTATGTTCCGGAAAGGGTGTGTGTATGTGCATGCATGTGCATGCGAATGAGTGTGTGCATGTGTGTATATGTGTGCAAGTGAGGATGTGTGAGTGTGTGAATGTGTGTGTATATGTTGTATGATTGTATGTGGGGTTGTATTATATGTTGTATGTGTGTGTATGTATGGTTGTGTAAACATGTGTGTATGTGCAGGTGTGTGAACAAGTGTGTACTTATGTGTGCATGTGTGTGCGCATGAGTAGATGTGCGTGCATGTGTGTACATGTGTGTATGTATGTGTGCGAGTGTGTGAATATGAGCATGTGTATGTTGCATGATCATGTGTGTGTATGTGGTTATATGTATATGTGTGTATGTGCATGTGTGTGAGTGTGTGCTTGCATGTGTAGTTGTGTCTGCATATGTGTGTGTGTGTATGTATGGTTGTGTGTATGAGTGGGTAGGTGGGTGTACATATCTGTGTATGTGTGTGTGTGTGTATGGTTGTGTGTGTGGGTGTGAGTGGGTGGATATATATGTGTACATGTCTCTCTGTGTGTGAGTGTGTGTGTACGGTTGTGGGGAAGGTACGTGTGTGTGCATGTGTGTGTATGAGTGTGTGGGTGTGGGTGGGAGGGAGCGTGTGTGTGTGTGTGTGTGTGTATGGGTGGGGGTGCATGTGTGTATGGTTGTGTGGGTGGGGGTATGTGTGCACATGTGTGTATGGTTGTGTGGGTGTGTATGGGTGAGTGTGGGTGTGTGTACATGCTCAAATGGCAGCCCAGGCTATTGACCTCTTCCTGAGCACTCTGTACTTCACTTACTGAGGGAAGGTCTCTTGATAAACCCAAAGTTCACTAACTCCTGCACAACTGAATAGTCAGTTTCACCCATGGATCTCCTGCCCCTGTCCCCTGGGCACCGAGAATGCAGGCGAAGTGCAGATTTTACATGGCTATTGGGGATCCAAGCCCTTGTTTTCAAGTGAGCATGCTGTGGGGGGTTGAATGAAAATGGCCTCTGTAGGCTATATGTGAGAATTGCTGCTTCCCAGATGGTGGAACTGGTTTGGAAGGGTTAGGGTTTGTGGCCTTGTTAAAAGAAGCATGTCACTGAGGTTTCAAAGCCACTACTCCCAGTTAGCTCTACTTCTCTCTGCCTTGTGCTTTGTGGATCAGATGTGAGCTCTCAGTTGCTGCTCCATGCCCCCCTGCCTGCCGCCACGCTCCCTATCATGACCCTTTGGAACCATGAGCCCTAAATTAAATGCTTTCCTTTATAACCTCCCTTGGTCATGGTGTCTCTTCACAGCAATAGAAAATTAACTAAGACACATGCTAAAGGCTTTATCTACTGAGCCATCCTTTCGCTCCCAGATTTACATTAAAAGATACCAGGGCTCAGGGATAACTGGTCCTGCCCATCTACCCATCCTATCCATCACACTTCAGTCTCCAAAAGTCAGCCATAGGGAAATCATTTTCAGACAGTGCCTTAGTGGCTTAAATCAGACCCAAGTCAGGCTCCTGCTCTCTGTGCATGGGGAAACAAGGAGGTCCTGAGCAAAATGTATGGGGAACCCAGAATTAATCCTGAGTCTACTCTCCCTTCCTCTCTGAGGAGGAAGCCAGGACTCAGTTCGGGACCCAAACCATGGGATCACAGGAGAACTTTGAGGACTAGGGCGATGTGGACTACTTTGCCTGTGCATCCTCCTTGGCCATGCTTCTGGTGTGGGGAATAGGCTGACACATCCGCCTTCCACTTTCCACCCCAGCCTTTTCCAGTGGTCCAGCTCTTTTCCATGCTGGCTACAGAATTGAGAGCAATCAACCTGAGGGATGCTTGTGCATGGGGAGGCCCTGGCAGCAAAGAAAGGCAAGAATAGTTGAGACTTGATGAGGATGGTCTGTGCACAACATTCCTCCGACATCGGCCCCCATGCCCAGGTATGGAACTAAGTAGACAGGCAGAGACAAACCTCCAAAAGGAAGTCCCCGGTCCTTCCTCCTGCTCTCTCCACCTATATCTACCCTACCACAGAGCCCTTTTTGGATGATTCCCATGGACTAGAGACAATGACACTGGCCCTGGAGGGAGGCTGGGAAGCCCTGGAGCCCTTATCAGAGCCCACTATGTGCTTCTCACACACCAGTGTCTCCCTTATTCTGGAGAAGCTGAGTCACTTACTCAGTGTGCACTGCACACTAAGCCCCATCACCTTGCTTGTTATAGACACAGCTGGACACTTCCCTTACCCTGGGTTCCCCAGGGACTGAAGCTGGAGGGCTGCTGAGCAGAAGGGGCAGCCAGTGCCCTCCCGCTGGCAGCAGAGGCCAGAAAGCAGGCTTCCCTTGGAGCATTTCTCATGGTTTGTTTTCCCAGGCATCTCCCCTCTACCAGCCACTCTCTTTGTTAAAGAGAGTTATGTGCTGTGCAGGATTTATTGGCTATATCTAGAATCTACTTTCTCCAAAGGCAATGTTACAGACACCTCCTCTCCTCTACTATACTGGGGTGTAAAGAGATCTGAAATGGATAAGAAATGGGAGAAATTTAAGACCTAAGAGAGAAGGGAGCCGGAAAGTACAGGACAGGCCGGCTCTGGGAGCAGTTCCACAGCAGAAAGGAGAATCACTTTAAATCAATTTTCCTCTCAGCCCTGCAAAGAACCTGAGTGAGGATCCATTCTGGGTTTGCAAAAAAAGAATGTTCTCTCTCTTTATATAACAGGTTCAGGCCTTTTGGGGAAAATGCCAGCCATGCTACATTCACAGGACGTTGGTTAAGTTTCCCGGATCCCACTCACTCTTTTGGGAAAACGGTGTGGCCCTTGAGATGTGACCATGAACATGATGGTTTGTTTCATGCAGTTCCCAATCTATTAAGGACATCTTAGCAAAACAGCTCATGTTAGTCACACCCCCCCCAAAAAAGATGTAACTCCAATATGATCCTCAGATCTTTCACCTCCCACTCCTTACTGGCCTCACGCAGCCCCGCAGAACGCCCTCTTGTAGTAAGTACACTGTATAGCAGCACCTTCAATCCTGTATTTTTTTTCTTTCTCTGTAGGACCCCTGCCTAGAGGGGCCACTTTCCACTGCTGCTAACATGAATTGGCCACGGTGCTTCCAGATGGAGATTTTCTTGAGTCAGTGCATGGCTAGTTATGTGCCCTTGCCTGCCATCCTGATGTCCTTGTTCACGAGGGCAGCTGATCCACCAGCCTAGCTCCTCCCTTGAATGGAGGTGGAGCAGAGTGCCCACAGAAACCACAGGAGAACGGAAGCTGTGCTGTTAAACCTGCAGAGACACACGGGATGCTCAGCCCACCTTGGCTGGTACATTTCCAAAATGGCCTCCTTCTCTCTACCTTGTTCCATCCCCAACCCAATCTTCAAAGAGATGCAGAATTCTCTCAGAAATAAATCAAGTTTGTCAGAAATCTTTTGGATTTCCAGGCTGAAATTTTAACTCACTAACATGATTCCTGCTTGGGCTTTTGCTCTTTAATCTAACCTTCCTCTGTGTCGCTCGTCCCAATGCTCAATGCTTCAGTAAGGTATCCTACATCCTCATCCCTGGGGTCCCCAGTAAGCCAGATGCTTAGTACTGGGTCTTTCCAGTTGTTGTTGCCATTCACTGGGACAGGCATCATCATTTTAGCTCGCTGGCTCCTCCTTATACTTCTGACTTCAGTTGACATGATCCGATCTAGACACTGATAATTAAGTACCCCTGTTCTTATCGTTAATCAGCATGTTCTATGCATATGCAGCACTTACAGTCTTTAGTCATGCATCTATGCGATGACTCTTTTGTACTTAAGTTCTATCTCCAATGAGGTATAGACCCCATGAAGCTTCGGCCAAGCCTGTTTTCTTCACAGAGGTAAATTTAGCTCCTTGAACAGTGCCTGGCATACACACACTTTGGATGAAGTAATGAACACACACTTCCTTTGACAGAATCGTGATTAAAGCGGTAGCGATGGGAACTCGCACACCCCACATGTCAGAGATGTTCTCAAAGTGGAAAGCATATTTAAGGAGGGACAAATCTGAAATAAAGAGGCTCTAAAAATAGCAGTGAAGCCTATTTCTGGGTAAGACATAAGGCTGGTTCCAGAGTCAATCCAGAATTTGAAGTCACACTCAAAGAGAGGCTAGGCTTCATGTTAAAATCTCACCTAAGAGGAACTTCAAGAGGCACAGTCCTCCTGCTCCTGCCTCTCCATCTCCTCATGACGAAAGACACAGCATCCCAAAGGACTGGGGCCTAATGAGGTCCAGAAATCCTAGAAGAATTTTTAAATTCTTTTTCATTTCACCGACAGGGTTTTAAACTGAGTTAGAGTTCTTGGTAATAAAGCATCAATTCATCATAATTTTTGATGGTTGCTAAGCATAAAAGTCAAATTTTATTAGCAACACATTCCCAGTTGAGAGGGACGAAGCTTCTTTTCTGGACTGGCGTTAGTATTCGCTCGAGTGAGCTGGCTTCAGAAACAACTGTTCCTACTTCCCCTGCTTCAAGATGTAATTGCCAGGAGGACCCACTCACATAAATACATAGGTAGATACATTGGGAAGGCAGATGGCGGTGTTAGAGACACTGCTCCATTCTTCAAACTCTCTCTGAGTTGTATCCCCAGGCTAGCAAGTGGCCTGTCATCACGAGTTATTTTTATTGCCTCAGACCTGATAACTGTTACACCCTCCTTCATATTTTTAAAGCTAAGAATTGAAACTCACCCAACTTGCAAATGGATGTGTTACTCCATTGTTAGGCCACCTTTTCTAATATGTCAAGAGGTACACTAATGTGCCTCCATTAAGACTTTTCAAATGACAGTCCTGGGAGATGCGGCTCAGTGGGACAACACTCATCAAGTATGAACAAAGCCTTGAGTCTGGTCCCCAGTGCACCGTGCATGTGCACACACACACACACACACGCACACACACACACACACACACGCATATGTGCATTCATGCATATACACAATACACATGTACACATATACACATTATACAACACACACATACATAACATACATATATATACACAGCACACACACAACAAATAACTCATTTGTATATTTCATTCTAAGGAACATGTTTAATTTATTATATACATAAAAGATTAGAAAAACTAAACTGTTTCCAATATACTATTTTTTATTCAATATTATCAGATGTTCTGAGTACTGTAATGTAACTTTGGGGATCACATGTAGTTCATTCATTAGTGGACAATGCCTGTCAAAGTCTCAAGCCCAAAGCAGTCAGTCAACTAGACTTACCTTCATTATCCTGCATCAACTGACAGGGGCTCTCAGTAGGAATAAGGAATAAGAAAAATACAAGGTTCTTCTTTTAAGACCCCTGTCTTTCCATGTCTCCCTTTGCCTGGTTTCAGTTTTGTACATGCTAGGCAGTGCACGGCAGAATGTGGTGGGACGGATGAAAGACATACATTCCTTCAGTCAGGTAGCAAGTAGGAGACAGGAGAGGATGAAAGGAATGTGGAAGAGAGAGGTAGTCTTATTTTCAAACCTCTACTCAGTTTCTAAAAAGTGCATATGAAAATTGAATATCTGGAAATAAATTCCCTCAAATATACTTCATACCTCTTGGAAAGTCCTCAAGTCTCAGTCTCTCTCTCTCTCTCTCTCTCTCTCTCTCTCTCTCTCTCTCTCTCTCTGCATGCTGGTTTGTTTGTTTGTTTGTTGGGGGATGTTGTTTTGTTTTGTTTTTGCATGAGATAAAACCCAGAATCTCTTGGGTCCTAGGCAATAGCTTACCTACTGAACTGTACCCAAAGGGCCCCAGATTTGAAGACCTATGCTCTTGCAGGTAGTCATCTTGGGCTGCAGATTCAATCAAACCTTTCTTCTAGGAAGAATCCAGATAACTCGGCAAAAGTGAAGATCTTTCAAGAGTTCCCCTCATTTGGGCCCTACCTTTTGTCTCACTGTGTTTAGAAAACGAGACCATGGGGATTTGTGGGCTGTGGACCTCTTGCTGCTGGATACCTCTGGTTTGGAAGAGGCTGCTCTAGGTGCGGAGAGGTGGCTCTATGTGCCTGGAGGCTCGAGTCTAGAACCATGCTTACCCCAAGCCACACTGTACATCCAGCTTCATGCTAGCTTCTGTCTTACTCTGAATGAGTCAAAACATTTGTTTCAGTGAGTCTATAAGTGTCACCTAGAAATCCGGCACAAATGGCATGCAAAATGAAATATTATTATTCACTGATTTCCTTGTTGGTTGCAACAATGCTGTCTGGGGTTAGAGAGATAGCCAGACCCTTGCAAAAGACTAGAGTTCGGTTCCCAACATCCATCTGTAATTCCAGTTTTACTGAATCTGACACCCTCTACTGGCCTCTGAGGGTATGTACACACACACACACACACACACACACACACACACACACAACTGAAACCTTGGTTGCAGTTTGGATATACTCAATAATTTACATAATGCTTAATCCTTACAATGTATAGCCCACCAAGGGAGTTATTATTGTCCATATCTAATGACTATGGGAACTGCGGCCTAATGAGATTCTTACTCTTGCCCTGTGCCGTGAGATGCACATCAGATTGCAAAATCCTTGCAAACGCCACACGGGTCTGCCAAGGAGCACCACACTGCCAATGCAGACACAACAATAACAAACACTTGAGTCTTTCTTCCCTTCTGTACTCTTCTACCAGTGGCTCAGTCTTGCAGGCCTTGCTCCAGTTAACAATGGAGATTAAACTGTGTGGAGAGATCAAAATAACACAGATCTGCAAAACTCAACTTGGCCCACAGCACCCTCCTCAGATTCCATGAGGAATGGTAGAAAAGTTGTATCTAGCAAGTGACCCATTTGTCTCCATCCCTACTCTGCTCTGAGACAGAGACAGTAGCATATAGAAGAGACACCCAGAATTTATATCACAGGACCCGAAAGAGAACTCAAGAGCCTAAATTACATCTCTCTATAAATGAGCTACGATTGTGCACCACTGCGACACTCCATGCAGTGACTTAAAGCTGCATCCTCCATTAAGAAGCACCATCAGCTGCAAGGACTGTGCTCCCAGGGTTTACATCAAACTGCAGAGTAGCACTGGATTCCAAAGTACACAGTCAGGGGCTGTGGCGGACACCTCTGCAATCCCATCCCATATCCCCCTCTGTCCCTATCAGCTCGCCTCTGACTGAAGTGAACAGTCAACACTTCATCTAGGCTTCATCTTGCTCTGACTCTGTCCATCTCAAGGCAAAGGTTAGGGTCTTGTGAGAGTTACCCTTGGACCTTCCTGTGAGGCTGTGGTAAACATGGCATGAAGGCCTGAGATCAAGGCCCACTCCAGAAGTCAGGTGAGTGAGTCTGGATTATCAAATTATACAACCAATAGAGACGGAAGCCAAGCTCCAAGCTCCCCTTCTGTCTGTAGATGACTCCGGGACACAGTTGTACACATTTCTGGATGGCTGGAGAGAATTGAGCCCGCCAATCCATATGATCTCGATCACATTCTCACGTATTAGATTATCCTCCCTCACTGTCTCCATCTGCCTTCCCCTCCTGCTCTCTGAGATCTCTTCCCAAATAAATAATCTCCTCCCAGGCCTCTCAGACTCACCCTTGAAAGAGCACAAGCTAAGAGATAGAATTAATAGGTTTTATTTAAAAATGGGCCATTCTCCACAGCGGAGGATAAACAAGGTTAAAAAAAAACAAAAACAAACCAATAGCCAAGCAGATGACTTCAGTAACACAGCAATCCTTAATCCACAGAGGGAAAGTCAGGAGACTAACATGGGAAGAGCCTTCTGGAGGCCCATCCCAGCTCCACCCTGGAGGTCTCATGTACATTGCATAATTCCACCCTTCTAGAGGAATCCCAACCTCTTCGAGTCAGTGTCTTCTCACCAACCTGATCAACCTGATGATCTGTGATGTGCAGGGCGGGACAGAAAAAGAAGGCCCCGCAATCACAGCTTTTTAAAGACTCTCCATGGCCCCTGCTTATTTTTGACTGTGGTTTAATTTAACTCTGGCCCTCTCATCCCCATGCCTGGCTCATTGGAATTCAATGAAGAGAACTCCTGAAATTGTCTTCCTAGCCCCTGTTTTGAACTTGGAAAGCCCTTGCCACGGCTCATGCCCCGTCTGCTTTCTAGGAGAATGAAGAGATGAATGTGTCATAGAATTGCCTCTCCGTTCTGACAGCATCAAACTCATGACCCGCTTTTCGATTTTGTCCTCTAAAGAATAACAAAAATCCCCCTTCCAAGCAACTTGCAACTGAGAATTTGCCAGCTAAGTGTAACTTGGAATTTGAATGTAATTCCTTTAGCAATACTCTGGGAACCTGAAAAAAAAAAAAAGTATAACTGCCTGAGAGAGTTCCAATTTGCTGAGAGTTTCATCTTTCCTCAGAATAAAATATTCCAAACAATACATTTAAATAAAGCTTTCTGGTAGCGATTGAAGCTGGCTTCACAAGAGCCAGATGTTCCTAAACCTATTAGTTGAAACATAAGGTAAAACCTGATCCTTGTGCACTGAAGGCATAGTAGTTACTTGCAGCCTTCTTTCTCATCAAATCTGTGGTTCCTGCATTCTTTTCAACCCAGACTAAAATCAATCATTGTCAATAAGGTAATGGAAGAAAATCAAGCACAGGGACTGGAGAGATGGCTCAGAAGCTAAGAGTCACCCTCTGCCAGTTCCAACCAACCATGTTGGGTGACTCATAACCACCTGTAACTCCAACTCCAGGAGATCTGATGCCCTCTCCTGGCCCCTGTGCATAACTATGTGCACAGAATCCACACAGACACACATGCATATACATAATAGTAAACAACAAGCTAGAAACCATACAAGATAAATATAAAATTGCATTAGAGATACAATAACCATTTATTTTCATCAAAGCAAACTCTTGACCATAAGAAGCTGGTTGCTAGTACAGACAATTTAAATACTGACAAATATATATTTAACATCTAGAGCACAGTGTGGCCAATGCCTTTTAAATACCTTATACTAGCTTTCTGTCACTATACCAGACAACTGAGGTAATCAACTTACAGGGAGTTTTATCTTGGCTCACGGCTTCAAAGGTTCCAATCCATGATTGTCTGGCCCCATTTCTTCTAAGCCTGTACCAGATGACAATGAAAAGAAGCAGAAGAAAGACGCTCACCCCATGGTCAGAAAGTGGAAGGGGGAAGAAGAGGCCAGGGTTCTATCTCTTTTAGGACACATCACCTTGCATCTCCCACCTCCAGAAACGTCCAGTGGCTGTAATAGCACCGAGCTGGGGACTGCACTTCCCACACATGGGAGACATTTAAGGTTCAAACGTAAGCACACCTGTTTTCTATTTCTCAAATTAACAAAATAATTTTGTCTGCACACATGGCTTCTGAGCTAGAGGAATTTGGGGAGTTCCATTTAAAGAGAGGAGACAAACCTTTCTTTCTTCCATCTGCCGTAGAGAAGTTGGTTGATGTGGTCAGAGTGACCGAGCAGCCATATCCTAGGTTTTGTGCTTCAAAAACCTAGAAGACACTTCAGTCCTCGCTAACCACTGGCACACCCTACCAGACAGTCAATCTCAGACATTTTATTTTACTTTCAAAAAGTCCACCTCATTTAAGTTACAACGTGTTAAGTTTCTGTCATGCATAGCTTAGCTAATTAGCATAAAATATGCGCACACAGCACACATATTAAAGTAGGTATATAATAATGAAATATATGACCAGCGGTGAATAACAACTGTTCCCTGAAAAGAAAACCAGAGCAAACAGTTGTAGGCTTAAATTTTGATGTTTGGCAGATAAAAATGCATTTTTGTGTGTGCGTGTGTGGGTTGTAGATTGTGATTACTGGCAACATCATTTCAGAAAAGTTGCAGTGTTTGCATTGAGTAAATTAATGAATGGCTGAACCACTATTTTAAGTTGAGATATTGTTTCCTGTTTTAAAATGTGTTACAGAGCCGAAAATCCCCCACCTGCATTGGCTCTTTCTGGGGAACCATCCCATCTGCACTTTAGCCCCCTTTGTCTTGTCTCATCAAAGCATCCGCACCGTGGAAGTGTCAGGGCTACAATCCCATCCTCTTGCTTTCAAAGCACCAGTGCCGTGCTCATTTGCATATTAGTTGGCATTGGATTTAAATATTAATTTCAGGACACATTGCCTCTAAATCCAGAAAATAAATATAGCCTCCTGCTGTATAACAATGCAGATAACCAGTATTTAGAGCTCGGGGGTGTCTAAACATTTTAAACCACCTACATTTAATTAGGCTCAGATTAAATGTATACACACAACACACATCTTGCAAATTCATTCACACAGTGGTCAAATTCTAAGTTATGACCTCGCAATGAATATATATATTCCTCTCATTTATTCTCATGTGTCCAGTTATAAGTGCTTCCAGTTTAGAAGAGCTGATAATCTAATTTCAAGACCATATGGTCTGGACCATTCTTTTAGCTACCAAGAGAACCCACCTATGACTGCTTTAAACTAAGCGATGGGTCTACAGGCTCACACAAGCTGGAGCCCAAGGGTGGTCTGACTTCCGGTACAATTGCGCTGAGGTGTTTACGTGATTTCTCTGTCTCTGTCTTTCTGCTCTAACTCCTGGCTTTGCTCTCTCCCTGGTCCTCACATGTGGGCTATGAAGGCGTGCTTGGCTTTGCTATGGCACAGGTCCCCACACATGCGCTAGGAGGACACGCCTACCAGTCGCACATTTGCGCCTCACTTGTTTAATGATCTCCAAAGAATCAATCAGTCCTCAGGGGCGAGGGTGGGATTGTTCCTCTCCAGTTTCAATCAGGTGCTCATCTTGACGGACGACAGCTTTGCCAGAACCAAATGCAGTTAGGGAGGACCGTCTCCAGGAGGAAAAGTGAGAGTAATTTAAAAAAAAGCAAATGTGGGGGTGTTGTACAACTTGTAGGGGGACGCATGCCGGTTCTTGGGCTTTTGCTGACATGAGGATGCACTGAGTGAGGAAGTGAGCCGATTCCCCGTGGGCTCGCAAAGCTGGTCCTGTCTTTAAAAATCTGGGCTGCTACCAACAGGGAATTGCTGGGATGTGCAAGAGCTGCTTAATCTTTTATGTGCAAACAAATCACCCGTAATTAAAAATGTGTGTGCATTTGGATCCAGTAGGTTTAGAATATGGCTTGGGATTAGGTAGTACTATAAATTCACACTGATCTGTTGTCACGCTATAAAGTCACACTAATCTGTTGGTCCTCAGGCCACAGTGAATAGCAAAGGTCATCTCTGATTACTCTCCCTAAGACATCAGCTACCTGCCCAAACCTTTACAGACCTGTTTCGCCATCTGCCTTTGGTCACCTTAGGTCCTGTGGTTAGCCACTTTTCCTGCTGCTGTTCAAGAATTAAGAATTAATGTAACGGGCTGGAAAGATGGCTCAACAGTTAGGAGCACAGACCGTTCTTCCAGGGGACCCAGGTTCAAATCCCAACACCCACATGGCAGCTCTCAACTCTCTGTAACTGGCACCCTCACACATACATGCAGGCAAAACACTAATGCACATAAAAATTAAATAATATTTTTAAAAAAGAATTAACATAGCAGAAGTCCTTGGCTTTGTTAACCTGGAGCCGTTTTCCCAGCTCTGCTCTGGCGAGCAGTCCTCCTCTGTGACTGGCACCTGTTTGGAGCAACACACCACACTGGGCAACTGGGTCCAGGCACCGTCGGACCAGCTTTCAGTCTGCAATCTCTTGAATTATGGACAGTTCAGGAAAACAGCACTATCGATAACATTTCTTTCTGGACATGCAAAATGACTTGTCTGCATAATGTGCAGCAAATTCATACATCTGAGTCAGCACCTGGGCGTTCTTGCTCATTTAGCATGCAGGTGTAGAAGGCTTTTCCTGGATCGCTCGCCAGACATAATCTTCATCAGCTGCCGTCCAGAAGAACAAGGGCTGTGTTCCGGACAGGGGTGTGAGGATGGAGACAAGCGGAGTCGGGCATTGTCTGCAGACCGTTACACTTCTCTGCCTCCTCCCTATCCTTTCCCACACACCGCCTGAGTCCCTCCTCCCACCCACAAGCTTAGACTACGTACAGATTTCTGCTTTGTCTCCATGAAAAAAAAAAAGGTTAAGAAACTCTGGAGAGAGCTGAGGAAAATCGCACTGTAGTCCTTTCTCCGACATTATTAACGGATGGAACCAGGCGAGGAGGATGTAAAGACTGTTGAAGAGGAGGAAAGCTGACCTGTCCTGACATGGGAAATCCTGGGAGCCGTCGGATTGGTTGGACGTAGACCAGTGTGTGTATGTTTCACCTGGAAAAGCCACTGCATTCCCTTATGTGCAGGAGAGAGGAGCAAGACCCTGCTCAGGGCTCACATTTCCCAGGCTAGCCCAGCCCTCGCTCCTCGTCTCTCTCAGTCACACCAGAGTGAGAAAGGGAAGCAGAGCGGAGATGTGAGGTTGGACCCTGGCCACAGCCACCCCGGCCCCCAAGTTCAGGGCTGTGTTTGCCCTCTCTCTTGCACTCTCTTGCAACTGTATCTCCCAGAGTCCTAGCTCAGTACACACTGCCCAAAAAGTGCAAGAAGTCCCTTCAGGTGTGCGATTATAGACACTTTCAGGAGGCACGGGCTTCAATTTCCTACATAGAAAATAAGCTATTCTTGGGGGATCAAAATTTCTTATCACATTTTGTGTAAATCTGATGGGAAATTTGGTCTGGGGAAATTTTCTCCTCTTAAGATATGTAAATTTACTACTTGATTATAATGCCAGCCCATGATCCACTTCTGTTACCCTGCCTCTTGTAAGCTGAGAGGCTATAAACACTGCTATATTAAAAATGTACCCACCAAAGTAAAATTAGCACTCAGCGAATGCTTATTTTTCTGGAATTTTATTTCTCAGATGGATTGCTATAATTTTTAGTGGAACATAGTCCCAGCCTATAATAAATATATAAGCCCATCAAAACCTGATAGAAAACCACACCAGAAAATACACTGGTAAGTAGGGACCAATTCTACACTAGCCTCTAGGGCTGTGTCTTGTGATCTAATAGAATATTTCCAATTCTAATTTCTCTGATTCTGTGAAATCAATTTTTCTATAAACTGTAACCAGTACATGAACACATTACAAAAACTAATCGTATTGACATGATAGGCGTGTCGCGTTACAGCGCGATGGACACTCTGTTGTTCTTTTATTGAAACTAATAGACTAGCATTAAAAAAGACTGAATGTGGCAACCGTTTATGATCTTGACTTTTTTTTCCCCCTAGCCTTTTAAATTTGATGGTGTGGCATATTGGCTCTCCATCTCCTTTTATTGGTATTTGAGTTTGACCCTGTTAGAAATGACAAAGAAATGGCCGAAAAGAAGCATTATCCCACTATCTTACCCTCAGCAGGGCAGTCAAGAAATAGCCGTGCGGTGGTGGCATCTTCATTGGTGAAGTTCATATGTCAGCGGCCGCTGCTGGAAAGTTTCAGTGAGAGACAAGAACTATGAGGACAAGATACTGCTTTGTAATGCTGACAAATTAGCTGATCTTAGCTCTCTATCTCAAAAATACTTCTACCGAGGAGAGCCAGATGAAATTGAAGTTGGTCATGTCAACCCAGGATGACCTTGAATGAAACAGATCTCCCTGTTTACCAGGCATAAAGATTACAGTGCAGTCATCAATCAGGAAGCCAAGGGTATCCTAGGGTTTCCTTACTAATGTGAATTTCACAGGGCATGGAAGCTAAAGGCTTCCATTGTTAACTATTGGTATTATTGTTATTTAATGTTATTTGGATGTCTCTTCCAAAACAGATTGCCTTTCTTCTTAGATGTTTACCACAATTGTAGCCAATCATTAATTTTGCAATCATATATTCAATGTTGGACTCCCCCACTGGGCTATTAAATACTGTGAAATCAAGGGCCAGACTCATCTCCCTGACCCTTATAGCTCTAGCTGCTAACTCAGGCTCAGTAAATAGAGAAAACCGTTTGTTCAGTAACTGTTTCTATCTGTTCTTCTAGCATAATTATTTAAATATGCTGTCATTCCATCGTTAAGATAGATGAGTGAGTGAATCAGCATGCATTGAAAAATGGGGGCTGGGGATTTAGCTCAGTGGTAGAGCGCTTACCTAGGAAGCACAAGGCCCTGGGTTCGGTCCCCAGCTCCGAAAAAAAGAACCAAAAAAAAAAAAAAAAAAAAAAAAGAAAAAGAAAAATGGCAGTGGTCTCGGAGTCAGGAGAAAAACTACTTCAAGTACTAGCTTTGCCCTCTATAGTTAGATGACTTGGACAAATGACTTAAGCTTTCTAAGTTTCTTCATAGTGAATTGAGAAACAAAGATACATGTTAAATATGACACATAACTTATATAAGTATTTCTTTTCTTCTCCATGAAGGGCAGCACTGCCCAATACAACTTCCTGCAGTGTTGGAAATGTCTGGCCACCAGTGTGGTCCCATATGGTAGCCTGTGGTTACTGAGACACAATCACTGATGGAACAAGTGGGGAACTGACCTCTTAAATTTGTACAGTTGTAATCAACAAACTTAAGAACGTGTTGATAAAGCTGAGCATGGTGACATATGACTTTAATCCCAGCACTTAAGAGGCAGAGGCAGGCAGGTTGCTATGCGTTGGCAGCCAGCCTCGTTCATATAGCAAGATCTAGGATAGTCAAGCTATGAAAAGGGGGGGGGAGGGGGGGAGGAAAAGGAGGAGGAGAGGGAGAAGGAAGGGGGAAGAAGAAGAAAGAAGAAGAAAGAAGAAGGAGGAGGAGGAGAAGAGAGGAGGAGGAAGAGGAAGAAGAAGGAGGAGGAAGAGGAAGAAGAAGAAGGAGGAGGAGGAGGAGGAAGAGGAAGAAGAAGGAGAAGAAGAAGAAGAAGAAGAAGAAGAAGAAGAAGAAGAAGAAGAAGAAGAAGAAGAAGAAGAAGAAGAAGAGAGGAGGAGGGAGGAGGAAGAGGAAGAGGAGGAGGAATGAAGAGGAGAAGGAAGGAGAAGGAGGAAATAGGAGGAAGAAGGAAGAGGAAGGAGGAGGAGAAAGAAGAAGAGGAGGAGAAGGAAAAGGAGGAGGAAGAAGGAGGAGGAAGGAGGAGGAGGGAGGAGGAGGAAGAAGAAGAAGAACAAGAACAAGAACAACAAGAACAAGAACAACAAGAAGAACAAGAAGAACAAGAAGAAGGAGGAGGAGGAAAGAGGAGGAAGAAGGAGGAGGAATGAACATTTGGACATTTTGTTAGCGGCTACTATTTTGATCTAAGGAATGCCACAAGTTGAAAAATCAAGCAAAGAGCAAGTTTTAACAGAGTTCTCAATAGCTGTTGTCATCACTCAGCATCAAGTTTAACTAATGTAATGCACATTGGTGTATGTAACCAATGAATGCCACGGAAGGTGTGGCATAGTGGCTCTCCATCTCCTTTTGTGGGTGTTTGAGTTCAACCCCACTAGGAATAATGAAGAATGGCTGAAAAGAAGCATTATTCAGCCCTCTTACCCTCTATAGTGCAGTCAAGACATGTATGCTGTGGCACCTTCATCTGTGAATCCACATGTCAGCAAGCAGGTGCTGACCAGTTTGCATTTGTTTAGGATAATACTCAAGACAGCATATACATATTGTAACATTCTCCTTCTTTCCTCCTCCTCCTCCTCCCCCTCTGCAGACAGTGCGAGGCTCAGGCTGCCCAGGCACACTCTCCTTTCCTCAGCTCCCCACTTGGTAGCACTGCAGGTGTGTACCACCACACCCTGCTGGCTCTGCTTTCTCTCCACACACGAGAGCTTCCCAGAGATTCCCCATCACCATCACAGAACAACAACCATTCTACAAGCTACTTGGTTCCCACCAAAATTGTGAGGCCTCCAATTTTTTTTTTAACTTACGAAATAAATAACCCACACTTACTTGGACTTTGTCCTAGCTGGTGACCAATAATTTAGGCAGTTTTCAATGTCAATGTGTTTTAACTTTGGATTAAAAAGAGAGAAGTGTGTTTTATCCAATTAAGATTATAGGCTGTTCCATTACTCTTTGAGTAACCATTAATGGTTGACCGGAGTGGGCAGGAAATTAGGATGACACATTTGCATTGGAGTCTAGAAACATTAAATGGAAGGATTATTTTTTTTCCTTACCTGGCAAGGTAGCATCTTTAGGGACTAAGACCACTTTTCTCTGTTGCTACTCTTTCAACAGAGTCATGAGTCATTCATTCACCTTCATTCATTCACCTTCATTTATTCAATTTCATTCACTCACCTTCATTCATTCACCTCCATTCATTCCATGTCATCCATTCTGTACACAGTAGCAGATAGCATCATAAGTTGATTCGTTTTTTTAAATAGTTTTATTTTTCTTGGAAATTTTATGTATTTACATTTCAAATGTTATCCCCTTTTCCCCTTCTCCCACACCCCCTCCCCCTGCTTCTTTGAGGATGCTCCCATTCCCAACTGCCCACTCCAAACTCAATGCCTTAGCATTACCCTACATTGGGGAAACAAGCCTTCACAGGAACAAGGGCTTTTCCTTCAATTGATGCTGACAATGCCATCCTCTAACTCCTTCATTGAGATCCCCGTGTTTAGTCCAATGGTTAGTTGCAACCATCTTCATCTGTATCAGTAGGGCTCTGGCAGAGCCTCTCAAAAGACACCCATACCTGGCTCTTGTCAGCAAGCATTCCTTGGCTTCAGCAATACTGACTGGGTTTGGTGTCTGCATATGGGATGGATTCCCACGTGGGACAGTCTCTGTATGACCTTTCCTTCAGTCCCTGCTCCACTCTTTGTCCCTGTATTTCCTCCTGTGAGTATTTTGTTGTCCCTTCTAAAAAGGAATGAAGCATATATATTTTGGTCTTCCTTCTTCTTGGACTTCATATGATCTGTGAATTTTTTCTTAGGTATTCCAAGTTTTTGGGTTAATATCCACTTATCAGTGAGTGCATACCATGTGTGTTCTTTTGTGACTGGGTTACCTAACTCAGGATGATATTTTCTAGTTCCATCCATTTACCTATGAATTTCATGTAGTCATTGTTTTTGATAGCTGAGTAGTATTCCATTGTGTAGATGTACCACATTTTCTGTATTCATTCCTCTGTTGAAGGACATTTGGGTTCTTTCCAGATTCTGGCTATTATAAATAAAACTGCTATGAACATAGTGGAGCACGTGTCTTTGTTATATGTTGGAGCATCTGTTGGGTGTATGCCCAGGAGTGGTATGGCTGGGTCCTCAGGTAGTACTATGTCCAATTTTCTGAGGAACTGCCAGACTGATTTCCAGAATGGTTGTACCAGTCTGCAATCCCACCAACAATGGAGGAGTGTTCCTCTTTCTCTACATCCTTGCCAGCATCTACTGTCACCTGAGTTTTTTTATCTTAGCCATTCTAACTGGTGTGAGGTGAAATCTCAGGGTTGTTTTGATTTGCATTTCCCTGATGACTAAGGATGTTGAACATTACTTTAGGTGCTTCTTGGCCATTTGGTATTCCTCAGTTGAGAATTCTTTATTTAACTCTATAACCCATTTTTAAATAGGATTATTTGATTCTCTGGAGTCTAAATTCTTGAGTTCCTTGTATATATTAGATATTAGCCCTCTATCGGATGTAGGGGTGGTAAAGACCTTTCCCAATCTGTTGGTTGCCATTTTGTCTTATTAACAGTGTCCTTTGCCTGACAGAAGCTTTGCAATTTTATGAGGTCCCATTTGTCAATTCTTGATCTTAGAGCATCTTGTTCTGTTCAGGAAATTTTTCTCTGTGACTTTGTGTTCAAGGCTCTTCCACACTTTCTCTTCTATTAGTTTCAGTGTATCTGGTTTTATGTGGAGGTCTTTGATCCACTTGTGTTGCGGTAAAAATTAAAAAGGAATGTTTTCTATCAGTTTCCTTGAACCAGATCTGCTTGCTCCAGATGCTACTCTACCATGCAGTCCACAAGCCATCCTCTCCAGGAAGTCTCTCCTTCTGCCACCCTCTAGGCAGTAGTTACCATGACACACACACACACACACACACACACACACACACACACACACACACACACACCTCATTCATCTCATTCTGTGGGCCCTGCATATTCTTACTTCTTGAGGGCAACAAAACCAGATCTGTATGCTACAACTGCCTCTCAGCCATTTCTTTCACACACTGTCTTCTTTAGTCCAGTAAATCAAAGTTCCAGAAACTTGTAATTTTAGCAATTAGATTTATATGTTAAATTCTCAATCCACAATTCATCCACACAATAAATTCACTGCCAATTGATAAAGATATGAACCACCCATCTAGACAAGATAAAATCGATCTAGTTCACCTAAATCTGAACCATCTTCCTCCTTAGACTCCATCTTGATCCCCCTCTTCCCCCCTCTCTCCCGCCTTACAAAAACTTTGTCCCCACCCCACTCTACTGTCCAATCATGTATCACCTTGACATCAACCTACACACTTGGACTTGAGCTTTGTACAAGGAGATAAGAATAGGTCAATTTGCATTCTTTGACATGCTGACCTCCAATTCAGCCAGCACCATTTGCTGAAAATGCTGTCTTTTTTCCATTGGATGGTTTTAGCTCCTTTGTCAAAGATCAAGTAACCATAGGTGTTCACTTCTGGGTCTTCAATTCTACTCCATTGATCCACCCACCTGTCTCTGCACCAATACCATGCAGTTCTTATCACTATTGCTCTGTAATACAGCTTGATGTCAGGGATGGTGAGTCCCCCAGAAGTTATTTTATTGTTGAGAATAGTTTTCGCTATCCTGGGTTTTTTGCTTTTCCAAATGAATCTGCAAATGGCTCTTTCTAATTCTATGAAGAATTGAGTTGGAATTTTGATGGGGATTGCATTGAATCTGTAGATTGCTTTTGGCAAGGTAACCATTTTTACAATATTAATCCTGCCTAGCCATGAGCATGGGGGATCTTTCCATCTTCTGAGATCTTCTTCAATTTCTTTCTTCAGAGACTTGAAGTTCTTGTCATACAGATTTTTCACTTGCTTGGTTAGAGTCACACCGAGGTATTTTATATTATTTGTGGCTATTATGAAGGGTGTCATTTCCCTAATTTCATTCTCAGCCTGTTTATCCTTTGAGTAGAGGAAGACTACTGATTTGTTTGAGTTAATTTTATATCCAGTCACTTTGCTGAAGTTGTTTATCAGGTTAAATAGTTCTCTGGTGGAATTTTTGGGGTCACTTAAGTATTCTATCAAATCACCTGCAAATAGTGATATTTTTACTTCTTCCTTTCCAATTTGTATCCCTTTGGCCTCCTTTCATTGTCTGATTTCTCTGACTAGGACTTAGAGAACTATATTGAATAAGTAGGGAGAGAATGGACAACCTTGTCTAGTCCCTGACTTTAGTAGGATTGCTTCAAGTTTCTCTCCATTTAGTTTGATATTGACTACTGGTTTGTTGTATATTGCTTTTACTATATTTAGGTATGGGTCTTGAATTCCTGATCTTTCTAAGACTTTTATCATGAAGGGGTGTTGAATTTTGTCAAATGCTATCTCAGCATCTAATGAAATGAACATGTGGGTTTTTTCCCTTGAGTTTGTTTGTATAGTGGATTCATTCCATTAATTGATTTCCATATATTGAAGCATCCTTACATCCCTGGGATAAAGTCTACTTGATCATGGCAAATGATTGCTTTGATGTGTTTTTTGATTTGGTTTGTGAGAATTTGATTGAGTATTTTGCATCAATATTCATGGGGGAAATTGGCCTGAAGTTCTCTTTCTTTGTAGGGTTTTTGTGTGGTTTAGGTAAAAGCATAATTGTGGCTTCAAAGAACTAATTGGGTAATGTTCCTTCTGTTTCTATTTTGTGGAATAGTTTGAAGAGTATTGGTATTAGATCTTCTTTGAAGGTCTGATAGAATTCTGCACTAAACCCATCTGGTCCTAGGCCTTTTTTGGTTGGGACAGTATAAGTTGATTCTTAAGGCATTTTGTATACACACTAACATGAGAACATATAATTGGAAAGTAGAATGATGTGGGTCCTAGTTGCAAAACAGCCACTGTTTGAAACTTCAAAAAAAAGCTGAAAAAAAAATACCAAGTGTGTGCTTTTAATAGGGTTGAATCAGTAGGAAAACCAAGTTTCTCTGCAGACAAAGCCAAGTCCTTTTCCATCACCATAGTGTGAGATGGGACCACCATTTCTGACTTCCAGCAGTTTGCAGAATATAGCTAAAGGCTATTCACACTAGAGTAACAGTCACTTGTCCTTCTGGGTCACCTTAAGAGCCCTTTTCTTTTTTCTTTGTGGTGTGTGTGTCATATGTGCATGTATATGTGTGTGGGCATGTGGAGGTCCGAGGAGGACATCAGATGGCTTCCCCTCACTCTTGGCCTTACTTTTTGAGACAAGATCTCTCACTGAAAATGATGTCGTCATTAGCTGGCCAAGGGGTTCACAGGCTCCACCTACCTCCCCACTCTCCTAATGTGGGGGTTCAGAGCCTTTCCATGACTGATGGGATTCAAACTCTAGTCTCTACCTTCACAGCTTACAAGCTTAGTTCTTTGTGGATGATGGTGCCCAGACCAGCCTTTGAGAACTTGCTTCAAGTCATTGCCACTCCAAGTAGAAAAATAAGCTCCATTCTAGAACAAACTGTGGGCTCTGATGGACTAATCTTTTAACTGTCTCCTCAGAAGCCAGTGCACCTAGTTGCCAGATTCTTGCTGATGGAAAGCCAGGAAGTGTTCCCAAGTAGCTCACCAATAGTTAATTATAGACTCCAGTGGAGAGCGGTCTATGAGATTATATGCAGTTACAACATGATTAACTCTCTGTTCATCAATTCCATTTTTTTTTATCAGAACTGTTCCTGCAAATATGGTATAAATTTCCTGGGAGCAGCATTCAGTTCCACCTTATTATGCAGCACAGCTCTCAGAGATAGGAGGTACTGAGGCTAACCTTAATTTAATTTTGCGGGGTGAAGTTGACACTCTGGCTTGCTACAAGCTACAGTCCACATCTGATATTAACCACCATCTAAGGGAGACAGGCTGGAAATACCTGCAAGTGTTGTGGCACAAAGAATAGCCCCGAATCTGTAATAAAAGAGTCTTGGATTTTCCCTGGCACTGCAGCATCTATGCCTGCAACAAAGGCAGCTGGATTCTGCAGAACAGCTTACGTGGTTATTGGTGCATGTACACCCTCAGAATCTACTAAGAGAATCACTCTAGGCTGCCAGCATCTCTCAATTCCCAGAACCAAGCCACTGGCCTTCCAGGAGAGAACACTGTGTTCAGAGAAGTCCCTCTCTATTAGAGGAAATAAATAAGTTGATGCCTTTTTAATCTGAGCAGAGGCACGATGTTTCCTATGGGGATTCTTACAAGGATGTTTGTACTCGAATGTTTTCCTGCAAGAGAGAAGAAAGACCTTGGCATCCTCCTGGATCAAAACCTCGAGCTTTTCATTAACTCGTGATGAATATATATGTATCAAATCCACACCCGCCTACAGAGGTGGGAATTACTCTTCGTTGATTGGGCTGGGCAGGGCCTGTGAGTCTCATCGGTCCTTAACAGAGGCTCAACAACTCCATAATTGAAGATATTCTTCCAGGACCACGGATATTAGCCAGCTCTCCTATTACTTAGAATCCACACTGGGGAGACAAAGTGCAGACACAAATCAGATATTCCCTTGGGATTTATTTTCTGAGTGTTGCCTGGAGAGAAGACCCCAGTCCCAGCCCTAGCCCCAACACTTTCCCAATATGCGTTACATCTGGATGGAAACCTAGAAGCCTCAAAGAGACTCATGCTGGTGTTTGTTTGTTGTTTGTTGTTTGTTTGTTTCAAGAACTACGCAGTGGAAAGTACAACTTCCAATAAACTAAGTAGGTCCTGACACTCATCACATCTTCCTTCAGTTTGTTGGGCGGCCCACTCTGCTCTTGCTTTTGCTTCCCAGGGATTCTGAAATCCTCTGATATGACCAATCTTTCTCTAACGAGAGACGACACATACGCACATTTCTTTAAGTGGGCATTAAGTTTGCGTGGAAGCTATGCACATGCTCACATGTGGGAGCTGGTGCCTCACAACCCTGTCAGGAAAAGATAGCATTAAGGTAGGTGCCCCTTGAATTACAGCTGCTAATGTGTTCTTACACAATAGGCCTGTTGCTTATCTAGAAAAATAAATAGTCCAGCAAGGGGGAGAGAAGATGTAAAAGAATGGGGAATTTGTTCTACTGGTTTCTAAGACTTATTATAAAGTGGCAGTAAATCAAGCAGCCCGGTGCCTGTGCAATGCCTGACCAATGGAGCATAGACGAAAAATATATGGATGGTTTCTGCTGAGGTGAGCCGAGTATTTGTGTGCATTTGTGTGCGTATGTGTGTGTGTGTTGTGTGTTGTATGTATGTGTGTGTGTTTGTGGTGGGTGTGGTGTGTGTGTGTGACTCATATGTAGGAAATACTTTATAATAATTTGGGCATTCTTAATAGAGTGAGAGTAAGAACCTTCAAATCTGGATTTGAATTCTGTGTTCACCTCTCCCTGGCTGTGTGCTTCTGAGCAATGTAATATTCTCACTGAATACTGATTGACTAAAATCTAATAGGGATGAAGACATGTTATCTTGAAGGAGAAAGAATTTGCAAATTAATGGCATCTTACAAGTAGCAACCAAGGTTTTGAGTTGCGAGCCTCAGAGACTTACTTTAGCACACTGGAGCAGAAGAGGGATTCTTTAAGACACTTGGTTACTTCGGGAGTGTCTGAGAATGGTGCAGAGACAAAGTCAGAGATGGGAAGGAGAAGAAAGAGCTATAAAAGTCCCTGCTGCTATAGGACATTTGTGGATGAGAACTCCCCTTATCCTGAACACTGGATGACACAGGCAGCGTGCCACATTTGCTCCTGGCACTGCCACCGCTTGGCATGGTCTTTCTGATATGTTCCAAAAGATCTGGTAGGCAAAGTTCATGGGGGATTCACTGATCAGTTGCTTCTAAGTGCAGAGGAGGTTGGGAAAACAAAGTCTTGGCATTCTGTGTGTTGCAGGGTAAATCTCCTCAACCAGCAAGATTCACTAGATGCTGAATTGACCAAGTAAAAGAAGGAATTTCTGATTCTGGGTCACCTAGGAAATGTGCAAACCCATCACGTAATATATCAAAGTATCTGACATGTGACAGCTATTCAGGAAATGGTGATCATGAATATTTTCATAAGACGATGGGGAAAAAAAGAATAATCTATTATTCAGCAAATGGGGCAGAGACTGTTTGCTATTTGGGAGAGAAAAATAATCCGCAATTCACCAGAGCGAATTCCAGCCGCACAGAGGATTTAACAGAGGATTTTGATTGGGCCTGGTGGAGCAGGGCTGTAATCCTGGCTGCACAGAAGCCTGAAGCAGGAAAGTGGCAAGTTCAAGGCCAGTCTGGACAACATAGAGAGACCCTGCCTCAAAATAGATACTAAAAGAAGTGTTAGAGACATAGCTTATCATAATTTAATTTAATTCAAAGATTAAATTAAAGTATAAGTCTGTGACCTCAATAGCCCACCTCACTGCATCCATCAGTTCATCACAATGTCGACAGACAGTCAAAGGGTTCAGAGAAAGGCCCAGCACCTTAGCACTTAGAACCACATCCACATGCCCCGCTGTTAATTTTACATCTGACTCCTGATTAAAACTCTCTCCTGTTATTTACTGAAAAGTGGGATAGTGAATAGCCTTGTGTGCCTGTCTTCGGCAAGTCTATCCTAGGATCCCTTCAACCATTGTGGGCAGTGTTATCTGAGGGGCTCGCTGGCTGACTTGAATTCTATGTCACCACCAAATTGTAGGTTTCCCATAGGCAATAGTTTTATTTTATTCTTTTTTTTCTTCTATCTGCCTGTCACCTTGCTCAAAGGAGACCCAATTCATGATGGAGGAAGAAACCCAGAGCACTGCTTTGCTACTTCGAAGTGTCCAGCAGGGGCGTCAGTGCTGGGCACTAACTTGGGTAAAGTGCCCTGGTTCTGAATTCCCTTTCTTTAAAGGAAGAACACTTGCATTGCCTAACTCCCCGGAACTTCCCACCTCATCAAATAATGATTATTTTCAGCATGACAAGACAATTCAGAGGGGATATAGACGCACAGCTTTCTAACCACATCCATAATTTATGTCTCCTATGTAAAACCCCATTGTTCCTGCATTCCCCCTTTCCACTGGCCACCCTTCTGGGCAGTTCTCTAGAGTCAGGCAGAGGCCTGTGAGACTGGGTGGGGTTGTTTGTAGTCTAGCCTGGTGTCTGGGAGGGGTTGTTTGTAGTCTAGCCTGGGGTCAGGGTGGGGTCATTTGTAGTCTAGCCTGGCTGCTTTGGTGCTTTCTCTTTCTTTTCACTACTGTTAGACTAGACATGTGATCTGAAATCAAGAACTCCCCTTGGCCCAGTGCTTCTTGCTTTTCTAGTGGCTGTCTAGAAGATCTTGGTATTACTTATTTATGTTGAGTACTTTGAGACCCTTGAAAGTAAGTATACACAGTCAGCCCTCCACAATTTCAGGGCCCAAATCTATGGGTTCAAGTAGAGGCAAATATTTGGGGGGTGGGGGAGACTTTTATCTGTACTAAACAAGTACGAAGTTTTACCTTACTATTTCCCCCAAACAATACTGCTATTTATAGGACCACAATTTACATAACATTTACATTCTATTAGGCAGTAGGCACTAGGTAAAGGAGGGATTATTTAAATGTTATGGGAGGATATGCATAGGCTATATATATGTAAATGCTAGGCCATTTTATTTAATGGACTTGAGCATTTACGTGTTTCCTGGAACCAAGCCTTATGAAACAGGGACAATGCTATATTATCATTATTTCCCTTGCCAAAAAGAGGGGAAATCCTCCTTATGTGTGTAATACTTCCAATTTTCAAATAGTTAGAGAGAAAAAAAAAAGCTGGTGAGCTGTGATCCTAAATAACACATGAATGGGATTCGGAGTCTCTGAAATTTCTGCTCAGCTCCAGATCAGAAAAAAAGACCATTTGTCTGATTCGTCTCTGAGAATGAAAGGGACCAAAAGTCAGTTCCTTTTAGTAAAAACTCCCTTTCATATTTTAGTTGCTAATGTAAAGCTAAATTCTAAATTAAGAACATTCTTACAAGAAAGGTTAGGAAGTTATTCACACCAATCCATTAGCGAGCCTGTTTTTGATTGAACTTTTAAATAACTTCTGGTGATTAGAGCATCTTGGCTTTTGGATTTCAAATAAGATGAAAGAATTCATTTTCTTTTTGATTTAGAATTAGCCCAGTCAAAAATTCTCCCAATGAGGCAAATACTTTGGGGAGTTCCTTAATTTTCCCAAGAAAAAGACATGCTGGCCATATATACTCCCATTGCCAATTTTCAGATGATCAAAGTGGTAACATGTATTTGTGATTAGGTCAAAGGTCAGCAAGGTTTTCTTCTACAATGAGTCACATAAACATGTTCAACAGCCTTAGAGATCTGCCATGCTCTCTCAACTCCACCACTGTTACAGCAGCTAGAAATGGCACTCGGGGCACGGCTCTGGAGCAGAGGGCTTGTCTAGCATGTGCTAGGCTCAGAATTTGTCCTTTCCCCATCTTTCAAGAAAAAGGAGATGTGGGTGGGGAAGAGAACAAGAAAGGAAGAAAGGAGGAAACAGACAGAAGAAGAGGAGGAAGAAAGGAAGGAAGGGATGGAAGGAGGGAAGGAGGAAGGGAGGGGCCAAGTGACTAAATACAAAAGGACAATTTACATGACATGAAATCTTCTTCTTCTGATTTTTTTAAATCAGCATATAAACACCATATCTCAGAAGCTACTTCAAAATAGGTGGCAGGAGAGACTTCATCAGTGGCCAGAGGTAAATTAGAGATGGGTTTCAATCTAATCACTTTAATCGATTCACTCATGAGAAGAATAAGATACCCAGCACGTAAGGAATAAGGATCCAAACTTCAAGGCTGTCCTGTTCAGCGTCGTGGGTTTGATGGAAGCTGAGGCTGCATGGCATGGCCACGCTCAGAAATCATGACAATCACAAAATAATAAAGGGGCGGGGACAGGAGGAGGAGGAAAAGATAGGGCTGGTGGGCTGGGGGTGAGTGATGTCGAGAGACATGTACAATGGGCCTTTGTAGATAAATGAGAAAGATCTGCTGTGTGCAAAGATCTCATGAAGGACACGTCAGACACAGAGAGAAATTCGAGGACAATGGAGGGCACAAGTGTCCTAAGGTTTGCTATATTCCATCTTGTCTATTTTGACTTTTGCATCCCTTCAATCGATCTACTTTTAAAATAATTAACTTATTATTTTTTTTTACTGCTGAAAGGAACAATTAGAAGAAGCTAAAGCTACATTAAAAACAAAACAAAAAAACAAACAAAAAAACAAACAAAGCACTTAAAAGATGCTTCAGTACCTTGAAGGAGCTCACTGGGACAGGTTGAGATTCACGTGCGTGAGGCCAAAGTGTTCGATTCCCCAGGTCTGCATTGCCCAGATCTGGCTATGTCCCATAAGACAACTAATGAAAGGATTTTGTATTAAAAACACAACAATAGCCTAGATAAGGACATAAATGTGGACAACGCACAGCATTTCCAAGACAAGAAATCTTTTTAAATACAGAAGAGATTATTCATTCAAATGCCTGTCTTAAATCCACTCATGACCTAAAGAGTTTTAGAAAGAAAGAAATATACACACCAATGTGGAGAAGCAGGTCCAGGAACACTTCCTCAATATTGTCACTAAGTAGAATATGGAAATCAAGAACCACCTGATCAGTGGGCAAAGCATTGTCCCAGGGAATCAGGCACATGTGGAATCTGAGTCTTCCTGATCAAGAATAGAAAAGAAGGACCCACTTCTTCCCTCCGGCTCTTGACAGGACCGCGGGGCCTACACCCCTGAAGATGGTCTCCACAGTTCCCATGCCTGAGTGTCTTGTACCTCACCTCCCCTCCATGCAGAGATCAACCCCTCAGCCACCTCATGAGAACAAGGTATGCACATCATGCAAAGTTTGGGACAGAGAATTCTGGATGCTCAAGGCCCAAGAATCAGAAGTGTGGTCTAGGAGGGGAGAAACTGGGCTCGAGTTAGGCAATGTCCTAAACAAGAAGACTCCAGAGATAATAGTGCTGCCGGCTGTAATGAAGGGATGGCTGAAACAAGAGACCAGACAGACTACTTTATATGTGCAGTATAGTTATGCTTTCCCTAGAGATAGATTAATTTAATTAAATATGTAAATGACAAAAGG
This sequence comes from Rattus norvegicus, assembly GCF_021556685.1. NCBI lineage: Eukaryota > Metazoa > Chordata > Mammalia > Rodentia > Muridae > Rattus > Rattus norvegicus. The sequence continues at coordinate 172,618,997 of NC_141535.1, forward strand.
AAAGGAGTGTCAGATAACAACATAAAGAAAAACAGAAGAAGAAAGCTCATTTTAGCTCAAGTTTCAGAGACTGCAGCTGATGATTACCTACATCCTTTGCTTTTGAACCTTGACTGTGAGGTAGAAGATATCTCATCACCTCATGGCTACCAGGAATCAAGAAAGAAAACAAAGGGGACTGAGGTCCTGTGGTGGTCTGAAAGAAAATGGCCCCCATAGGCCCAGCGGGAGTGGTACTATTAGGAGGTGTGGCCTTGTTGGTATAGGTGTGGCTTTAATGGAGGAATTGTGTCACTGTGGGAGTGGGCTTTGAGGTCTCATATGCTCAAGCTACACACAGTGTGGTACACAGTCTCCTGCTGCCTGCAGATCAAGATGTAGAACTCTCAGCTTCTTCTCTAGCACCATGTCTGCCTGCATGCTGCCATGTTTCCCACCATGACAATAACGGACTGAACCTCTGACACTGTAAATGAGCCTCAGTTAAAGGTTTGCTTCTATAAGAGTTGCCATGGTCATGGTGTCTCTTCAGAGCAGTAAAACTCTAAGACAGAAGTCAACATCTCCTTCTGGGACACACCCCCATTGACTTAACTTCCTACCATTAGGCTCCAGCTCCTAAAAGTCACATGACTTGCCAATACCCCCACACTGGGGACCAAATGTTCAGTACACCTTGCATTTAAGATACAAATTATGGCAGAGGAGAAGGAAGAATATTTCTCTAACCTCTCTGACAACCTCCTCTGATATAAAAAAAAAAAGGTAGGAGAGGTAGCAACAGAGATTGAGGATGGTCCAAAGATAAAAATACCTTTTAAAGCTTGTACTATCTTAAAACTTCATGTCATCTCTACCTGTACTGCTCACTGTTTTATCTTAAACATCTAAAATGAGCTTATCATTTATTGATATGGAGGTGAGTTTTTAAAAATATAAAACAAAAATTTTCTCCTTAAAAGCAATGATCCAGGAAGATATGTCATTGACCCTTTGACACCTGGTGCTGTGAGAACTCATGTGAGCATTCAGTTTAAAGTCACAATGTGACAAGCCCCGTGTCAAAAGGAGAACTCCAACAGCCCTCTATGCTGTCACTCCTTTCCAGGGTCAGTCTCATCTGAGGAAATGGGACCTGGGAATATCAAAACACGGGCTATTAGTTCTTTGACAGGGGAAGGATTACCTCGTGTCTACAGAAAATTTTTGTCTCTGACTATTGTTCTGATGTCTGATCAACAAAATGAGGCAAGAGTTTGATGTGACTAGAAGAGTCTTGGCCCTCAGTGAGTGGAAAGAACTCTGCTTTGAACTCTGAAGAACTCTGAAGAACTCTGAAGCCTGCATGGGGATCTTTACAAATGAGTGTTTCTGGTAGTTTAGAACAGGGTTGACCAACTACAGCTCAAGAGCTGAGTCCAAGCCAAGCCAAGACTGAGATAGAAGGAGAGAGTGGAGGGAAGGGAAGGGGAGGGAAGGTGGAGGGGAGAGAAAGGGAGGGAAGGAGAGGGAAAGGAAGGGGAGGGGAGGAAAGAGAAGGAGAGGGGGAAGAACAGAGTGAAAGACCTGGCATACATTGGCCTGACAACCTAGAACATTTGCTTAATCCTCTGCAAAGTTTACCAGTGCCCCATTTTGTAAGAACAACGAGAGTAAATAATAGCTTAGAAGTTCAGGTCCTGGAGAAAATCAGGTAGCACACAAAGGAAGTATTAGCTGTCCTCGAAATAATGCTGCATAATAAACCGTTCCCATTTTCTGTTTAAAAAAACACCACCGTATTTTACACATCTGGGGGTGAGCAGGCACAGCTAGAATGGCAACTCAGACCTTGGCTGATTACTTGTTCTCTGTGGCTTGACTGAGTCAGTCAGGATAGGTGGAGCTACCCCGGGGAAGACTGCTCTACACTGCAGGTCTGGGTCTGGATCTTTAACATCCTGTGCCCTCCTTGGGTCCGTGAGCTAGCCAAGCCGTGATCTTCTCTTGACAGCCATTGGGACCCAGAGAGTAGAAATGTGTAACAGCAATTGGCAGTAGACTCAGAAATCAACTCACTGCCTTTTCTCCTGAATGCCACTGAGCAAAGCAAGCTGCAAGGTACAGCCCAAAGTGAAACATATCCAGAGGAAGAAGGAAGAAGGCACTGCCTGCTCATTCAATAATCTTGCGACTTAGAGAGGGTAGAGAATCGGGCTCAATAATGCAAACTGAAACGTTCGATCCTTCCTAAGCACCCACTGGACCAGTCATTGGAGGAGCTAAGGATCTCTTGGCCAAGGAGACTGGTTCTAGCCCTGTCGTGGAGCTCAGTTCTAATGGAATGTAGAAGAAATTTAATATTCAGTATACTCCCTTCCTGCCCATTTTGCTTTGCTTCACTGGGGGATGGGTGGCTAGCGCAGTGGTTCCTGGAAGACAAGGCCTTCTGCCATGATCAGCTTTATGTCCTGGCATTCAGAACTGGGCTGTGAGCGAGATATGTGCTCATTATCACGTAAGTGGATGAGTGAGTGAGGTATTTCTGTCTCTCTGGGAGACACGGGATCTCTGCTGTTTCATCTATCCACGGAAAGGAATGAAATGACAGAAATCCGGATTTCCAGATTATCAGACGACACAAAGCTGGGAGGCAGAGCAAATGACAAGTGACAGTGAGGCCGGGCTTCCGAGAATAGGAATCACTGGGGCGAGAGTCCACAGATGGCACATGCCTCTGAGGGCACAGAAGTGGGTCATCCACCCAGATCGCCATGCAGCGATGTGATGTGGGGAGCAGAGCCCCTGCAGGAGGCTAGCTGGGAAAGGCTGCAGATGGACTGGTAGACACTCCATGTTGTCAGGGCAGCACCCAGATGCTCCACCCCAAGTCAGGACAGCAAAGCAAACTCAAGAGGGAATGCCATGCACAATGAAGTCCTGACCTTCACCTCCTTCGCTAGAAGAGGACAGCACTGCACTACAAGGTAGCACTGCACAGCTGAGGACTGGAAAGGGTGGGCCAGTAAGGGACACAGTCCTATCACCACCTTGGTACCTCAAAACTGGAGCCCAGGAGCACCACGCTGGGGTTAGTTATACTCAGTATAACTAACTCAGTTGCGACTGAGTGGCAACAACTGCTCTGTTCAGTTAAAGCTGTTTTTTCAGCCCTAGGTCTGCTCCCTAACCTTAGTTTCTTCATCTGTGAAATGGGTGTAAAAATATTAGATCAGGTGAGAAGGCTCAGCAGGTAAAGGCAATTACCACCAAGCCTGAATACCTACCTGAGTTTGATTCCTGGTTCCTATAATGTAGAATGAGCACTCTTGCCTGTAAGTTGTCCCATTGATCGTAGCCATGCACTAGCAGTCTCGGGCTCTCATCCCCCACCTTCCTCTCTCGCCCCCCCCCCGTAAATAAATAAGTGTAACAAGAATTTAAAGATACCAGACCCATTCAGACCCATTCACATAATTTTATGTAGGAATTGAAAAAGGTAAATAAGGAACTGACCACCCTTATCCAAACTAAAGCCTACTCAGATAAGACATGCAGGAGTCCGTCTTGAGCAAACCAATGAGGCTCTGAGCTTGGAGAGGGGATGGAAAACATTAGGGTAAAGAAGTCTCTAGAACCATGAAAGAGCTGTCTGTAGGTGGCCATTATAGTCTAGAAGGCAGGGACTGGAAGCTCCAGGTTCTGTCGTCCCAGAACAAGGAACTTGGCCACGCCCATGTAGACTATGACAGACACGGAGGCAGTTTATTAAGAAAAAGAGCACTTCTCAGCAAGGAAGTGCATTGGAGATCTGCTCTAAGCAGATAGGCCCATTTGTATAGCAAGCACTTCTGCGCATGCTCTATTCCACATCCGCCTTGCGGGAGGAGTTTGCAGTCCGGCTGTTTCTTTCCTCTTATTGCCTCCCAGTTCCCCCGCTCTTCTGCCACAAAAGTAAGATAGCCTTTCTGGTAGGAAAAATAACTGTGAGAATGCTTCTGCAAAGCATGAGGAATGAAGGTTGCAGAGGCTCAAGTCCTCTCCAGAGGGTAATAAATACGGGAGATAAGTTACCCTGGAAGGTAATTGAAACAGAGTGTGAATGAATTCAAAACACAACTCTGTTTTGTTATAGATGACGCCAATTGAGACAGTAAGAGAAAGGAGAACACAGGACCAAGAGCGGTGCTTAAAGGGCAAACACGTTCGTTTTCTCAGAGGACCGTGACTGCAGACTTAGGAGAGACAGACTACCCCTAATTCCCTGCAGCAGCTGCACAGGTGCCAGCCTGGGAAGGGCACAGCTCTTCAAGCTACAGCTCTTTAAGAGCCATCATCTGTCGCCACTTCTGTCTGTAACCCACCTCTCCCTCTCTCTGACCCACGGAGACACTAAGAAACAGATGGGGTGTGACGACAGTGTGTAGACAGTGCTCACCATCCACTGGTCTGAAGGCAGTCACAACACCGCCTATGTGAGCCATGAAAGCATTGAGCTGGGGTAGTAAAACCGGATAAATCATTTCTCTCTCTTAAGTCAATTCTCCCCAACTCAGTGTGTCACAGGTGAAGAGCTGGGCTCTTCTGCTGACCACGCCTGCCTCTCTAACCTCCCTGGCAACTCCTCCCCCCCAGTCCCCCATAAAGGGCCTGGACATGGTTGAAAAGTATGCAAACACCAGCGGTATTTATCCATCCGGGTAATACATCAAGTATCAGGAGGTGTCTCCAGGCATGAGTTACAAGGCCTCTAAAAGCAATGAGTCTTTTATGGGGTTGTAGATAATGGTGATTTTCTGTAAATCCTTCCAGAGTCACACAATAGGCCAAGAGCAATTAACATTAATTAAATGATCCCCATAAAGAGGTTGCTTTGCTGACACATTGATAACCTCTAAATGCTCTTAGCGGGTTCACATTCTTAAAGGTGTCTCTATAGCCACAACAGGGACACTGAAGGCTTCTACTGCCCCAGATGGCGGCACACACGCATGCTGCAAAGATAGTCCTATGGATATCCGATCTGCAACCTAAAATATGGGCTTAAGAAGACGGAGATGATATTTAAACAAGGTTCTGATTCAGTAGATCAAGGGGCCCCCCTGGGATCTGAATTTTTCCCATGTTCCTTTACTGGGGATACTAGCCTGTTCTGTAAGGTTTGAAGTGAGTCTTAGCATGAGAACGGACAGAGTTTTGATGCAAACGCAAGAGGTTTATTTTCCAGCTCGACGGGGTTGACCTTCAATCAGCCCTTCATGGCGAAGGCGACCCCTAATGGATATAACAAGCAGTTTTTATACTTTTTAGAGGTACAGGTTGCATCAGCAAGGTTACAGTTTAAACTTATTGGCTAAGCATATTGACCTTTGAATCTATTGTCTAGCAAGCATATGACATGTATTCGAACTCTTATCTGGGACCAGAGGGTCAGGTGACCGTCAGTAATTCTGTGGTTTTTCAAGAATGTCCTGTCCCTGCTCCTCCCAAGAAAGGTGGGTAGAGAATAGAACTTGGCCTAGCCTTGACCGGAGGTGGGAAGCTGGTAGTTGGCCTAATCTTGACCTGAGGCGGTGGGTGTAAAACTGGCAAAAATCCCTAGGTCCCCATAACCTACCTACGTTCTACCAGGCCAAGCCTCTTAATAGCTCTTACACTTTAGTAAGAACTAGGATCCTTCAGTTCTACTTAGCCAAACACTTTGAAAAGCAATTCTGCACAAAAGTTCTACAAACAGCCCCTGTTAGACACCTAGAGAGTGACCCAGAACATCTGGGGCATTCCATTGCACTGACCTTTCTACCATGCTTGCCTGCTCTTCTTTTTACCCTCACTTGTTGGTTGATGGGCAGGGGGCACACTTACACCACACGTGTTGAGATCATGAACAACTTGGTTGTTGGTCCCTTCCTTCACTGAATGGGCTCCAGGGATTGAACTCAGGTCATCAGGCTTGGCAGCAATATCCCTACTCACTGGGCCACCTTGCCAGTGCCTCTGTCCAGCTTTTCCAATCCCAATGGTGTGAAGTTGGTGCGCATAGGGCTGGCAGTAAGTCCACTATGAAGACATAGTCTCAGAATCATCCCAGGAGGGGAAGCTTCTGGTGAGAGAAGACGAAATGGAGACCTCCTCAGGACTTGTGAGTCCAGGGACATGTCCAGTCCTCGACCCCTGTGTTCTGTATCTATTGTTTTGAGACATTACTCGGAAGGAGTTACCATCATTAGGTACTGGAAGTAGGGTTTTTTTTCCCCTAAAATGGAAGAATTAGAGATCAGAATATAAGTCCCTGTGGTAGAGCCAGAACCCTTGTCCTTAGACAAAGCTCACCCCACTCCCACCGGTTATACTGTGGATCACAAAAGCAGGGTCTGCACTGTAAGACTGCCTCATAGCCTATGAAGAGATCTAGGGTAGGAGGGTCTCAGGGTAGACAGAGGGGTGTGGGGAAGAATGTGATCTGTGGGGCAGTGGGGAACTAGACAAGATCAAACACTTGAAAAGTAGCCCAGGAAGTTCTGGCAGGGATTTACCGACTGTGGAGTGGTGACAGCCGCGAGGAGGTGACCCAAGTGTGGCAGCCAACGGAAGGAAAGTGCTTCTAGTCAGGTGGGTTGAGAGTTTAGAGATAATTGTGCAGGGGACTTTAGGAAGCCATCCGAGTCCTTCCCAGGGAGCAGGTGTGAGGCTGCAACAGCCTAGAAAAACTCAGGCCAGTGGGTTATGAAACTGTACTCCTCTGCTATAACAGTGTGGCTGTAGGAAGAAGCATCAGGAGCCATGTGTGCCTGTGGACAGCTTCTGTTTTAACTCACTAACTATGGAACTGTAATTAGAAGCATGTCCTAGGTCTACAGAGAGGAGCTAGTATACGTACAGTAACCCAGCCGCAATTTCCTGATCCAGAACAAATTCAATCTGGAGAATATGGAGGAAGGGAAATGTGAGTTGTTCACTCCAGTACGGAAGAGATCTTAGACAAGGAAGACTCCAGAGAAGGGAGACAGGAGGCTTTACAGGGAGAATTCTCGGATTTCCTAAGAGACTGCAATCATCTGACCGAGAAATGTGCCCTTGGGTTTGTGGCCCTCCTTTTTCTTTGCTCTGACACCCTTCTCCTGCAGCATTTGCAGGGCAATCCAAGCCAAGCCTGCTATTTATAGAGCGAGAGCAATTTTACCACAGGGCGTGGGGTTTAATTTAAAAAGACGTCAAGGAGCGAGGGGCAGATGGCTGAGCAGGCAGCGCCTCTCACTGACCTTGACAGGGCCTACTGCAACAGCTTCAGTTCTAGGGACCCTGAAGTGTGCTCTGGGGATGACCCCTGAGGTCAGGCTCTTTGAGAAAGAAAGGATAAATTGATATGCCAAATACCCGTTTGTTTGTTTGTTTGTTTTTAATTTCTAATTGATCTATGCTTAGCTTGGGAAATGACACTGGCTGTCAGTTTAGGGGATCTTCTCTGAAAAGCTCTTCAGCCAGCCAGACTCTGCTACGTGTCTTAGATATGAAAGATTCCAACCTAAAGGAGAAGGAGAGAGGGAAGAAAGCCTGAGCACATTCCTCAGATTTCAGCCCTCAGAGAATAAATGAGCAATCTCTGCTTATTCTGCTCTCCCTCCCTGTAAGAGTTGGGCAAACCACCTTTTAGAGCCTTTCTTTATCTGGTTACTCTGTTGGTTTCCCGGGGACATCATAATAAGACAACAAATGCTGTTTGGCTATCCAGAAGGGCCATGTTTCCTCTGATCGTACTGGGAATCCTTCCATGCCTCTACACAGCTTCTAGTATAGTGGTTCTCAACCCTGTGAGTATGACCCCTCTGGTGGTTGTTTTTTCAATATACCCTGCATACTGAATATTTACATTACAATTCATGGCAGTGACAAAATTATAGTTATGAATTAGCAAAGAAATTGTGTTGTGGCTGTGGTATTAAGAAGGCCGAGAACCACTATTCTGGTGGTTTGCCCATGATCCTGGATGCTCTGTGAATTGTGGCTGCAAACTTCAGCCTCTGCTTTTTTTTTTTTTTTTTTTTTTTTTTAATCACACTGTTATCTCTCGGTTTCTCTGTGGCTCTGGCTGGTCTAGAGCTTTTAGAGTTCCACCTGCCTCTGTCCCCAGAGTGTTGGGGTTAAAGGTGTGCCCCACTACACCCAGCTTCTTTTCTTACAAGGATTGTCACCTACCCCACAGTACTGTGATCTTATCTCACGGAATGGCATCTCAAGAATCCAGCTTCCAAATAGGACTGAATTCTCGGTTATTGGGAGTGAGGACTTCAACAGTGGGGGGATTGGTTCCAAATTCACTTGGCTGTTCCCCTGGCTGTAAGGAAAAGTTCAAATATTTTGATAGCCAAGCTTTACCTCACAGCATGAAAACTCCTACAATCAGACCCAGTAGAATTAGCCCATGTTAATAGTTCCCCAGCTGAAGGGGCTGGGGATTTAGCTCAGTGGTAGAGCGCTTGCCTAGCAAGCACAAGGCCCTGGGTTCGGTCCCCAGCTCTGAAAAAAAAAAAAAAAGTTCCCCAGCTGTACTGGTCAGTTTTGATTCTCCCATGGGATGGCCACGTGGTTGATCAAACATTTCTCTAGGTATTTCTATGGGGGTGATTTTGGATGAGTTCAACATTTAAATGGATAAACTAAACTCAGCAAGTTACTTGTTAAAGGCCTGAGTAGAAGAAAGGATACCCTTCTGCCCTAAGAAAGAAGAAATTATCTTTTGTATCCGCCTTTGAGTGGGATGCAAGATTTTCTCTTGACTTTAGACCTGAACTGAAACAGTGGCTTTTCCTGTGTTAGGAACTTGGTGGCCTTTGGATCAGAACCAGAGCAAGAGGCTCTCAGGGCCCTCCATCTGGCTTAGGACTTGTCTGTCCCTTGTCTCATGATTCCTATAATGAATCTTTTTATCTCTCTGTACTCTATAATCCTCCATATCTTATTTACAATTCTCTCTCTCTGAGTGTGTGTGTGTGTGTGTGTGTGTGTGTGTGTGTGTGTTTCTTATAGGCACTGTACATTGTTCCGATATACGAACAAATTCTGAAGCTACTGATATAAATCACAGATCAGTGAGTAATGCTGTCTGGGAGGAGGCTTCTCAAAGACTCTGTGGACATTTGAGGAGGGGACAGAACAAACGAGACAGCTGAACGACAGGGAAAGAGCCTGGGCAAGCGGAACAGGAAGGGAGGGAGGGCAGAAGAGCAGCGTCTTTGGAGAAGACGCAAGGATGGGCAAACAGGCTAAGCCTGGATGCAGCCCTGCTGCAGGTGCCGTGGTTAGGCAACGCAGAGAGCTGTTATTGAAAGGTTTTCCCGAAGCAGTAATGTGTCATTTCTGTGCTTCAGAAAGACGAATCTGAAAGATGTGGAGAAAAGACTACGTGAGAGGACTGATGAGGCCATGCGTGTGAGAGCCTTCTGGGGACTAGATGTTTGTGTCTGCCGTTAAAGCCCAAGCCCCTACAGTGTGACAACATTAGAAAAGAGGCTATTTGGAAGATAATTGGGTTTAGATGGAGTCAAGAGTCTGGAGACTTCGTGGTGGGAGTGATTGCCCTTAGAAGAAGAGAGAAGGACAGCAGAGCTTCCTGTCTCCTTCATGGGGGGCAGGTAAGAAAGCAGCTGTCTGTAAGTCAGGGGTGCTCGGGCACAGCTAAGCAAGAGGAGTGGAGAACCTGAGCCAGAGGAAACAGATTGGTGTGTGTGTGTGTGTGTGTGTGTGTGTGTGTGTGTGTGTGTGTGTGTGACTTGGAACTGAGGAGGAGGTGCTGTGTATGACTTCAAAGTCCTTAACTTAGGTGACTGAGAAGATGGTGGTGTTTAAGATTGGGAACACAGGAGGAGAGACATATTTTGTGGAGGATGTAATGAGTTCGGTGTATTTAAATCTGAGGTACCACAGGACGTTTGTTCAGATGTATCCAGAGAGCTGATAAAAATAGGTTTCTGGCCTTCAAGAAAGTGGTGATGCTCTTTATAGAAGAAGGTTCAGGAATAATAGAATGTAGATGGTGACATCACTCATGGTTAGAACGATCTAGGAAGAATATGAAGGGACTGAAAGCAGGAACTTGGGATATGCAACTGGTTAAAGGGCCTGAGGCAGGGGGGAAGTTATCTGAGAGTCTACGAAGAACAGACAGAAGAAAAGCATGTGACAATGACTGGGGGACATCTTCACACATTTACAGTAGGAGGGATTTAACATGAATTACTAAGCAATGACAAGAGTGTACCTATATCCCACAACTGAGGGAGAATGGGCCAGGAGCGACAGACTTGAAATTCAGAACTCATTGCAAAATGGGTAAGTAGGAAACCATGCCTTTCTAATTATGGTCAAAGGGGAAGGACTTCCATTTTTCCAAATAATAAATATACTTAAAATATAGGCATGATGGCTATTGAATGTTTCAAAGATGCCCCCAGGAAAGGTGGAGTAGACAATAGCCTCAGGTATCCCCAGAATAAATAATTATTTCATATTTATATTTTATAAATCATGATTTTATATATATATACATATATATATATAGTGTTGGCTTTTAAACAATAACGAATATATTGTGGAACAGAAAGATGTTACCATAAAATGTAAAGACTAAAAGAATTCAAGATAGAAGCAGTTTCAGGTACACAGGGACCTAGCACTAGAGGCACTGTGTTGGGACAGACAGTAGCTGGAGAACTGTACACTCCTAATAAGGTAAATCCATGAGCAAACTAGCCTGTTAATGTACACTCTAGCCTAGGAACATATAACACCATGACCAAAGTAATCCAGTGTGTGTGTGTGTGTGTGTGTGTGTGTGTGTGTGTGTGTGTGTGTGTGTATGAAAAAGTAAATATTAAGAGAAAATTTGTCATTTGCCAGGATTTAGTAAACCTCTTTAAAATCTGGTATCTATATCTTTTGATGGAAACAGAATATTCAGTTACATCATAAAGCACCTTTTGTCCTACCAGACTATGAGGCAATAGAAACATCTTTCCTTTGACTTTATGAGGACTCAAATGAGTGGTCCTCTTGTTCTCTATCAGCCCAACTCAGTGACTCCTTGGTCAGAGGCAAACTAGCACACTTTGTCTAAAATATAGCAATAGCCCAATTCCTGAGACATGGTGATTGGAAGTAGGCCCCTAACATTTCAAAATCATAATAACTATGGCTCTTGATAAAGCATTGCTTTAAGAGAGTCTGCAGCATGCACACAGCCCACTAGATGGGAACCTTCTGGTTGGTTTCCCAACTGTGTTAGACCAGATGATCTCTAAGGTTCTCGCTGTCTCTGAAGGTCTAAATGGCTGCTGTGCCTCACCTCCTATGACAGGTGGCTCATCGCACTGATGACCCCTAAGCACACCCCTTCCTGGAACATACCTCACATGTCCCTTTCTGGTCTCGAACTGTGAATGTGATGGGTGGACAGCTTTTGCGTTTTTGACAGTCCTGGGGAGGTACGGAAGATGTCTGCTTTCTATGTGAAGATTGTTTGGAGGAGTCAAGCATGAAGCTATCATCAGAGACGGGTGGGAAGAGGCCCAGTCAGGCCAACCTTCAGCTGAGCTTGACCCATAGCTGTCGAGTGATGCTGCAGTAAATAATAATAAAAAAAAAAAGTTTCTTTTATCCCATGCTAGCCTCCACTGCAGGGCCACATGACATCTGCAGGCTATTTTTATCTCAGTCAACAAAGTGTCTCACCCACTAAGCTCCATTCCACCTCACACTGCCGATGGCCACTCTCTGAGCCCAGCAGCAATTTCTCCACCCATCTAGTTCCCGAGGCAGGTTGCCACCACGACAGACATACACATCCCAATTCCGTGGTAGGCCCGGTACATCCTACCACCATATACTCTCTTGAACACAATTAAGCCTCACAATAACCTCTGATCCAATTGATAAGATAAAATTTACCCATCTAGACAGCACAAAATCGTGTACACACCCATCCCTTAAAATTAGTCATAACAGCCTGTATCTATGTGCAGAGAAGAATGTTAACATCTGTTGCCATGTTGTCCCAGCTCCTCTCCTCCTCTGACTCCTCCTCTCCTTTCTAAAACTTTTCTCCCACCCATCCTTCCTTCTCGTCCAACGACAGGCCTCGTTCTATCCTGTACCTGCCTACTTGCATAATGACATCAGCCTACAGAGTGAGCTCAATGAACTTTTTTGAGATACCGTTGGTAAGGCTGGCAAAAGAGCCACGCAGTTGGATTCAGCTCTAACTGCAGAGTCGTGAGCAAATGGGACAGCTCTCATCTTCAGCCACTGAGTTTTAGGATGGCTCGCACACTCGACTAGAAAGACGGAAAAACATAATTATGATCCTTGAAAACAGAAGTTGGCAAAGGTTCCCAACTGCTATCCTGACCCTTTCCCATAGAGATGTGATGGAATATTGCAGGGATGATTTGACCCAACCTGATTCTGCATGAATCTGCTTATGTAGTTTTGATGAGCAGGCACATGGAGGCACTGTGAGCCCCTTCCAGGCTGCAGTGTGTCTTTCATTAGTAAATTGCACCGATTCACAAGGGATATCTCCAACCACCTTCCTTGTGGCACCCCACACTCTGTGCCCTAACTGTCTGCTGTATGTTACTTGCTCCAGGGCCAAACACCAACACTAAGGGCCATGCTATGCCTTGAAGACTGCTGCAGCCATTCAAACCAGTGGGACAAAAGAAGATGTCACTCATGTTTGTACCTGCTTCCTCTGTGTCACAACCAGCTTGTCCTTCCTTTTATAGTCTTTTCCCCAGGTAGCCTGCCCCTTTCTGTAGAATCTGGAAGTATAACCAACCTTTTACAATGGTGTGCGATAACCAAATAATAGTTACAGCACATTTTAAAACAGCAACTGGTTGGTATGAATCCCATAGTCAGTGTCACTCTAGCAAGGGACTAAGACAGACAAGGTAGGAATGGCTGAGAAGTACACACTGTCATATGTATCCCCCAGACAGACCCACCTCTCCAACATCAGCCTTTCCTTGTGTGCCTTAAATTCTAAGTAGTTCTACATTGTTCTGCTGGTAATGTTTTTGATTGTTCCCCCAACAATTTTCACAATAGCTCTAGGAAATAATGTGTTGTCTCCTTCATACAGATGTAAAAATCAAAGGTTAGAATAAATAATGTGCTGTAAGGAAGGGGAGATTCCAACTTTTTTCTCTAATTCTCCAAATAGGATGTTTTTCCTAAATGGTCCCAACAATTTTTGGAAGTTCCGTTGTTTGCCAATCTTTCCTATTTGTGTATGCATTGTGTAAGACCTCAGTATGTTTCCTGAGTTAAAATTTGAACAAATGAGATTTATGTACTAAAAATGTTTTTAACTACATTTATTTGTCTCTATGTGTGTGTGTTGAAAACATATGTACCACAGAATACATGGGAAGGTCAGAGGGAAAGTTCAGGGAGTCTGTTCTCCCCTTCCTCATGTGGACCCCAGGCACTGAGTCCAGGTTGTCAGGCTTGGTTGGCAAGTGTCCTTATCCCTAAGTCTTTTCAATAAACCAGATTTCATGTGTTTTCAGTCACCTTTTTATTTCTAGTATAAAAGTAGTCATTCACCTTAACACTTTAAAATACAAATAATAATTTTAGAAATCACTCATTAATATTAAAATGTAACTGGTTGAGATCCTGGTGTACATTCTCTTAATCATTTAAATTAATATATATATGTTGGAGTTCTAGAAGTGGCTTGGTGATTATGAGCTCTTGTTGATCCTACTGAGGACCTGGGTTCAGTTCCCAGTGCACACATGATGGCTCAGAACCTTACAACTCCAATCCCAGGAGATCTGATGTCCTTTCCTAACCTCTGCAGAAACTGCATACTCACGGTGCACATACAAATATTCGTACAGACAAAACCACTCATACACATAAGATAAAGAAATGTAAAAGTATTATGTGTCTAACTCAACAATGTTATATGAATGTACCTCTTATCACCCCTCAGTTATTAAGTGTGAATTATTTTTAATATTTTGTTATTAAATGTACTCTAATGAATTTCCTCATCTGTCCTCACTTAATTCTTCTTGAACATCTCTGATTATCTCTAAGATAAATTCCTAGATTTGACTAAGAATTGCTAAGTCAAAAGTGTTCACATATTTAATATTTTATACTTGTTAAATTTCCATCAAAATACTTATTTCCATTTATCCTAGAATCTTTTGGGTTTGATATAAAATATCACCACCACAGAACATTCTGTATGATTGTCTGTGAAGTATTTATGTGCATATGTGATTAAAACAGAGTCCTTCCCATGCTAAAATATAAGCAGAGTGTAGACTTTAGTCCACATATGAATGCTGATTAATGGAGACTTTAGACTGAAATAATTATTTCAACAGAGAAAGTCTGCTTGCCATAGAGTTTGCTCATCTAGTAGTGGAATGACCATTGCTTTTTCAGACATTCAGAACAATTGACAGCTGACTATCCTCTCTCTCTCTCTCTCTCTCTCTCTCTCTCTCTCTCTCTCTCTCTCTCACACACACACACACACACACACACACACACACACACACACTTCAGAGAGGATGCCATCAGACAGTATGAATGACATTCTATCTGACTGAAAAGAAGTAGAGAGATCCATAGCCACACAAACACCACCCAGAGACTGCACCATTCCCTGGCACCATTTTGGCAGAGGAATCCAACACTTACCTGGTGTAATTAGAATCCCACATACAGACTCACCTCCCCAACATCAGCCTATCCTCGTGTCCTCTAATATGTTGGGCTTCAAGCTGAAAGGTTTATGGCTAGGATGCAGCTAGAAGAGCCCAGGCCTTAAGCCATTAACAGAGTTAAAACCTGACCTCAAAGAACCTACCAAGGTAGAGTAACAGGAAGCAGCCTATTGTGACCTGGAGACAGAAGGACAGCTTGGTGACAGAAGGAACAGCATAGTGTGTTTCTGAGAACCCTGAGGTGAGAGGCTTTAATAGAAGTGGTCCGAGGGGTCCAGACAATTAATTGGCTTATTGGACTGAAACTTTGAATTTCTTTCTCTGCTGGTCCCTTAACCACACAGGTCAGATCGCTTCTGTTTTAACAACATGACTTCCAATAGAAAAATCACTGCAGGTGGATATGCCTGACCCCTTTCCTCCCCAAGGTGAGTATCTGAGGCAGGCACTCACGTTCACTGGTAAGATGATGGTTCTCAATGGTGACCCTGAGGAAAGTCCTAGGTGTTGAAGTAAAGCCTCACCGTGGTGCCCTCTTCACTGCACACTGTTATCAGTATCATTGTGCCTTTCTCTCCGCGCTGTCACTGAATTATGGTAATTTTTTCTAGTCATGAGTTTTAATCAGGGTTGAAGTCTCTGAGTTACTGACAGCTCTGGAGAGCTGTAACTGCTCAAAGATTGACTTCACACTGTCACAAAATCATAACACAAGCAGAGAGCTAGCGGCTCTCACTAGCCTCCCTGCCAATTAAAAACAAAGCATCCTTCTAAACAGCGGGTTTCATAGAAAAGGAGAGGGAGGTAGCAGGCGCCTACTTCTCCCTGGCCTTTCCCAAGTTCAACGCAAGAAACAACAACCCTGGCGAAGGCAGTCCAAGAATGAGATATTGCAATTTAGCGAATGGTCTCTACAGGAAGCAGAAATCACTCCTTTGCCACTCTCTGGTACTTAGACAGCATCAAGAATGTTTGCTTCTCCTGACCTTGTTTGAGCTGTACATAGGCATCGTTCACAGCCACGTGTTTGTGTCACCACCACAGGCTTGGACAAATAGGTCATGTGTCATATGCACTTGCCTCTCTGGAAGTCATGAAGCAGAAGCAAGTGGTCCTTCCTGCCTTCACTTCTTGCCATCATGTGCGATGGAAATTCCTTCCTGAACAGATAGGACCCCCAGCTGTGTGGCTGCTTGGTTGAGGCAAAGCTCTTTTCTGACACAACAAAGAAAGCAGCACAGTTCCAACCCTAGAAAGGCCTTACAGGTGTCTTATATGAGTTTGCCATCAGGGTTATCTCCCTGTGTCTAAAGTTAATGCTGATCCTCCTTTTACTACCATAGCTCTTACGGACCCCAGGGCTAGAACAGGTTGGTCTGATACCTAAATTAGACTAGGTCTTATTATCCATTCAAGATCTCATCTGCTTTAAGGTGTCTTCTTAAGTACCTATCACAGAAACAAGTGACCTGAATAAATCAAGCTAGCATGGGCTAGGTGGGACAGGGCTTAGCTCAATGGCAAAGTACATACCTAGCAGCATATATATGTGTCTCTGCATTTGATTCTCAGCACCATGAAAAAAAAAAGACAGAAGAGATCATACTGTAGTAATAATCCTAAAATCTCAGTAGTCATAAGGAGTTTATTATCCACACACAGGTTGCCAAAAGGGCTATATGTCAGAGTCATTCGGTAACTCAGAACACTACCAGTGACCAAGGGATGAGGGGAGTCATCATGATAGACATGATAGGTAGTCATCTCAAGTTATTAGCCAGAGTTATTAGCCACATGGCTTCATCTACCCAGAAAAGGGCTAGAAGATACAATTCTCTCTGTGTATCTGAAGTCACGGGGCCAGAAGCATTGACCAAGCTGCAGAAATGACAATGCGCCATCAGGCCAGCTGCTTGTTACACTCAGAAGGAACATGAAGGTTTGCAGAGTCAAGAATTACCCCTTGCCATCCTACTTACTATGTGTGTTCCAGGCTCATGTTCTAGGCATCCATAACCAGAACATAGGGCAGTGGTGTTTACCTGGTGTGCTCGGTTTTCTACTTGGCTTGCCGGAGAGAATCCAAAATTACAGATGAAAAGGGCAGTGAGAAAAGAGTGTACAAAGAGTATGCTAAACTATTTATATTTAGTGGGAGAGGGAGGGTGGGAGGAAGAGGAGAGGAGAGGAGAGGAGAGGAGAGGAGAGGAGAGAGAGAGAGAGAGAGAGAGAGAGAGAGAGAGAGAGAGAGGCCAAAGGAAGCAGAGACAGCACTCTCAGAGGGACAGCAAGGGGATGGAAATGAAACTGGACAAGGGTAATTTGGGCTGCAAGCTGCTAGTTCTCTGGAAACATGGAGACAGAAGAGTCAGTGTAAAGATTATTGCATCCGGCTGCACATGAATCAGCTACAGCTTGGAGCGGAGTCTGGAGGAAAGAGACATTGGAGACTATGGTGGAG
Source organism: Rattus norvegicus (assembly GCF_021556685.1). NCBI lineage: Eukaryota > Metazoa > Chordata > Mammalia > Rodentia > Muridae > Rattus > Rattus norvegicus. The sequence goes on from NC_141535.1 coordinate 172,636,187, forward strand.
GCATAATTGATGCACGGAGGCAGTGGTGTGAGGAAGGATGGATGTGTGTGTGGTTCTTGGACCCGAGAGGATTGCAGCACCTTCTGGAGAGATGCTTCACAGTGGCAGCAAGAATTTGCAGTCCAAAAAAACAGAGAGGCACAGAAACGATATTCCTCAGTCCTTGCAAATGCTATAGATGTGTTCAGTACAAAATGCAGCAAAACAAGAAACCAATCCCAAAGGTGGCCAGTGATATAAGGCTGAGTGTTTATCATTAGGAAGAGGCGTCTCCAAGCTCCTTGTGCACCTTAAGTAACAATTTCAGAGAATAGGACAGTGAAGGGATCCCACATTCAATCTGTCAGCAAATCCCATTGGCTCTGCCCTCAACCTACAACCTAAGTAGACTCCATCTCAGCGCCACCTGCCACCTTCCTCCAAGCCACCATGACCTCTTGTCAGGTTTTACGGCAGCAGCCTGTCTCCTGTTGAAAGCCCAAACGCCTGATTCTTGTGAAGCTGTGTTATGTATTATGTGTGAAATGGACCAGATTTCCCATTCCTGCTGGGGAATCTGAGGGCCTGCCTTGGACTTAGAAAGCCCTATCATACACGGACTTCTAGTGCATCTTGGTCTGCATCGCTTCCTTTTACTCACTAGACTTTGGGAAAATGAGTAGTGCTACGCCTTCTGCCAAGCCTCGGTCTCGGTGTCTTTGCACAGGTCACTCCTCCAGGCTTGGGAGTCTCTATGTAGAATTCTGCACTGGGGCTATCCCTCCTTCTGATCTCTGCTCAAGTATCATTTTATCAGTGAGGTCTTTGGCACCCAGCCCAGCTCCAGCCTTGAAAGATTAGGCTCCTAACTCTTACCTTAACCAGTTGTGTGTGAAGTAGGTTGTTAATATGCAGTGGTTTCCCCCCAACTTGTTTAGTCATAACGGGAGTGGGCTCCCAGTGATGGAGAAGGAGGATTCTTGTGTGATTTGTTCACCACTGTAATTCTAGCACCGGGAAGAGGAGAGGAGCCCGGTTAATGAGCACTGATTTGATAGAATGAAAGCCTAACCTTATCAGTACATCGACACAGCAGGGGAGGACACTCAAGAGATAAGCACTTCTTTTTTGCTGAGATGCTGTGTGTAGACCTGGGGGTCCCTTCCTCCTCCCTGCTTCTGGCTGCCATGGATACAGGGGGTCAAGGATGTGACAGATGCTTTACATTAGCTTTTATGTTCCCCATAAAATTAGCAACAAGCAAACCTTGAATAACAGAGCTGTGATTCTATCCCGCACCTCTGATCTGATACAGACCGTAAGAGCTTGGATCTGGAAGCTAAAAGCTGTTTCCAGAACCTTCAATGGGATTACACCCGTGTAATTCACTTACTCTTACTCATTTTATATATGTTTACAGGCAGAGAAAGAGAAAGAAAACCCCCAAAGCCAGCAACAACCAAAGGGGGGGGGAGACAACTAGTGGTTTTCATTTCTAAATTATAATCATTACATACGGCACGCTACCCTGCCAGAGAGTAATACACATCAGATAAATGAGAAAGCAGTGCTAACATCAAGGTAAACACAATAAGACGGCTTTGAGAAAAGAGAGCCTTGCTTCCCTTCATCTTTGGAACATAGCAATTTCCACGCGTGTGGAAAGTCAAGAGACTAATGGATTTTCAGCCAATGGGACGGGTCTAGGAAATACAGTCAGAGAAAGCCCTGGAGAGCATTCGAAAGGCCTCTGAACTGCCCTCCTGCAGCTACACAGCCAATAGCCATGCATGAGCTTCCGTTACATATGCCCATGTCTCTAAAGACACCAAACACCAGAGAAAACAAGGAAGTCACGCAGTTAGATGTAGGGCAACGACAATCAGCCAGACCTATTTTGAAAGATGGGATCTCATTATGTTTCCCCAGGTCGGTCCTGGAAGTCTGAACTTAAGTAATCTTCCCACTTTAGTCTCCTGAGTAACTTGGGCCAGCGCACACCGAACTGTACCTGCCTTGAATACGCTAGTGTATTTACTCCCCAGACGGGCTGGGAGGTGGCTCAGTCCTTACCAAGGCTTACTGTGCAAATGTAAGGACTGGAGTTTGGAGCCCAGGAAGCCGTTTAAATGCTGGGTGGGTGTGGCCGCCCAAATGTAATTCCAGTGAAGAAGAGACGAGGATTCCCACAACAAGCTGGCTAGCTCAGCTAGCCCACATTGGTCAGTTCTTGATTCAAGTGAGTGAGTCTGCCTTGGTGACTACAGTGGGGAACAACCAACAAAAACAGCTTATAGGGTGAGAGAGAGACCCAACCGCCTGGTCAGGTGGGCACTCCTGAGGCTGCAGAGCGGAAGAGACCACCAACACTGCTCACCCCTGCCCACATCCCTGGCCCAAGAGGAAACTGTATAAGGCCTCTGGGCTCCCGTGGGGGAGGGCCCAGGAGCGGCAGGACCCCTGTGCCTGAGACACCGCCGGAACCTGAAAGAAACAGACCGGATAAACAGTTCTCTGCACCCAAATCCCGTGGGAGGGAGAGCTAAACCTTCAGAGAGGCAGACAAGCCTGGGAAACCAGAAGAGACTGCTCCCTGCACACACATCTCGGACGCCAGAGGAAAAAGCCAAAGACCATCTGGAACCCTGGTGCACTGAAGCTCCCGGAAGGGGCGGCACAGATCTTCCTGGTTGCTGCCGCTGCAGAGAGCCCGTGGGCAGCACCCCACGAGCGAACTTGAGCCTCAGGACCACAGGTAAGACCAAATTTTCTGCTGCAAGAAAGCTGCCTGGTGAACTCAAGACACAGGCCCACAGGAACAGCTGAAGACCTGTAGAGAGGAAAAACTACACGCCCGAAAGCAGAACACTCTGTCCCCATAACTGACTGAAAGAGAGGAAAACAGGTCTACAGCACTCCTGACACACAGGCTTATAGGACAGTCTAGCCACTGTCAGAAATAGCAGAACAAAGTAACACTAGAGATAATCTGATGGCGAGAGGCAAGCGCAGGAACCCAAGCAACAGAAACCAAGACTACATGGCACCATCGGAGCCCAATTCTCCCATCAAAACAAACATGGAATATCCAAACACACCAGAAAAGCAAGATCTAGTTTCAAAATCATTTTTGATCATGATGCTGGAGGACTTCAAGAAAGACATGAAGAACTCCCTTAGAGAACAAGTAGAAGCCTACAGAGAGGAATCGCAAAAATGTCTGAAAGAATTCCAGGAAAACATAAATAAACAAGCAGAAGCCCATAGAGAGGAGACACAAAAATCCCTGAAAGAATTCCAGGAAAACACAATCAAACAGTTGAAGGAATTGAGGATGGAAATAGAAGCAATCAAGAAAGAACACAGGGAAACAGCCCTGGATATAGAAAACCAAAAGAAGAGACAAGGAGCTGTAGATACAAGCTTCACCAACAGAATACAAGAGATGGAAGAGAGAATCTCAGGAGCAGAAGATTCCATAGAAATCATTGACTCAACTGTCAAAGATAATGTAAAGCGGAAAAAGCTACTGGTCCAAAACATACAGGAAATCCAGGACTCAATGAGAAGATCAAACCTAAGGATAATAGGTATAGAAGAGAGTGAAGACTCCCAGCTCAAAGGACCAGTAAATATCTTCAACAAAATCATAGAAGAAAACTTCCCTAACCTAAAAAAAGAGATACCCATAGACATACAAGAAGCCTACAGAACTCCAAATAGATTGGACCAGAAAAGAAACACCTCCCGTCACATAATTGTCAAAACACCAAACGCACAAAATAAAGAAAGAATATTAAAAGCAGTAAGGGAAGAAGGTCAAGTAACATATAAAGGCAGACCTATCAGAATCACACCAGACTTCTCGCCAGAAACTATGAAGGCCAGAAGATCCTGGACTGATGTCATACAGACCCTAAGAGAACACAAATGCCAGCCCAGGTTACTGTATCCAGCAAAACTCTCAATTAACATAGATGGAGAAACCAAGATATTCCATGACAAAACCAAATTTACACAATATCTTTCTACAAATCCAGCACTACAAAGGATAATAAATGGTAAAGCCCAACATAAGAGGCAAGCTATACCCTAGAAGAAGCAAGAAACTAATCGTCTTGGCAACAAAACAAAGAGAATGAAAGCACACAAACATAACCTTACATCCAAATATGAATATAACGGGAAGCAATAATCACTATTCCTTAATATCTCTCAATATCAATGGCCTCAACTCCCCAATAAAAAGACATAGATTAACAAACTGGATACGCAACGAGGACCCTGCATTCTGCTGCCTACAGGAAACACACCTCAGAGACAAAGACAGACACTACCTCAGAGTGAAAGGCTGGAAAACAACTTTCCAAGCAAATGGTCAGAAGAAGCAAGCTGGAGTAGCCATTCTAATATCAAATAAAATCAATTTCCAACTAAAAGTCATCAAAAAAGATAAGGAAGGACACTTCATATTCATCAAAGGAAAAATCCACCAAGATGAACTCTCAATCCTAAATATCTATGCCCCAAATACAAGGGCACATACATACGTAAAAGAAACCTTACTAAAGCTCAAAACACACATTGCACCTCACACAATAATAGTGGGAGATTTCAACACCCCACTCTCATCAATGGACAGATCATGGAAACAGAAATTAAACAGTGATGTCGACAGACTAAGAGAAGTCATGAGCCAAATGGACTTAACGGATATTTATAGAACATTCTATCCTAAAGCAAAAGGATATACCTTCTTCTCAGCTCCTCATGGCACTTTCTCCAAAATTGACCATATAATTGGTCAAAAAACGGGCCTCAACAGGTACAGAAAGATAGAAATAATCCCATACGTGCTATCGGACCACCACGGCCTAAAACTGGTCTTCAATAACAATAAGGGAAGAATGCCCACATATACGTGGAAATTAAACAATGCTCTACTCAATGATAACCTGGTCAAGGAAGAAATAAAGAAAGAAATTAAAAACTTTTTAGAATTTAATGAAAATGAAGGTACAACATACCCAAACTTATGGGACACAATGAAAGCTGTGCTAAGAGGAAAACTCATAACGCTGAGTGCCTGCAGAAAGAAACAGGAAAGAGCATATGTCAGCAGCTTGACAGCACACCTAAAAGCTCTAGAACAAAAAGAAGCAAATACACCCAGGAGGAGTAGAAGGCAGGAAATAATCAAACTCAGAGCTGAAATCAACCAAGTAGAAACAAAAAGGACCATAGAAAGAATCAACAGAACCAAAAGCTGGTTCTTTGAGAAAATCAACAAGATAGATAAACCCTTAGCCAGACTAACGAGAGGACACAGAGAGTGCATCCAAATTAACAAAATCAGAATGAAAAGGGAGACATAACTACAGATTCAGAGGAAATTCAAAAAATCATCAGATCTTACTATAAAAACCTATATTCAACAAAATTTGAAAATCTTCAGGAAATGGACAATTTCCTAGACAGATACCAGGTATCGAAGTTAAATCAGGAACAGATAAACCAGTTAAACAACCCCATAACTCCTAAGGAAATAGAAGCAGTCATTAAAGGTCTCCCAACCAAAAAGAGCCCAGGTCCAGACGGGTTTAGTGCAGAATTCTATCAAACCTTCATAGAAGACCTCATACCAATATTATCCAAACTATTCCACAAAATTGAAACAGATGGAGCACTACCGAATTCCTTCTACGAAGCCACAATTACTCTTATACCTAAACCACACAAAGACACAACAAAGAAAGAGAACTTCAGACCAATTTCCCTTATGAATATCGACGCAAAAATACTCAATAAAATTCTGGCAAACCGAATTCAAGAGCACATCAAAACAATCATCCACCATGATCAAGTAGGCTTCATCCCAGGCATGCAGGGATGGTTTAATATACAGAAAACCATCAACGTGATCCATTATATAAACAAACTGAAAGAACAGAACCACATGATCATTTCATTAGATGCTGAGAAAGCATTTCACAAAATTCAACACCCCTTCATGATAAAAGTCCTGGAAAGAATAGGAATTCAAGGCCCATACCTAAACATAGTAAAAGCCATATACAGCAAACCAGTTGCTAACATTAAACTAAATGGAGAGAAACTTGAAGCAATCCCACTAAAATCCGGGACTAGACAAGGCTGCCCACTCTCTCCCTACTTATTCAATATAGTTCTTGAAGTTCTAGCCAGAGCAATCAGACAACAAAAGGAGATCAAGGGGATACAGATCGGAAAAGAAGAGGTCAAAATATCACTATTTGCAGATGACATGATAGTATATTTAAGTGATCCCAAAAGTTCCACCAGAGAACTACTAAAGCTGATAAACAACTTCAGCAAAGTGGCTGGGTATAAAATTAACTCAAATAAATCAGTTGCCTTCCTCTATACAAAAGAGAAACAAGCCGAGAAAGAAATTAGGGAAACGACACCCTTCATAATAGACCCAAATAATATAAAGTACCTCGGTCTGACTTTAACCAAGCAAGTAAAAGATCTGTACAATAAGAACTTCAAGACACTGAGGAAAGAAATTGAAGAAGACCTCAGAAGATGGAAAGATCTCCCATGCTCATGGATTGGCAGGATTAATATAGTAAAAATGGCCATTTTACCAAAAGCAATCTACAGATTCAATGCAATCCCCATCAAAATACCAATCCAATTCTTCAAAGAGTTAGACAGAACAATTTGCAAATTCATCTGGAATAACAAAAAACCCAGGATAGCTAAAGCTATCCTCAACAATAAAAGGACGTCAGGGGGAATCACTATCCCTGAACTCAAGCAGTATTACAGAGCAATAGTGATAAAAACTGCATGGTATTGGTACAGAGACAGACAGATAGACCAATGGAATAGAATTGAAGACCCAGAAATGAACCCACACACCTATGGTCACTTGATTTTTGACAAAGGAGCCAAAACCATCCAATGGAAAAAAGATAGCATTTTCAGCAAATGGTGCTGGTTCAACTGGAGGTCAACATGTAGAAGAATGCAGATCGATCCATCCTTATCACCCTGTACAAAGCTTAAGTCCAAGTGGATCAAGGACCTCCACATCAAACCAGACACACTCAAACTAATAGAAGAAAAACTAGGGAAGCATCTGGAACACATGGGCACTGGAAAAAATTTCCTGAACAAAACACCAATGGCTTACGCTCTAAGATCAAGAATCGACAAATGGGATCTCATAAAACTGCAAAGCTTCTGTAAGGCAAAGGACACTGTGGTTAGGACAAAACGGCAACCAACAGATTGGGAAAAGATCTTTACCAATCCTACAACAGATAGAGGCCTTATATCCAAAATATACAAAGAACTCAAGAAGTTAGACCGCAGGGAGACAAATAACCCTATTAAAAAATGGGGTTCAGAGCTAAACAAAGAATTCACAGCTGAGGAATGCCGAATGGCTGAGAAACACCTAAAGAAATGTTCAACATCTTTAGTCATAAGGGAAATGCAAATCAAAACAACCCTGAGATTTCACCTCACACCAGTGAGAATGGCTAAGATCAAAAACTCAGGTGACAGCAGATGCTGGCGAGGATGTGGAGAAAGAGGAACACTCCTCCAATGTTGGTGGGATTGCAGACTGGTACAACCATTCTGGAAATCAGTCTGGAGGTTCCTCAGAAAATTGGACATTGAGCTGCCTGAGGATCCAGCTATACCTCTCTTGGGCATATACTCAAAAGATTCCTCAACATACAAAAGAGACACGTGCTCCACTATGTTCATCGCAGCCTTATTTATAATAGCCAGAAACTGGAAAGAACCCAGATGCCCTTCAACAGAGGAATGGATTCAGAAAATGTGGTACATCTACACAATGGAATATTACTCAGCTATCAAAAACAACGAGTTTATGAAATTCGTAGGCAAATGGTTGGAACTGGAAAATATCATCCTGAGTGAGCTAACCCATTCACAGAAAGACATACATGGTATGCACTCATTGATAAGTGGCAATTAGCCCAAATGCTTGAATTACCCTAGATCCCTAGAACAAACGAAACTCAAGACGGATGATCAAAATGTGAATGCTTCACTCCTTCTTTAAATGAGGAAAAAGAATACCCTTGGCAGGGAAGGGAGAGGCAAAGATTAAAACAGAGACTGAAGAGACCCATTCAGAGCCTGCCCCACATATGACCCATACATATACAGCCACCCAATTAGAGAAGATGGACGAAGCAAAGAAGTGCAGGCCTACAGGAACCGGATGTAGATCGCTCCTGAGAGACACAGCCAGAATACAGCAAATACAGAGGCGAATGCCAGCAGCAAACCACTGAACTGAGAATAGGCCCCCGTTGAAGGAATCAGAGAAAGAACTGGAAGAGCTTGAAGGGGCTCGAGACCCCAAAAGTACAACAATGTCAAGCAACCAGAGCTTCCAGGGACTAAGCCACTACCTAAAGACTATACATGGACTGACCGTGGACTCTGACCCCATAGGTAGCAATGAATATCCTAGTAAGAGCACCAGTGGAAGGGGAAGCCCTGGGTCCTGCTAAGACTGAACCCCCAGTGAACTAGACTATGGGGGGAGGGCGGCAATGGGGGGAGGGTTGGGAGGGGAACACCCATAAGGAAAGGGAGGGGGGAGGGGGATGTTTGCCCGGAAACCGGGAAAGGGAATAACACTTGAAATGTATATAAGAAATACTCAAGTTAATTAAAAAAAAAACAGCTTATAAACATGCACCCATATACATGTACACACACACACACACACACACACACACACACACACACACACGCACGCACACTACAGTACATGAAGTAAAACAATAAAATGGGGTTGAATACACTGCCACACATGCACAGTCCCGGCTACTTGGGGACACCGATACAGGAACCATTTGAGCCCAGTTAGTCGCTGTCATACTTCTGTGACAAGATATGATGACCAAGGCAACTCTTATGAAAGAGATCATTTACCTGGGGATTTGCTCACAGTTTCAGAGGTTCTCCACTATCAGCATGGCTGGAAGCATGGCAGCATGCATGTGCTGGAGCAGTAGCTGAGAGCAGAGACAGGGCCTGGCATTGACTTTTGGAACTTCAAAGTCCACCCTCAGTGTCACACTTCCTCCAATAAGGTCACATCTACTCCAACAAGGCCACATCTCCTAATCTTTCTAAACCTTCTAAGTATTGCCACTCCCTAGTGTCCAAGCATTGAAGTATATGAGTCTATGAGTATATATGTGTATGAGTATACATGTCCATGAGTATAAAAGTATATGAGGGCTATTCTCATCCAAGCCACCATAGTCCAGGGGTTCAAGTCCAGCCTAAGCAACATACTGAAGTCCCCCCATCTCCAAAACCTGAATTAAAAAAAAAAGGAGTATTCACAAATGATCTGTTGGAAATGTTGATGGGGAAATGACCCTTATCCTTGTCCTGGCATACCCTAGATAATAGGCCATATATATTTCCTCACCCAGAAAGAGACATAACTTTCCTCAGCTTCAGTTGAGAGGAAACACTGAGTCTGTCAAAGAGTCTTTCCCTGTGGCTGTCTATCCATAGGCCACTCGGCTGCCACTTACAGTCTACCCCGTGCGTAGGCTGCCTTATAGCCTCCAGGGGATGTGTATACAATTTTATAGAGGTTTTTCTTGTTCCAATCAGACAAGACCTTTCAAATATATAATATTGTATATAAGAAAACTGTCTACAAGACGGCTATAAAATTTAGCAATTCAACTCACAAGTAGTTTTTTAGCACATTCTATTATGTGAGGCATTATTCTCTAAGGCATAATTGCATTTTGTAAACAAAATAGACTAAACATCATTGTTCCATGAAGCTTCTATCCTGTGTATGTACAGGGGAATGGACAATAACCCCCAGAAGGCATTATATATCCTCATTATGCATTCTTTAGATAATAACTGCTATGTGCAGTAAAGATATATCAAGGAGGAAAGGGTCAAGGGTGATGGGATGAGAGTGCAATTTTAGAGAGAATTAGGCCAGCTCTCAGTGGAAAAGAGACTCCTGCAGGCGCTTGATGGGGGCCGATACCTAGAATAACGTTCTGAGGATAAAAACTCTAAGCACAAAGATCCCGGGGTGATGGAACCCAAAGCAAGCAGGAAGAGAGCAGTGGGTGAAGACAGGCTGTAGTGCCCAGGGGTAGGAACTATGTCCTGTAGTGACTGTCTTGTCCTGTGGAGAATCATGGGACAGAGTGGTGACAGGAAATGAAATGTTTCCAAAGCACCATCAAAACAAAGAATCCTCAGCTGAGGAATCTCGAATGGCCAAGAAGCACCTAAAAGATGTTCAACATCTTTAGTCATAAGGGAATGCAAATCAAAACAAACCTGAGATTCCACCTCACACCAGTCAGAATGGCTAAGATCAAAAACTCAGGTGACAGCAGATGCTGGCCAGGATGTGGAGAAAGAGGAACACTCCTCCATTGATGTTGGGATTGCAAGCTGGTACAACCACTCTGGAAATCAGTCTGGAGGTTCCTCAGAAAATTGGATATAGTACTACCTGAGGACCCAGCCATACCTCTCTTGGGCATATACCCAAAGGATGCTCTGACATACAACAAAGACACATGCTCCACTACGTCCATAGCAGCCTTATTTATAATAGCCAGAAGCTGGAAAGAACCCAGATGTCCTTTAACAGAGGAATGGATACAGAAAATGTGGTACATCTACACAATGGAGTACTATTCATCTATTAAAAACAATGACTTCATGCAAATGGATAGAACTAGAAAATATCATCCTTAGTGAGGTAACCCGGTCACAAAAGAACAAACATGGTATGCACTCATTGATAAGTAGATATTAGGCAAAGAGCTTGGAATATCCATGCTACAACTCACAGACCTTATGAAGCTCAAAAGAAGGAAGACCAAAGATGTTTTAGTCCTACTTAGAAGGGGGAACAAAATAATCATGGGAGAGAGAGAGGAGGGGGAGGGAAAAGGGGAAGCAGGATCAGGTGTGGGAGGAGACAGGGGTGGGGGAGAAGTACAGAGAGTCAGGAAATTGAATTGAGGTGTGTAGCAGTGAGTGAAGGGGAACTGGGGGTAACCATTAGAAAGTCCCAGATGTCAGGGAAACAAGAAGTTCCCAGCACCCAACAAGGAGGACATTAGCCAAAATACCCAACAGAGGGGAGATAGAGCCTGTAGAGAACCAAATCCAATGGATAGGCACAGTCCCCAGTTGACAGATGGGGCCACCCACCCATCTCAAAATATTAACCCAGAATTGCTCCTGTCTAAAGGGACAAAGAGTGGAGCAATGACTGAAGGAAAGGCCATCTAGAGACTGCCCCACCTAGGGATCCATCCCATCTGCAGACACCAAACCCAGACATTATTGCAGATGCCAAGAAGTCTGTGCTGACAGGAGCCTGGTATAGCTGTCCCCTGAGAGGCTCTACCAGAGCCTGACCAATACAGATGTAGATGCTTGCAGCCAAATATCAAACTGAGCACAGGGACCCCAATGGAAGAGTTAGGGGAAGGACTGAAGCTGAAGGAGTTTGCAACCCCATAGGAAGAACAGCAATATCAACCAACCAGACCCCCCCCCCCCAGAGCTCCCAGGGACCAAACCACCAACCAAGGAGTACACATGGAGGGACCCATGGCTCCATATTTAGCAGAGGATGGCCTTATCTGGCATCTAAAGAAGGGGAGGCCCTTGGTCCTGTGAATGTTTAATGCCTGGCATAGGGGAATGCTAGGGCATTGAGTCAGGAGTGGTTGCTGGGTGGGGAAGCATCCCCATTGAAACAGGGTGGAGGGGTACTACAGGCTAAGGGGTTTGTGGAGGGGAAACTGTGAAGGGGGACAGCATTTGAAATGTAAATAAATAAAATAACCAATAAAAAAGAATGTCTACAGGGTGATAACCAGGGGTAACTACAATAATAAGGGCAGGGAGATCATTTGGAAGGCATTGTTGTTAGAGGAAAATGTCCACCATTCATTTGAGAATCAGCCATTTGGCTGTTATTATATAGATGGGTTATGGACACAATTAAGAGAAATAAAGTAGGATAAGAGCATCAGGAGTGGGACACTTGGAGGGAATCAGATGCCTGCTTTAGTTACTTGTGATCCTCTCCCAGGTAGGGCCAGGCCAGTGTGACTTTATGCCACTCGCCCACCATAACCCCTCACAGGCATCACTGAGAATCTTGAAGGATAGTTCAGAAATGTGGAAAGACCAGGAAGCCATGACAGAGCTAAAAGTTCCCAAGGTCAGTGGACAGTGCAACGTGTCTACTAGTCTGTGCTAGGGGAGGGTTTTTGCCTGTCCCTCCTCTGGTTAGAATTGTTCATGACCCATTGCCATTCTGGGAATACTAAGCAACAGAAACGCAGAATACTGTTTCTGAGCTTAACAGTTCTGGATTGCTTGGGGAAGCATATAAAGCTACCCTCTCCTGTCTCCTAACTGTACCTCCTCCCCTTTCCCCTTCCCCCTTCCCCTCCCACTTCCCCTTTCCCCTTCCTCCCCTCCTCTGACTATGCTTGGTCTCCTGCGGGTCCACAGGCTGCTGACTCACACTCCCAAGAATAGTCACTCCACGGAGACTATGTTTGAATTTAAGGTTTTGTCCTGTGCTTGTCTGGTGACTGATGTCTGTTTGTGGACATTGGTCCTAACTTCTGACTTTCTTCTATTTTCCTATCGGCTTTAAGTAAGGTAAAGCCTCGAGCCAAACAGGAAGAACCCAAGCTTATACAGGTCTTTATCTGAGATGCAGGGTTATAGCTAAACAGAGTTTTCAGTGTCCAAAGTCCTCCCCATACCAGAAATCCATACAAAGTCATGACTGTTGTGCTTCCTGGTACCTTTGGGAATGCAGGGAGATTTTTTACACTGGAGAACACATGTACCAGGAAACCTGAGTTTTGGTGTGTACTCGGTTTGTAAATTGTGTCTTCTAAGCATATGCTGTGGCAGATGGTAGGTGCTATCACGGTGTGTTAGGTTAGGTGGGATCTTGAAGACCCAACTGCATTCTCTAGAGGCCAGGACATTCTGATACCCGAGAAATCCAACAAATCAAAGACTTAGAATGGTGAAACCCGTAATGGGTCAGCACTGGGTGTGTGCTAGTGAAAACACTCAGAGCTTCTCTGCTCAGAGAGGAAAAAAACTAAGCTTATCCCTGGATCAGGGATTGTGCTGGGAAGGCTGTCACCCCGATCCGCGATATGCTATCAAGATGAAATTGGAACCAAGTGTACTTTATTCAGGACATCTGTGAGATAAAAAAAAAATAGTGCTCCTTTTCTATCTCTGTGACATTGTTCACAAAGATGTGATTTGGCTGTTAAAACCATTTGCACTGTATCTCAAGGCTAAGACTGACAATTCAAATAAAAGCCTCTCTCTCTCTCTCTCTCTCTCTCTCTCTCTCTCTCTCTCTCTCTGTCTCTGTCTCTGGTTTGTTATCTGAGCGCCACGGCTAGCTGTCATGGCCATTCTTTGCTCTGGGGTACTTGGAAATGCTGGCCTGCTGGAGACCCCCACCTGATCCAGGCTTCCGCTTTCCATTTAATTTCCTGGGTTTCTGGCAAGGTTTTATCTTGTTTTGCTTGATGACCTCAAAACCAGATGCAGTGTTAAAAGGCAAGTCTGAATGTTTAATTTTTCATAATTCTATCTTGTGCCCTCTGTTAAAAACTCTGAGTGCATGTTTCTGCAAGGCACGAGGAACTCCCGAATTTAGGTTAGCACTGGGAGTCTTAGAGGGCTTCTCCTCCTCTTCTGTCTATGCACAGGTATGCTTGGTTTGGGTTTGTTGTTGCTTTGCTGGGGTTTGGACCCAGGGCCTCAAGCATGCACAGCAGTGCTCTCTGCACACAGCTCCCTCCACAGCCATATTGTTCCAGTCCTGAAGTGGGGGGAAGCAGGAGGGGGCATGAGGGAGTTTGGAAGCACAGTTTTGTGAATTCCTCATTAATAATTTATGACAAGCCTTTTCCGGCAACCTTTAATTGTCAACAGATGTGGACACACTACTTTTCGCCACCATCTTTCCTCGGCAAAGAATGCCGTTCTAGATGAGAGTCTCTGAATTATCATAAATCACTGCAGAAAGTTCATTAAAAGGAACTCTGTGAAATGGCTCTCCCCATAAAGCGGCACTGTCACAAGTGCAGAATCTTAGAGAATGTGCAAGCTCTCCGACTGTGAGTCCAGAAGGTTCTGGATCATTATTTGCCCAACTTCAAGGCTTCTCAAACCCCAGGTGAAGCCTGGAGTGCAGGACCCCACCCTGCTCAACTGTCCTATTGATCGTCCCTTCTCCCCTGAGGCTGATTCTAGTTTCTGCAATTGGTGTTCCTTGTAACATAACATAAAGGGACTACTACCTATGAAAAGGCAAGTTTCTGGAGTAGGAGTGAGGCTCATCAGTAAAACATTTGACTAGTGTGTGCGAGACCCTGAATTTGATCGATCATTGGCCCTCACAGAAAAGACAGTTTTCAGATAAACACATTGGTCTATCTTTGTTTGGACACACTAGGCTTTGCCTGGGTGTTGAAAATGCACTGAACTTGAGGCACTGAGGGAGGTAAGGAGAGTCACTGGTTAGTTTAAAAACAAGTGTTCAGAAGTCACCCCTTGGGATCTAGACCTGGCTGACAGGCCAACCCTAGTGTTTGGTGGTCACCAGTGTGACTTTGTCTTTTAATTATGAACTCCTCTCGAGAACTGCCAGGAAACTGCAGTGGTTGGAGGAAGAAGGATCTGACCTCCTTGAAGGAAATGTCACTTCTGGAACAAGAGCTTAGTGTGGAGTGCCATTGCTGTCTCTTAACTCTGTGTCACTCTGCAGTAAATCAGGCCAGTTAGAGCCCATGGCCAACATTCCACATGGGCAGCGGAGTAGACAGGACTAGCCAGGGGCTGCCATGGTGGATGAAGGTGCCCGAGGCCAATGTTCTCCGTGACAGATGGATCCTTACTTATTTTCTGGTTTTCACAGTCAACACAGATACCCATTTTCAAATGTAGCTTGCTTCAAACATTTTGAGGCAGGCGAGTAGAGACGTGGTGGCTTCTGCCTCAGTAAATTATCAAGAATGCATTCGGTTCTTCTCTGAGTTGTAGAAGGGAAGAGGAGAGCAACACTCAAACCAGAGAAATCTGGCTTACCCGAGGCTCAGTTGGCTTTCAGAAGAGACCACGTGCATTGTAAGACATCATAGCTCTCATGTAAAGGCAACTGCCAGCCTCTGAGCTTCTCCTACCCCTACACCTGACCGGCCCCCTCCCCTCCCCTGAATCCTTTACAAACAACCTCCACCCCCCATACCAGACCTTGAACAGTTAAGAGTCAACTTACCACATTAGGGCATGGAATCTGTATGCAGCTTGTTACTTATATGATTGAAAATCCATAACTTAGCATCTCTAAGCTAACTGATTACACTTTGGTGCTAAAAATTGTGGTCTATATGTAAAAGAAATTATCAATGTGAATCAGGAAAGAAAAAAACTGGAAAACATAGCTTTCTAATATGTACATTCTGGATCCAAAAGCCAGCAGAAAACAGAGACTATGAAATAGGATTTCATTTTCTCGGGACAGGTGAAGGTCAGGGCTCTTCCACCGAAACTGACATTATAAGCGTGGAAATCAGCCACCTGTTCTCAGGAAGTGTGGCAACGGCTGCCAAGAAGCCTGCAGGTGCTGACATTTTCACTGGGTAATAAATTTTGACCAACAAATACATCAACAAATACCTAGGAAGGAAAGAAAGAAAAACCTAAAAGACAGACTTCTCATCAAATAGAAACCCAGGCAGTTCTTAGATGTGAGAAAGGACAGGGTGGTTGGGGAAACAAAGACAGGGCAGGACATCTCCAGTGGCTAACACCCTTCTCCTGGTAGAAGAGTGAGAAAACCATGGACAAGTGTGGGGAACAGAAACCATAGCTAAGAACATGGTCATTAGCCTTTAAAGGACAACTCACAGAAGAAAACTCATCACATCTTGAGTAGAAAGAGAGGTTAAATTACATACGGATGTGTTGGCTAGTTTGTGTCAACTTAAGACAAGCTAAAGTCATCTGAGAGGAGGGAACTTCAATAAAGAAAATGTCTCCAGAAGATCAGACCATAGGTAAGCATGTTTCGTATTGCCTTAATTAGCGATTCGTATGGGAGGACCCAGCCCACTGTGGGTGGTGCTACTCCTGGGCTGATTCCTAGGTTCTGAAAGAAAGTAGGTTGACCAAGTCATGGAAGCAAGACAGTAAATACCATTTCTCCATGGCCTCTGCCTCAGCTCCTACCTTCGTGTTCCCACCCTGCTTCAGTTCCTCTCCTGACCTCCTTCAATGGTGAACTGTGCTGTGAGAGTGTAAGCCCAATAAACCTTTTTCTCCCCAAGTTGCTTTGGGCATGGTGCTTCATCCTAACAATAGTAAACCTATCTAAGACAGAAATTGGTATCAAGAGTGAGGTATTTCTGAGACAGACCTGACCATGCTGGTTTATGGGAGGGCTATGGAAGGACTTTGGAATTTTGGGTGAGTGTTATTTGTAAGCTATTCTGTGGGAGCTTGGAAGGTAAGAATGTTGAGACTAATGCAGATGATGGAGGCCTGACCTGGGAAGCTTCAGAGGGAAGTTGAGGGTCCCTTCATGACTCTATCAGGGCCATTTGCTATTGTGAGTTAAGAGTCTTTGGTTCAAGTTAGCTAAGACTGAAGAATCGGCTAAAATTAACAAAATGCCATAACCACAGAAGTGAAACTTTTGCTTTACTGAGACAATTGATGCTGGTTAGCTGGAGCCAGCAGCTATTAAAAAGAGACTGGCATCACTGAGGTAATATCTTCTGGGAAGTGTTTCCTTAGAGTCAGCATTTGCAAGTCGTTTTCTAGATGGCCAAGGCTGTACCTTGCACTGGTTGCCAAGCATGGTGGTATAAGAGTGGGTGGTACTGGTTTTGAAGTCATGATAGCCACTGAGACTTGGCACTGGGAGAGGCCAGAAGAGGTCAGGAGGGGCCACTGGTGACAAGGCAGCTAAGTCACAGGAATAAAGAGGTCATGGAGAAATTTGAGGCTTTGCGTCATGAATAGAGCCCAGGAGAGGCCAGTGGTGAAAGTGCAGCCCAGCTCTAGTAGAAGACCCCACAATTGTGGAAATGCCAGTACTATGGGATGACCACCAAAACAACCATCAGTGATGGAGTGGAGCCAGCCTGATCTTAGAAGACAAACCGTGTGCGCTCCTGAGTGCAGTGCCAGAGAAGTGACCCAGGGCCCTGAAAGAGCCCAGAAGATTGTGAGTGGATTCCAGATATTGGACATTGAATTATTTACATTGTAGGAGTTTGGTTTTGCTTTGTTCTGATTGTGTCCTCCTTCTTCCCTAAATAAAAAAGTATTTAATTTAATTCTGATTTTACAGTAGCTCACAGTTGAGAGTCTTTGAAATTTTTAAAGAGATTTTGAATTTTTAAAGAGACCTTTTAATGTGTCTTCATTTGTAAAGACTGAGACTTTTAACATTATTTATGTTTTATATTGTGATGTTGTCTTGGGCATAAATGAGAAAGGAAAGGTTCTACTGGAAAAATGGTGTGTTTGTATGTACAGTTCAGATAAAAACTAGCCAGGACAACTGATTCCATGTCAACTCATCCGAGAGGAGGGAACCCCAATTAAGAAAATGCTTCCATAAGGTCAGGCTGTAGGCAGGACTGTTGGGCATTTTCTTAATTAGTGATTGATGGTGGAGGGCTCCACCCATTATGGGTAGTGCATTCCCAGGCTGGTGGTCCTTGGTTCTATATAAAAGCAGACTGAGCAAGTCAGGGGAATCAAACTAGTAGGCAGCACCCCTCCATGGCTTTCTATCAGCTCCTGCCTTCCTGTTCCTGCCTGTTTGAGTTCCTGTCCTGACCACCTCTAACAATGGCTTGTGCTGGGAAGTATAAGCCAAATCAACAGTAACCCTGACTGGGACAACACAACAGGACATCACTGTGATTTCAGAAAGCCCCCTTCTCTAGAAAAGAATTCCCACATTCAGACTTTACTGCTGCTGTTGTTTGATTAAGCTTTGCTATTTAACTTTTCAGTAGTTTTATATGGGTAATTTATTTGAATAATTTTGACGTCTAGACCAAGCTTATAAGATAAAAATAAGTCAAAAGTTTAAAATTAATTGAAGAAATAAATTTGATAACTAGTCAAACAATGATTTTTTATGAAAAATAAATTGCCTGTTAATTAGTAAATTTAAAATTGAATGCAGTCAATTTACAATTGCCAGTGCTGTTGGAAAAAAAAGGTAGAAATGAGAAACATCCCACAGAGACCCTAAAACTTAATTTCCATTTCAACTATTTCTTTTGTTTTCTTTTTCTTTCTTCTTTCTCTCTCTCTCTCTCTCTCTCTCTCTCTCTCTCTCTCTCTCTCTCTCTCTCTTTTTCTTTTCTTCATTCTGGGGTTGAACCTAGGCTTTGCACATGCTTGGCAAACACTCTTACCTGCCCTAGTTTTCTTGGGTTTTTAAGACCCCTTGCTTCTTTTCTAGTTATTAAAGTTAACATTTATTCAGTGTTTACTGTTCCATGGTTAAGGCTGGGGACACAGGGCTAAGCCATGCCCTAAAAGCAGCAGAGTTCCTTTAGTGGTTTCCTTTTATCAGCTCATGAAAGTCACACATCTCATAATTAATTGAAAGGGGAGTTGGCATCAAAGGTGAAGAGCCTGCCAGCCAAGCATGAGGACCTAAATATTGATCCCCATCTCCTTCATAAATCTGGGTACTGCAGTTCACATCTTTAAGTCCAGGGGGGAGCAAAAGTGAGTCACTAAGACTCACTAGCCAATCAGCCTAGACAATAGGTGAACTCTGGATCTGTGAGAGACCCTGCTTCAAAACATAAGGAGCAGAAGGGTAGAGAAAGACACTATTGCTGACCTCTGAACTCTGAGCATAAACATGTACACACACACACACACACACACACACACACACACACATGTGCAATCACGTATACACTACACACATACACAGAGTGTCATATATATGTGTATATATATATATATACTCACATATGTCTGTATGTATGTTTGTATGTATGTATGTATTATACTATTTCTTCTGTAAGTTATTTTCTAAAAGGAAGAGTATGTTGTTTGCTAGGTCTCATTCTTAATCCTAAAGAGAATAGCTAGAGAAAATGGAGAAAGAATACAAAGTAAGCAAGAGCAATAGAAACATGAACAGAAAAGTAAGACAGAAGTATAAAAGTAAAGTATAAATCACCTAGAAATGACCTTGAAGTGAACCCCAATATTTCCTAGGAAGTAGAGAACTGTGAAGTGATTGTACTTTTGAGTATTGTGACTGAAAAGCCACAGGGTAATCTAGTATTGGACGCAGGGATGAGACAGAGATGATGTCATTCCAGTATATAGCCTGGAGGAACAGGTTACCTGGTGAGACAAGAACAGGAGTCCTGATGATCACTGTCACCTCAGAGCGACCTGCAAAGAATAAGAGATAACACATCAGTCAAAGCAATTAATAATAAGCTTATTTCACAAATAACTTTTTACTCATTCTACAGATATTTGAGGCATCCCCACAGCCCACCAGTTACACATCCAGCCCACCCAACTCAATTGGAATACAATCAGTGTTTCTTGAACCAGTAAATGAAAGGAGGAGGAGCAAGCCAATGCTTCTGAATATCTACCCACCCATTAGTCTCCGGATCCCTCCGATCGGTAATTCTTTCTCCTTGGCTCCTGTTGCATTCACACATTAATAATCTTAAATCTCAGTTGCCAGGACTCCAGGCTCTCATGGGTCATACCAACCAAATGCACCCAAGTGGACCTGTTCCACAAATACTCATGACTCTGAACAAGGGAATTATAGGATTTCAGGAAATAAGATTAATGCTTTTCTTGCTAATTCCCTCACTTCTGGGTAAAATAAAAACAAACATTTGGTGAGCAAATATCACCTAGGCAGTAGACACTGCATTCAGGATGTAAGGAGAAATGTTCTAGCTTAGGCCTTCAGCTGGGTACCACTGCTATACCAAGTCACATGTCACTCATGGCGTGACCTGGGTGAAACACTCAAGCTTGTTCAGCCATCGTAACACTGAGCAAGATGGACTACAGGTCTTGCATATGATCATCTCTCTGATGCTACAGCACAGGTTCTGGCCAATTTGATATGGGAGGCACAGAGAATGAAGTAGGAAGAGTATATATGTGTACACACACACACACACACACACACACACACACACACACACACACACACACACAATGGCTGGCCCTAAAACTAAGAACCCAGGGAGTAAGAGCCAACGTGATTACAGAGATACAAAGGCAATCTCCCAGAATTAACCCCTCAATACTAGCTCAGAAGCCAGGGTTTAAATCCTAATGAACCCTCCCACTCTTACATGTGTGTGTCTTTGCAAATCTCTCCAGGTAGCTCTAATGTGCAAGCAAGGACAAGAACCACTGTCAGAGCACTGGAGAGAAAAGCAATGATTCCTTCCTGCCTGTTGCAAAGGTCAAAGCTGGCACCTGTCTAACATGACAGATTAACAACAGAAGAGCTGAACAAATGTTCCTGAAGTTTTATGTGACTGGAGAGTCTCCAAAAATTAAGGCTGAAAGCTCAGGGACAGCTGCATTTTTATGCTAAGTCTGATGAAACCCTTGGATGGTTGTAGAGAAACACGATTGGACATAAATATGCCCCATTGATAATAAACTGTGGCTGTGGAGACTCTCTTCAAGGGCTAGTGAGAGAAAGGCTATTCCTACCCTTTTCTGTCTCTGTAAGACATTCCTATGCCATGTATAAGGCAGGACAACTTGGGGCCTCTGGAGTGACGAGGTCAGAGAGTAACCTTTCCAAGTTTTATGACTTGCTTTGGGGGGAGGAATTACAGTTTCCATGACCAACTTAGTGGGGATAAAGAACTAGAAACAAGAAGGCGGAGACCCAAGACATGTTTGTATCTAAAGCCCTCCTAGTTTCTTCTACTCTGGTATGCAAATATACTCTGCATACCAAAGTGCTGTGCTTTGGGGATTACAGGACAGAGGAGATGGCATAGTGGTTAAGAGTGGTTACTGCCCTTTCAGAGGACATGAGTTCAATTCCTAGCACCAACATTAGATAGCTGACAACCAGCTGTAACTCAAGCTTCAGGGGACTTGACACTCTCGTCTGACCTTCATAGTTACCAAATACATGTATGGATCATATATACACATACTCACACATACTCTCATACACACACATACACATACGCACACATGCACACATACACACACACACATTCTCATACTCTCTCTCTTTCTCTCACTCCTTCTCTCTCTCTCTCTCTCTCTCTCTCACACACACACACACACATACACACACACACACACACACACACACACACACACACACACACACACTACAAATAAAAATGAATTATGGGAATCACATCCTGTAAGTTACCTACAGCTTCACAGAAGAGTCTGGTTCTTCCCCCTCTATCCTCCAGGTTCTATGTAGAAACCATGGGTCTTTTAAACACAGAAAGGAAAACCACTAGATAAAGATAAACCACTGAGAATTGGGGTTGGAGAGATGGCTCAGAGGTTAAGAGCACTGACTGCTCTTCCAAAGGTCCTGAGTTCAAATCCCAGCAACCACATGGTGGCTCACAACCATCTGTAATGGGATCTGACGCCCCCTTCTGGTGTGTCGGAAGACAGCTACAGTGTGCACTCATACATAAAATTAATAAAGCTTTTTAAAAAAAATCATTAACTCAAAAGAGAAATTACCAAGAGTGCTTACAAGTTTAACCCAAGCTAAACCTCTTAGAGAATGATTGTCCATCTGAAAGAGTGAGAATGTTTTCAGAGTAACGTTAAATTAATAAACACTTATGGTAGCACCAGAATGTGTCCATGACTTGATGCTGATGACAAAATGCTCCTTTGGAACACTTGCCTAAGTCTTCTCCCACCTCCTGGGTCATTTGGTGGGCTAAGAAGTGCTCCTGAAATCGCCCCTGATCACTCCTGCTCTCTCCTCACCAAGTCCAGTTGCTCTTCGGTATCTGTCACTGAGTAACTTGTAATTACAAGCAAATTGGAAGCCCCCCCCCATACTTAATCAGCTTCTCCTGTTTGCTTTGTATGGGTAGGCCCAAGGTGTCCATCTGCTTAGGAGGAGATTAACAGTTGAAGTTGCAGAAAAAGCAGGAGGCTGGCACTAAGGTCTGACATGCCAAATAGGATTATGCAGTAAAACAATAGTTTTACAAGCCAGACATTTTTGCTGAGAGGATTTTCCAAATTACTCTAATATCCACTTTATTAAGGGCCAATAATGGTGTTCGTCTGCTGTGAGAAGCCACTCCTTTCCTCCTTAGACAGAAAAGCCAGGGAGGCTTGAGACTCCTGGAGGATGTGGTGCAGGGGAACTATTAAAGTGAAAGCCTGGGAAGATCAAGGAGGCAAGGAGAGAAGAGAGAGGGCATAGAGGACCAGCCCCAGCCGCTGTGGTTAATTCACAGGGACAGTGATGACAACATTGAAAGCTAATGTGCCCCCAACTGCTCAGGACTCCAGACACCACCCACCCGAGGACTCTGCCCCTTCAAGTTGACCCTGCAACGTCACACAGGGATACCCTAGAAGAGTTTTGCTGAACCTCTCTCAGGTACTATTAAATATAAATTCCGAGTTGACTGAAAAGAAATTTGACATCTTTTTTAATCCTGAGAATCTTTCCCTTGGAACTTGTTTCGATATTTCAGTAAACCTGGTAGGTTTTTACAAAGTGGAGGTGTATTGTTTCTACCCATTCCATTTGATACTGCCACAGGATAACTGAATGAAGTAGGTGCCTTTGTATTCACTGCCAACAAACTGTGGCCTAGTCATTATGAACATGCAGACATCATGATCAGTCACGTATTGAGCACGGTAACGTCTCTGGTGCTGGGATATAGGGAGCAGAAAAAGAATTATCCTCAGTGCCCAGTGAAGTGAGAAAAGAGACAGTGTGAAGAACACTTATAGTATTGTGGATTGAATTGTCTCCCCCCACCCCACCCAAAAAATTCATTGAAGCTCTGATGTCCCATAGCCGAGAAAGTGCCTTAGTTGGAAATACGGTCTTTGCAAATGGAATCAAGTTAAATGATATCATATTGTTCTGAGAGGAGTCTAATCCACTGTGACTGCTGTCCTGATCCATAAAGACAAGACACAGGGGACAACACTTCCTATGTAAAAGAAGTGACACAGATTGGAGTTATATAGTATGATAGTTTAGTTCTTGTGTTTAGTCTTATCCCCAGAATATGGCAGTGTTGAGTGGTAGGAAAAATAAATTAGGTCACTAGGGATTTCTTTTGAGAAAAAGAAACATCACACACACACACACACACACACACACACACACACACACACACACACATCTTTCCTTCCCTTTTGCCTCTCTGCTGATGTAAGCTTTCTCCACCCCATTTTCCCTCCATGTGGTACCTGGACATGGACTGAGCCCCAACACTATGTGCCAGTATAAACCTTTCTCTCTTTACATTGATTATCTCAGATGTTTACTCACAGTAATGGATGGTTAACTGACTCATATTGCCTTAAGAAAATAGATATCAAAGATTCCTAGCCACCACCAGAAGCCAGGAAAGAGACCTGCAACAGAGTTCCCCTCAGAGTCTTCATAGGAACCAACCTGTCATTTTTTTGGTTACCCTTTTATGTCGCCGAGATGGCTTGAATAAAAATGCCCCCCCCCCCACACACATTTCACATATTGTAATGCTTGGCCTGCAATTCATGGAACTGTTTGGGAAGGATTTGGAGGCGTGGCCTTGTTGGAAGGGTGTGTCTCTGGGGGTAGACTTTGACTTAGACTTTGCAGCTATAGCTGCAGTACCAGGCCTGCCTGTCTGTTGCTAGGCTCCTCATCATGATGGACATAGCCTCTTAACTCTCCAGAGCTGTAAGTCCCCATAACTATCTCTCTCTCTCTCTCTCTCTCTCTCTCTCTCATCCATGTGGAAAAGTTTAATGAGAAAAGAAGAATAGAAGAATAGAAGAGGGGAGAAGTAAGGGCCGACCATGAGCACATGGAGGGAAGGGGAGGATGGGGAGAGAAGGGAGAGAGGAAAGAGGGCAAGAGAGCAGAGCAGAGGAGAGCAAAGAGCAAGAGAGCACCATAACCCTTTCTTCATAAGCTGCCTTGGTCATGGTGTTTCATCATGGCAATAGAAAAGTAACCAAGACGGTCGCTTTTTTAAAGTGGTAACTCTCAGAAACTACAAATACTCTATAAAAGGGGCTTTGACAGGGCATCCTCACAGCTCCTTGCCTAGACTGCGACATGCTCTTTTCTCTGTGGAGTGACTGGAGGCAGTAACTGTTCAGGAAGTGGCAAGCTTTGCCAAAACAAAGCTGAGCCTAAGAAGAAAATATCCCATGCACACTGTAGTCAAAATCTACACTTAGAAGACCCCAGAAGGAGATAGACCTGTGGTAGACGAAGATGAAACTCAATCTGAAAGTGCAGGGGAGGAAGCTTTTCGGTTGCATAGCGGTCTACGATGAAGACACAATGTCAAGGCTCGGAAACAGGGCACTGTGTTCTCCAAGTGTGTGTGAGTTGCTCTTAGGGCATTAAAGAAAGAGAAGCCTTGGGAAATGAACTGTGGGGGAGCAATGCAACTTCACAAAGTGGGAATGTGGTGCAGCTACTGGGGTCCCACACAAATAGGGGCCTGGAGATGCTCAACCGGCTTTCCAAGGAGACAATGCCATCTTTATTATTGTTGCTTTCACCGCGATGACACTGCCTACTGAACTGATTTTTCAAGAACGGCTTTCTGAGTTGACACGGATTCATATCTTTTTCTACCAAGTTCCAAAAACGAATGCAGACCCCGGAGGGTGAATATTTAGAATTCTAAAGGATTTTTCTAGGTAAAATCTAGGTCTGCCATCTCTTAAAACAAATGAGTTCAGGTGCAAAAATACATTCATGTCAAACCACTTCAAAAAGCAATATGCGTCAAGCTCCATAGATCATGTCTGGGTTTTTCTTCCAGTATTAGACATCAATGTAAGACGCACAAAGCGGGGAGGTGGAAAAGAATCTCAAGCAATTGTTTTTCATTGTTGAACAATATATTTTAGCCTTAGTTCCAGTTTAATTGAAATTATTTACCAAGGCAAACACATCTGCTACGTGGAGAAATGTTGTCTGATGCAGGTCAAAGACACACCATGAGACTATGGAATGGTATCTTTGGCAAGTGTTGTGGAAAAAGTAATTAACTCTGGTTTTCAGAGAGTGATGATCTAGGCTTGGCTTTTGTGTTGTTGGAATGTTCAACAGAGAAGCTGGCTGGCGGGGGTCAAGGGTTTCCAGAGCCTCTCTGCCCTTGCTTTCCTTATATTTACATTTTCAGCTTTAGTGGAGGGGATTTTGTGCAGAAAGAGCTATTTTAGTTGCCATGACCTAAAATCCCAGCACTAGCAAGCGATTCTCTCCTCTTCTGGGGAGGGCCAGTTCTGCAGATCCAGGAATGAATGACCAAAAGCAGGAAAGCAGGAAGGCTATGTGTAATTATGGACCCAAAGTCCAAATGACTGGTTTTGATCAACATGGACCCTTTGCCTAGTGCTAATCCATTTGTTCATTTATTGGAGTTTAAAACCGAGCCCTATGCCCTCCAGCCTCAGCAAGCAAAGACATAATTTAAAGTACCAAGACACAAATGTGCTATTTATTCCCATGTAAAAGAGTCATTCTTACGGTGACTTACATTTTTTTCCCCTTCAGGAAGCTAGATCTTTTCAAGTTGTTTACCATGTTGTCAATGATTACCATCATTAATAATGATAATGACAGTCACCAGGCCTGGGCAATGTGCTGGGGAATAAATAGACCTCTGAACCAGGCTTCAGCCCAACCGAGAGAAACAATGGTGGTTTTGTCTCACCACAGAGTTCACAAACTGGGATGACAAATATCAAGAAGGTCTGGACCCAATATCTTCTCTCTCTCTCTCTCTCTCTCTCTCTCTCTCTCTCTCTCATCTCATTTCAAAGCTCCCTTTTTGCAATTCCTTGTGCATACAGAGGGCGTGGATTACAGTCAGCCTCTCTGTATGACCTGGCACTGGCTCCACGGCCCGCACAGTTCTCCAGGCTGGCACAATTTGCCAGATGCCCCCAGCTGAGCAGGACTGGATGTCAGTGCCACTGGATGCTCTATTAATGGAATCTGTTATCAAGTCACAAGACAAGATGCCAGGCTGGCACCACTCTGCAAACTGGAAGTGCATGGGGAGTGGGAGAACACAGATTCCCTGTCTAGCAGTGAATAGCTAAGCTGTGAGAGCCTTCGACTTAGTAGCTACTAGGAATTGGCCTGTCACAAATGGCTCTACTGTGGGCGAGGGAGGAGCATGTGACCGTGGGTCGTTTGTCTGTCTGTGTACATGTATGTGCTTTAGTCGTCGTTGTAAATGCATGTAGGAAGGCATTCAGAGAATAAATGATAGCTGTGATTCTTGGCTGGAGTCTTGCTTGGATTAATGTGTTCTGAGAGCATTATGAATATAAATATAAGTGAAACATTAGGAGCAAGAGTAGAAATTGAATAATAACTCTTTTTCTGGAGAGTAATTGCTTTGGAATAATTTACCCTCACCATTCCATGGGTGCCTAGAATAAATATGTGATTTGTTTCTATCATTTCACTTTACAAAATTAGACTTAATACACGTTTGATGGGACACCTTCCCCCACCCCTCAATGTCCATACTTCCTGCTCCAGGATTCTGAAGTTTAGTTTTAAAGATGAGGAAGATGGCTATGCTGTGGCTTGATTAGGTCACCCACGAACTCATGTGCTGAATGCTTGGCTTATATTGATGACGTTATTTTGGACAGATGGTGTAAACTTAAGGAGATAGGCCCTACCTGGAAGAAACAGGTTACAAGCAGGGGCATTATTTTGAAAGTCCCTGATTCCATACACACTCTCTCTCTTCTTATCTATCAGGAAGTAAATATAACACCCCTACCCTACACTCTGAGCATTTCCCACCATGGAGGACTGTGACACTGTATGCCAAGGTAAAGCCTTCCTCCTTTAAGCCAGGTATTTGGTCATACCGATGAGAGAGTTACCATCACACCTTCATAATTCTGCTCCCCTTTCACCTCAGATGTCTATAGAACAAGACTCGTAAGCAAAGCCAAGCAGAGAAGCAGAGGGCATTTGCAGTTTCCCCCTTTTCTGACCCACATGGTACAATCATGGTGCCCACCAGTACCATGGTGGACTGGATGCTACCACCACCATGGAAATTCCTAAAACGTTAAGTTTTTCCAAATGTGCTTATGGAGATCTTTTACCAAGGAGGAATGAGTACTCTTAACCCTCTCCTCTACCCACACAGCTTCTGCCAGTCAGCTCAGTTCTCAACACTGCCCTCCATCCCAGACTGTGAGTAGAAATACAGACATCTCAGACATACAGACAAACCTAATATAAGGATGCAGAACACATGCGCATGCACTAAAGGTCAGTTTCTGCCTTTGGACACACACGTTACGCTGAAATCAACACAGCCTTCACTTTTGTATAATTATCCCCATAGGGGTTATCTACATGTATCAAAGGGCACCTTCAGTTTAGGCCAATTACGTTTGTTTTTCTTTTATTATTTAGACAGATAAAACAGTCAAAATACGTTTATCATATTGTTAAAAAAGAATTTCCCTGCTTCTACACATATTTTACAAGTATAACAGGTTCCCACTGTCGGAACTCAGGGGGCAACAGCTTCCTGTTTTTTCCTCACTTGTACTATGTACAGGTCATTTCTGGAAGAGCACTTTCCTCTTAGTGCAAAAGAAAAAAGAAAAGAGAGGTAGTAGGAGTATGGAGATTTTTCTTTTAAACTTCCAACAATCCGAGATTCATGCCTTTAAATTTTCAATCACAGAGCACAGATTTGCTGTGAGCCTTCTATAAACCTATCAGTTAAAAAGCCGGGAGAGTGTTAGGTCATGTAACCTCCAGCAAATTTCAGGCCAAGCTAAAGCAGTTAAACCAGGCTGCTGCCCCTCAGGCATTGGAGGGCTGGATCATTCCAGGCTAGTGGTCTGGGTCCACATCCTTCTTCCCTCTGTAAGGACCTTCTGCAGAGATGAAACTCGGGGACACAGGACACACTGCTTTTTCCTTACAGGGAAGTGTCAAGGACATTTGCATCAGTAGATTTGTGAGGGTTTATCACACTCACTCTCTGGGATCCCCTTATAGCTTCTTGTCTGAAGCTACATGTTGTCTCATTCTTAAAGAGGGAGCTCTGTGGGATCATAGAGCTCATTGGTCTCAACTCTCCTCTATCTCCACAGTATTCTTACAACTCAGCAAATATATGCTGAATAGGTGAATGCGTTCATCTGCCCACTCCACATATAGCCAGTGGTGAAAGCTAGTACACAACTTTGAGAAGTTCTCAGAAGAAAAATAAACACTAAGCCATGGCAGGGGGAGTGTGGGAGGGAAGAAACCACGCTGAACTAGATAGTACATTTATATTACCTGATGGGTGCTACCATACGAAGACAAGCACATTCACTGTTCTGCCCCCTCCCACACTGATTAGTAAGTTATTCTTTCAACGATTAGTCACAGAGTGTGTGGGCACCGCTGCCCTCTCAATCACGGGGAACCACACTAGGATACGAAGCTGTCAGTCCTGAGGTACAGGCAGCTGAGTGCTGGTGATAAGATGGGGTAGAGTCCAAGCTGCTGGGAAGCTTAGCAGGCATCTCTAGGTAACCTACGTTTTGGGTAGGAGTAGGCACCTGGTTTGCAGCTGTTTGAAGTCCAGGTGACTTCAAAGTTCGATACCTGGTGTACATATTCATTTTCACAGCTAACAGTAAGGTTTCTGAGTCTATGGTGGTTTGAATGAGAATGGCTCCCATAGGCTTATATGTTTGTATTCTTGGTCCACAGTTGGTTCTCTCTCTCTCTCTCTCTCTCTCTCTCTCTCTCTCTCTCTCTCTCTCTCTCTCTCTCTCTGCAGGTTAGGATGTGCACTCTCAGCTACTTCTCCAGCACCATGCCTCCCTGCCTGCCACCACACTCCCCCGCCATGATGATGAGGGTCTACCTCTCTGAACTTGTAAGCAAGCCACCAATTAAATGTTTTCTTTTATGAGTTGCCTTGGTCGTGCTTTCTCTTTACAGAAATAAAACATTAAGCCAGAAGTTGGTACCAAGAATGGGGTGTTACTATTAAAGCCCTGATCACACTGTTTGTTGGTGAAAGTGGAAGACTTTGAGACTTGGGATTTAAAAAAGTCCTTGCAAGTTCAGAAGGGAAGAACATTAATAAGTGAACTTTAGACCATTCTTAATGTTATTTTGACAAAAACAAACCATGGCTGCTTTTTTGCCTTTATCCTAAAAATCTGTCTGAAGGCAAATTGAAGGGGTTTTGGATTAATGACATTGGCAGTGGAGCTTTCAAGGCAGCCTAGTATCGACTGTGTCACATTAGTGGTCTCCCTTATGGAGGTCGAAAATGAAAAGGAGCAAGTGGGGCAAAGACAAATACAGAATATACAGGCTGAATAGAATAGAAGCACTATGAAATGCAGTGTTGAAGCCAAGTCTTGGGCTCAAGATGATGAGAAGCTTAAAGAAAAGGCTGATGCTAAATGAAATAAAGGGAATGGTATCTTCAGAGCAAGACGCAGTTAATCCTGCAACCTGTGAAAGTTAAAGGCTGAGGCATTTCCTAGACCTACACAATGACAGAAAGCTCATGCAAATGTTATTCAAGGAGGGGCCAGGTTCCAGCACCACCAAGCAGAACCACTGTGGCCCTGTGTTTCTGAACTAGAGCAAAGAAGAATACAGAAAAAGAGCTGTGGAATTTTCCTCTGGGGGTTAAGGAAAGCTTCTGAGGCCAAGCATGTGATAGGGGAGTCCTTACATGGAGGCCCAGGGAGATCATTGTATGAGGTGAGAAACCTAGTTTGCACCGGAGACTCCAAGATGTTCGAGATGCCAGAGACATATGATGCCAGCCAAGAAAAGTAGTTAGCAGGGTATGGGGCCAGCCAAATAGAGACAGATGTGCGGCAGTCAACAAAACTGAAAGGAGTCGGAGATCTGCAGAGAGCTTTGGCATCAGGCATGAAGGTTCCTGGGGTTTGCTCTGCTGGGATTTGGTCTTGCTTTGGTCCAATATTTCTACACTATACTCCCCTTTCCTCCATTTTGAAATGGTAATGTACATTCTGTTCCATTGTATGTTGGAAGTATGTGACCTGGTGTTCCCTTTTGGTTTTATTGGACACTATAGTGAAGAGACTGCTTTGAATCTCAAAAGAGACATTGACATTTTAGGCCATCTTGAGACTGGGAAAGGCTATAGGGACATTTGAAGTTAGACTGAATATATTTTACTTTATCATATGTTTACAAGCCTATGTGGGACCAGATTGCAGAACGTAGTGGTTTAAATGAGAATATCCCTGATAGGCTCACATAGTTGCATGCTTGGTCACCAGTTGGTGAACAGTTCAGAAAGGATTAAGAGATGTGGGTCACTTGGAATGGGCTCTGAAGTTTCAAGAGCCCATGCCAGGCCCAGTCTCTGTCTGTCTCTCTGTCTGTCTCTCTCTCTTTCTCTGTCTCTCTCTGTCCCTCTCTTTGTCTCTGTCTACCTGTTTCTGTCTCTGTCTCCCTCCCTTCTTCCCTCCCTCTCTCCCTCCCTCCCTCTCTCCCTCCCTCTCTTTGCCTGAGGATCAGGAAGTTTAAACCGGCTCATTCATCATGGCTTCCTCAGCATGCTTTTTTATAGAATCCAGGACCACCAGCAGAAGGATGGTTCCACCCACAGTGGGCTGGACTGAGCCCGCCACCATCAATCACTAAGACAATTCCCTAAAGTTTTCCTACAACCCAATCTTATAGAGTCATTCTCTTAACTGAGGTTCCTCCCTCTCAGATGACTTTTGCTTGTAATAGGTTGACATAAAACTAGCTACCACAGTGCAGAATGTCTTCAAATGCCCCATTACTCTTGGCTTAAAAACCTATTGTTAGCATGCAGGCGATTTCACTGGCCTGCCCTCAGGGACCTAGCTTAAGCATCACGACCTGAGGCCACTGCCAGGTGTGACAGGTGTGTGCTGTGGATACAAAGGACCCATCTGCCACTCTAGCTCTCTCTCTGTCCTTGGTGTTCCCTCTCTCCTTCTTAGGGCATGCCCCCTCTCTCTGTCCCCCTTTCTCTGTCCTCGTGACTCTGTTCTTGTCTATCTCTCTGCCTATATGCTCACTTGCCTGCCTCTCCCCTCTCCCCTCTCCCCTCTCCCCTCTCCCCTCTCCCCTCTCCCCTCTCCCCTCTCCCCTCTCCCCTCTCCCCTCTCCCCTCTCTCCTCTTTCCTCTCTCCTCTCCCCTCCCCCAGTAAACCTCTTTTACAGCAGAGCTGTGACCTGGCCACTTGCTCAGGGGCACACCTCAGCATGAGCCACCAAAGTTTCCCTCTTGCTGCATTCTATTCCAACACCCATGGTCTTGGAACTGAAGTTCTCTTGGATAATGAGCCACCTGTTATCAGGAAAGATAATCTGTGTTGTTATTATGCACAGGTCTATTGAATACATGCTGTGGTTTCAATATCTGTGTTCCCTTGCCCTAAATCACACAAAGTCTAATCTCTGCTAAGAGATTATGAGCAGTTAAGAGAGATTAAGCGAGGTCATGAGAGTCCAGACCACTTAAAGGCGGCCATTCCCTGTATTAAAGAGTCCTGGGGTGCTCATCTGCCTTTCTACACTTTGAGAAGTCATACAAGGCACCATTGGTGAGAAACTGGCCCTCACCAGTCACTAGATCTACCGGAACCAAAGTCTTGGACTTCCCAGCTTCTAGAACTATGGATAATAAAAGTATCTTGTTTATAAACTACCTAGTCTAAGATACTTCGTTATAGTCACAGAGGACAGAGATTCAGCTTTATGTGCACCCTAACTTGGTGTGCAGTTGAAATGGCTGCCGTGTTGTTTCGTAGCTAATGACAATCAACTGATGTTTATTGGGCAGCGCTGATGCACCAGGGCTCCGTTCTGCAGTTTCCTACTGAGTGGCATATTAGCATTCATAACTGCCCTCTAAGGTAGCTACAGTTCCTGTATCATCTTTCAGAAGAGGAGGCAAGCCCAGAGGGTTTGGGTGATTTCTCTTTGAATCACATGAGTCACAAATGATAGAATGGGGCAGAACCCAGACAGGCAGCTCTTGAGATGCAAGCCCTAACCACTCAGCATTACTACCATTTGTTGAATGCTGGCTGTGTGACAAAACTTAATTTTTAGATATGTGGTGTGTTTGTGTGTGTGTGTGTGTGTGTGTGTGTGTGTGTGTGTGTGTGCTCATCTGTGTGCAGGTGGAGTGAAAGGTCAACATCGTGTCTTCTTCAGTGATTCATCTTCTTTTCTCTCTCTCTTTTGAGACAGGGTCTCTCATTGAACTCATTGATTTGGCTAGCTTGACTGTCAGTAATCCCAGGGATCTGCCTGTCTCTCCCTCCCCAGCGCTGGGATCACTGGTGTGTACCATCCCATCTGGCTTTTCCTGAGTGCTGTCAGTTTGCTCTCAGGTTCAAGCATGTTTACCTACTGAGCCATTTCCCCAGCACCTATAAGTCTATATCTTACAGAAGCACTGAAAATAGATATTACCTTCCTCATGGCAACAAGGACATTTATAGACAGCCCAGTAAGTCCCAGTATCAGGGTACACATCCTGCCTGCCTGACAGCCATCACACTGCCTGAAAGGCCTCTGCTCCACCCCACTGCCTACAGCTGCTTCGTGACCTTTCTTTTCACTGTTTTTCTTAGGCTCACCTGATTCTTGCTTTATTTTGTTTCCTTTCCTCAAGGCAAAGGAACGAGGAGTTCAAATTAAGCATTCATCAGGAGGATCTCTGTCGCTTTCTGAGAATTTTTTTTAAAGATTTATTTATTGATTGTGTATACAATGTTCTGCCTGCAGGCCAGAAGAGGGTACCCGATCCCATTACAGTTGGTTGTGAGCCACCATGTGGTTGCTGAGAATTGAACTCACGACCTCTGGAAGAGCAGCTGAGCCATCTCTCCAGTTCATTGCTTTCTGAGAATTTTAATTTTCACAGTCATGTGCCACCATGTATCTTTCCAGTAGTGTTCATTTGCATACCCTCATCTGTTCATTGCAATAACCTTCAACTTCAGAAAGTAGACATTATTGTCCCTGTCTTCTGAAATAAATGAGCTTTACAATAAGCAGAGGGTAAATGTGCCCAAGGGGCCTGCACCTGGCCCTGCACCTGGCCCTGCACCTGCTCCTGCATCTGGTCCTGCACCTGGCCCTGCACCTGGCCCTGCACCTGGCCCTGCACCTGCCCTGTACCTGGTCCTACACCTGACCCTGTTCTGCTCTCATCTCCTTGCCTTTGTTTTTCCCTTTGTAAACATACTGAAGAAAATGAGATGGGGAGTGTGTAATGGAGACACGTGAAAAGAGAATAGAAGATTACCATTAAATACAGAAAGCTGAACTTACACGTTTACCATTGTCACTGCCTGAAATGTTGTTAAAAGAAAATGCAATAAAAATATTCAGAGTCAAGTTCTGCAGAAGGGGCTCAACCACCCTGAGTCCCTGAAACCCATGGTGAGGTGGAACACAGGGACGACTTCGCCAACCTGCCCTCTGACCTCTAAATGTGCTGTGGCACACCCCCACCCCAATCATGCATATACAAAATAATAATAAACAATATTTAAAAGCTTAAAAATGAGACCTTTAAGCAAACACAAAAATAATTCAATAAAATTTTATCATAAGCACAAGCCGAATATGATGGTATGTGCCTGTTATCCTAGGTTTTGAGAGTTGGAGGCAGGGAGATTAGAAGCTCAAGGCCAAACAAGAGAAGTAGGTAGAAGATTTAAATGTTTTTAAAAAATGTAAGTGGTACATAATTACAATACACCACACGGATCGACTTTGAATAATAGTAACATGTTCATAATAATATAAGCATTAAATATTGATTGAGTAAAATTATGGCATAATTACATTGGAAGGAAAGTGGGGAGGAGGGAGCATATATATAGGCAAATACAAGTATTATTCATTTCCTGTAGTAAAATAATTAGACATTATTTACAAAGAAATGTTGCTATTGTGTGAGTAGGGAAACAGCCAAGAGGTGACCCTTTGTACCTCTGGGGCAGCATTTCTCAACCCTTTCCCTGGGTCACATATCAGATCTCATGCATGTCAGATTTATACTATGATTCATAACAGTAGAAAAATTACAGTTATGAAGTAGCAACAAAAATAATTTAGTGTTGGCATCATCACAATGTGAAAAACTGTATTAAAGGGCCACAGCATTAGGAAGGCTGAGAACCACTGCTCTCTAGGGCAGTGAGAAGGAAATGGTTCAGGAGATACAGAGTTTACAAACTATGGCAGAAGCATTCTTCCCTTGGTCCTTGGTAATCAAATCGTAGGTTTCTTCAGGACAGCAATGTGCTGGGAGAAAAGGCTCCATTTTCAGTAGTTCATCCAACTGCATGTGGACAGAGAGATACAGGAACAGTGGTTGGATGGACGAGCCTCTTGTCTTTACCAGGGTTGCTCCTCTGCCTGGAGTGCAAACATGGACTGCTATGGTCCATTGTGAGTGGGAATAGAAAAGGAGAAAACTAGAAGTCCATGTTTTAAATAACACCAGGAACTGACAATGATCACCCTAATGAGAGAGCAGGCCTTCATGCTTAAGAGGCAGTTTGAGTTTCTGCTAAACTAAAATTAATGCTATCACGTGTATCTGGAGGATCTACCTAGTGTAGTGAACTAAATATGGTGTGGGTGAAAGCCAGAGCTTAAAAGAGTCAAACTCTTTGCTCTGCTTTCTTGGGTTCTTATATCTCCACCTTTCTCCACTTCAATCCCTTCCAGCCCCCAAACACTAGGTAGGAGAGAAAGAGGGTTAGGTAGATGGGGAAGGGCGTGTAGACTTCTTTGGACAACTTCCTGCTGATTAGGGGCTTCAGGCTCCTTGGGGCAAATCTTCATGGTCAAGATATCTCTAACCAGCAATCCAGAAAAACAGCCAACAGCCAATCCAGCAACAGCAGAAGCAGGGAGAGTGGCAGCCCTCACAGGCCCTCTCAGGGCTCTCCCATTTATATCCTCTCAAGAGTCCTCAGAATTGCAAGCGTAAACTATCTGTAGCTGGGGAAAAAAATTCACACCCTCCCCTAGAACATGAGACAATCACAGTTATCAGTTGGGGACAAACTGAAGCAGCCCATACCACACCCCTGAGACTAAAACAAAAGCAAATCCACATAACGAAACTGAGTTTTTAAAGAAACCGAAACTCTTACTACATCAAATAACACTAAGTAGCACTGTGGAAAACTTCTTCAGGACTTAGGTTATCCACCTGGGGAGTGATGTTCTTTTCTTCACAGATTTTATTGATAAAAATGTCTGACACAAAGTGCCCTGAACGGGGCTCATGGCAGATGAGACACTGTAGAAGAAACGTTTAGAAGACTTGAATTATATAATGACAGAAACTATCCAAATAAAATTACATTGAAAAGGTAAAGCTGAAAACAACAAAACAAAACAACAAAACAGGCAGCCATTGTGATACAATTCCTACAATCCTAGTACTTGGTAAACTGAGGCAGGAGGATGACATATTCAGGGTCAGCCTAGGCTACACAGTGAGACCCTGATTCAAAAATAATTTAAAGCACAGTTGAGCTGTTTTAAAA
Source organism: Rattus norvegicus (assembly GCF_021556685.1). Classification (NCBI taxonomy): domain Eukaryota; kingdom Metazoa; phylum Chordata; class Mammalia; order Rodentia; family Muridae; genus Rattus; species Rattus norvegicus. The sequence goes on from NC_141535.1 coordinate 172,672,124, forward strand.
GATATATATATCTTTTAATTCATTAAAAGTTGCTTGGAGAAATAGCCAAAATGCTCTCATACTTGCTAAAGCCAATACATTCATAGATACAAAAGGTTAAATCAATCTCAAAAACAAGGAGCATTAAAAGATTTCTTAAAATCAGATAAGGAGAAAAAAAAATCTTTAAAATAACCAGAAGATAAAAGGCATCCTACGTGTAGAACAATAAGAAATACAACAACTTTTTTGTCAGAAGCAACGGAAGTCAGAAGACATTAGAGCAATGTCTTTAAATTAAAGACAAGTGGAAAAAAATACAGCTGTTAGCCTAGAATTCCATACTCAGGCCCTCCCCCACCACCATTTAATAATGAAAGCACCTTTTTGCCATGCTAATTCTGTTCGCAAATGGTTCAGCAACAGAAGAGCTTACTGAGAAATATTAAAGAAAGTCCCTTTTAAGCTGAGAGAAAATGGTATGGGATGGAAATACACATACACACACACACACACACACACACACACACACACACACACACACACGGATCTGGTAATTGACTTGACCAAAATGTACTGAAACAGCTTTCCCCCTTAAGATTAAGAAAAAATTAAAACTGAGTCCTTTAGCTTAGCAGAGACAGTGACAGCCTAGCAAACCGAAGACCCTGGGTTTGAGTTCCCAGCACTCCTGGTCGGGTGGCCAAGTTGCACAGGCACATGGCGTAGAGTAGCCCTGCCACTCCAAGAATGGAAGCTGGGGACCAGGGCATGCAGCTCTTGATTGGCCTCGCCAGGGAGAGGCCCGAACAACATACAAAGGAAGTGAGAATGCACAACATTACCACCAGTTGAATTTAACCGTAAGCTAGAGCTTCTACTTAGTACAAAACAAGAAAAGCCTGTACCGAGAGTCAAGAGGAACAAACAAAATTAACCCTGTTAATAATAAAAGTATTAAGTGATTTTTATCAACATTGAAAATGAAATCAAAGTGCAAAATATCTATTGTGTTTCCACGTAATAGTAAAAGACAATGACAAAATTAAAGCATCATCACTTAAGTATCACGAGGAACATAAGGTGCTATCAGATAAACGCAAGAAACTATATAAGACATGCGCTCGGAAAACTACAAGCCATTTTAGAACAAAATTGAGGAAGTAAGTAAGTTAAGCAAGGCTCAACATTGGAAGAAAGCTCTCTCCCTGAATTAGTCTATAGATTCAGCCTAGTCTCAATCAAAATTCCCGAAACTTACTTTTATAGAGCTGACAAGCCGATTACAAAATTCAAAGAACAGAATAACTCAAGCAATGTGTGTGAGAATAATAAGTTGGGTACCAGAATAAATAACCAACATCAAACTTTCTTCTTTTTTTTTTTTTTCCAGAGCTGGGGACCAAACCCAGGGCCTTGCGCTTGCTAGGCAAGCGCTCTACCACTGAGCTAAATCCCCAACCCCCAAACTTTCTTATAAGTAGTTAATGTACCTTGTATATTTTGTGGGGTATTTGTTTGTTTTGGAGGTTAAGCGAGATAGGATCTTGTGTAATCCTGGCTAGCCTTTTAACTTAGTACATAGCTAAGAATGACCTTGAACTCTTGATTCTCCTGCCTGCATCTCCCATGGGCTAGAGCTGCAGTTTCTAGGCTTCTAGACTGGTGTACTCCACTGGCTCTCAACTACCCAGTCAACTGTCTCATTAACACCCCAAGCCATTCTATCCAGAGTTTCACTTAGAATCCAAGCCCACGCTCCGGGTACATGTATGACCTCCACTTAGTAACCGGAGTACAGAAGAAGCAAGGATCAGAAAGAATTTCCATCTTTATAGCGCAGTGACTGGAAATGGCTTAGCATCAACAGAGAAACATATAATAAGAGTCCCGGGAGGGCGTGTTGAATTCCAGGAAGGAAGCTGCTGAAGTTGTGGACATATTAATTTCAAAGTGTCTGCAGGATATCCAGGTGGAGGTCTCCAGCAGACAGTTGAAAAAGCCACAGTACATGACAGATTGTTGATCTCGGCTACCGAAATGACAGCTTCAGAGCCTTTCTGAAAAGCTTAAACTGGGATTTGACAGGAGTCGTGGTGTTTCTAAAAGAGAAAGAACTCTAAAGCATTCAGCTGTAGAGGACAAACCATAAGGGAGGAAGAGAAAGAAAGGAGGGTTGAGAAGGGGAAACGCACTGGAGTCTGCATTTGACCCAAGTTAAGGGCCAGATGGCAGCCATGTCAGATTTCTGTGCTACAGCCTTTCCTGGAGAGCCCTGGATGTATGGCTTCTTTCTCCCGCTTTGTCTAACTATATCTCCCCTCTATACCCTTGCCTCTGTTTCTTTTTCTAGTCCCAAAGTGCCTGCATAGGGAAGGCCCTGTACAGGACAAAAGCCTGGCTGTGGCTTTCTCATTCCACTGTACTAGGAGGCTGGCCCGTAAGGAACAGTGAAGCAGAAAAAGTCTTAAGGCTCTGGCTGCCCTTTTGGATTTGCGCATCAATACTGCAGCGTTGACAGACTGCCTGAGAGAGGTTGAAGGGATATGTGTTCTGCATGTCTGGAATTTATTCCTTTGGCTTTTGTAAGATGTGACACTGCATAATGGCTATGAAGAAATAATTTTGATCCTCTGACTGTCTTGGGAAAGTTCCAGAAAGGCATATGGCCGTATGTTTCTGGACCCGTGTAGAGAGGAGCCGTTCCTCAGGGACTGCCTTTTCAGGTTTGCTCGCACTTCCGGACCAATGCTTCTCACCTTTGTTTCATCTTGTTTTCACTTAGGCGATAAAAGGCTTAAGTGTATCCAGTTGAAAAGATGGGAGATATTAATGTGAGAGAAAGCCGTCATTATGATACATATCAATCTCTCACCTCTGAGGCAGTGCACAAAGGCTGCGTCTGGATATTAACCCAGCCGGGACTAGAGAAAGAGAGGTCTCGAGGGTTCTAGGAACACGCTGTGAAGCTAGCAGTTTTCACTTGCAGGAGCCCACATCCTCGATTACAAGTTGTCAGAAAAGTGATTATTTTACAAAACATCTTCCGTGGAATGATAAAGTTGCTCAGATTTATACTGCAGCAAACCACTCTGTATCTATGATCCTAAATTTCAAGTATATTGGAGGAATTATTATTTTTCCCCAAAACTTACTTTTCTAGCACTGACAAGCTGATTCCAAAATGTACATGGAAATTCAAAGGACAGAGTAACTAAAGCAATGTGTATGAGAATAATAAGTTGGGTATTAGGATGAATAACCAATGCCAAACTTTCTTATAGTAATTAATATACCTCGTATATTTTGTGGGGTATTTGTTTCTTTTGTAAACTGCCTTGGTCATGGTGTAGCTTCACAGCAACAGAACAGTAACTAGGAAATTATGTATATTTTACCTTAAGACACTTGAGGCAGAAGGATCACATGAGTCCACCAGTCTCAGATCAAGCTGGGAAGCATAGCAAAAATCTTTTAAAAATAAAAGTCAGGTGGAGTGGTACATGCCTGCAACCCCAGAACTCGGGAGGCCGAAGGCAAGAGCGTGACGACCTCGAAGTCAGCCTGGGCTGTAGAGAAAGCCCCTATCTCAAAGCAGCAGGTCAACTAATGCCAAGGACACGGCACAGCAGCTAAGAGAACTTGATGCTCTCACAGAGAACCCATGTCAGGTCCATCTCAACTACCTGTAACTGCAGCCTCACGGAACTTACTGCCCTCTATTGGCCTCATTTGAACGTCTACACTCACACGAACATACCCACACACAGACACACATGCAGAGATAGAATGAAAGGCAGGTCTTTTAAAAAAAATCAGATCAATCAAATAATTAACAAGATAACATACTTGTAATAGCACAAAGCAGCCTAAATTCCCCTTAAGCATCAACATATTAAGTTAGAAAGTAATTTCCTGTTATATATTTTAAACTTCTTTAACATCTTTATTTACTGGATACCTGTTGTTTTGCCTCTCTCTGTCTCTGTCTCTGTCTGTCTGTCTGTCTGTCTGTCTGTCTCTGTGTGTGTGTGTGTGTGAGAGAGAGAGGGGGGGGGAGAGAGAGAGAGAGAGAGAGAGAGAGAGAGAGAGAGAGAGAGAGAGTCTAATATGGTCATTAAATAAAAACCTCATGAAATACCAGGATCATAGTCTCTGGAAACTGTGCTGTGCCCCTAAAATTGCCTTTACAATGAGCTCCCAGAAGAATGCCTGTCAAGTGGTCTCCCGGGAGCCAACCTTACTTACTTACTGGTATTTCCTGACTCCTCTTTTAAAACATTCTTGAGATTCATACTGTTTGGAGAAGGAGAAAGGGACAGGGACTCCTGGGGGTAGGGTGGGGGGCGTGAAGCCTTGGTTTGGGCCTCAGTGCACTTTCCCCTAGGGAAGGACTCAAAAGCATTTTGTAGCTGGAATATTTTTTTTTCTTCACCTGTTGGTCAGCGTTGGATAGACAGGCTTTCTTTTCTTATATTGCTGGTTACTACACTATTAAACCCCCAAGCAAATGACTGCTGTTTTAATCTGAGGGAAAGTAACAGTAAGCATGCTTCTGCAATTCAAATAGACTGTAACACGGACAGTTACAGATAGTCAATCTTTGGGAGTCTGACTATTGACTAGGAACTAGAGCATGTTCCCAGGGTCATCTGTTCCACTCCCCAGAGCCCTAAAGCTAGTGGATACCAAGGGATGGGTCAGCAGAAAGACCAGGAGCCTATCACGATCTTAGACGGGATTTTGGGACAATGAAATTCCTGAAAATTCCTACACATGTCTTAGATAGCAAGGGAGTTATACTCTTGTGGAGGGCAATGAGGGAGTCCTCAACTGTGACAGAGGTCCTCCCACCTCAGGAAATCAAAAGCTTGAGGAACTAGAATGCCTATAAACAATGGCCAACATAGTCTCACTGGGTCAGGGCCTTCTGGGTCATTCGTCCCACAAAACAGAGGAAGGGTCAATCAGGAGGAGTTTTAATATTGGTGAAAGTGTAGGAAAAAGGAAGTGATCGGACTTCTTGTATAGCAGGAGTGGGCTCCAAGACAGGGGTGTTCCTTTACTGAGCTGAAGCATGAGGGCAGGGTGAGCAGGCCAGGCCAGGCACTCTACCCACCAGGTATTAATACATCTCTCCACTCCTGGTCTACACTGGGGTTTGAGGCACGCCCGCCAGAGCCAGTGCTTCTAGGCAGCCATGCTTGTTAAAGTTGCTGTGCAAAAGAAGATAAAAAGTAAGCAACAGAGCAGGAAGCAGAGCCTCTGGGCACTTCCTGCCGTCTGAACCAAAGACAGTCCCAGGTTCTGCCAAGCTGGAACTGGCTGTCAAGGGCAAGATACGAGGACACTGAATTGTTCATCTCTGAGGTCCCTGCCCATACACTGCCTGGCCAGTTTAGTTTCTTTCTTCTGTCTTCAGAAGGATACATGTTCTGTGCATCAGTGGCTTTCTTCACACCAAGTCCCCCAGTTTACATAGTTAGGCAAGTTTTCTTTTTCCTCCTTAGTTTTGGTACAAATAAAGAAGAGAAGGATGAGAGAGAGGCTCTAACTGATCTTATCTGGGTCTGAGAGTCCCTTCCCATGTACTGGATAAACCATAGCTGAGGAGGAGTGCGTCTAAAGTTGGGCTTGTAACTCATGCGTTTGCATATGTGCACCTATGTTTGGAAGAGGCCCCTGTTTGGCTCAATGCTGTGCTGCTGTGATTTGCATAGCATTCTGAATTTTAAATTTTCAATGAACCACATGAGTTATGTAGCTAGCCTTGAATTAAACAGCAGTTGAGCTCAGCAATCCCTAACCGAGGAGGAGGCACTGGGGACAGGAAAATAGTTCCCAAGAGCAGTGGGCAGAGATGACGACCTGTAACAAATAGTACAGAACAGAAAGGCCACAGACAAAGAAGCTAGGCAATCACTATCCTTGAACAATCTCACAGTCTAGGAGGATAGGTTTTTCTTTTCAAAATCTCCATCTTCCAATTCCTGCAAATTCAAATGAATGTACTGAGCTTCAGAAAGAAAGGAAAACTCCGACTGTCATAGGAAAATGGTAAATAGGAAAAGAAAAATTCACAAAGGGCAATTTTATAAATATCTATCCCAGTGTGTGACCATAGGTGGGATTAAGGATTTTCACAACAAAGAGCCTCCATTAGAGCTACCCTGAACTACTGAAAGCATTCTTTCTAACAAGATACATAAAGAGGGAGACCAATCAAGCCCTAAAACGGCACTTACTGCCTTGTAGGCATTCGATGAATTTGTATAAATCTCCAAAAGAAGATCAGCAGAAAGAAGGGAAGATCTGGGAAGGAGGGAGGAAGTAAGTTGACCATGATCGATTTTTCAAAGTACAATGAGGTTCTGTACGGAGGCAGCCAGTAGCAACTGTAAAATGAAGGGTAAGCCATATTTAGAGCAATAAATTTTATGAAATGTTAATCGGGTTTACTCTTAGAACTCCCTTTTTCATTATTATGTTTAATACCAAACACTAAAAAATTAATCAGGAAATTCCATCTGGCCAACAATTTCAATTTATGAAATTCCTTTTCCTGTAGAAGATTAAAACCAATCCCTTGGAGTAAATTGAACATTCCAAGACAGCCCCAAACAGCCTGAACAAAGACTCCAGAGTGTCATTTTCTTTTTTATTGGAACATCTTTGAGTCACTTGTAATCTATAAATAAACGTGCATTTTGCAGAGATCCCTCTACAAAAAGCAGTGCCATGCTTGGAATTCAACATGCGAGACTGTTTTTTAAAAGTGTTTTGATGTTTAAAAAGCTAATTATGGGCCCCACATAACACAGGAGTTATAACTTGCTTACTACAAGTTTTGTGTTGGTTCACAACTCGTTGAAAGATTTTTTTTTTTATTTCCACACCTTATTTTAAGTGAAAGTCAAGGTTAATTAAGGATTTTTCCGATTATGGCCGCCCTGGTCTAGAGGAGAGAGAGAGAGAGAGAGAGAGAGAGAGAGAGAGAGAGAGAGAGTTCTGTTTTTAAATCTCTTGGGTTTCCCTGGATGTAATACAAGAAAATTATTTAGTAATAAAATAAAATAAAATATTTTTGACAAAAATCCTTGAATAAAAGAAAAGGGCAAAAGGAATTTGGGGAGGGGAGCAATGTTTATCTTTCCAGAAAGGCATGTTCGAGTATAAATACATAAAAAGTGCCATTAAAAACACTAAACACTGGTCCTAGATGTACTTGGTCAAATTATTGGCTGATTTTTGTATCAAAAGGGGAGTGTTGTTGGTGTAGAGCAGGCTGACACAAGAGCCCATGTTGGTACCACTGCAGCCACTGCTGTATACAGAAAGGCCCAGATTATAGACTTAGAATTTTAATAGAAGTAAATGTTAACTGCTCTTCTAACAGCATGCGGCCTAAAACTGCAGGAAGAGAGAAAGTAATTCAAGGAAGAAATTTATTTCCGCCTCCATCTTAATTGACAAGGATTAAGTGTCCAGATACCATCAGGGTTTGCCCCAGAAAGTAAAAAAAGAATTCTGAGTAGTTTTCTTCAAAGAAATCCTCTGCGGCCACACAGACCTCAGCTGCAGTAACCAGAGGCAGAAGAGCCCTCCGATACTCAACTCTTGTAACAGAAACTAATTGATTTTCTGTAATTTGGCCTGTCTTGCCAAATTACATTTCAGACAGAGTGAAAATTACCACTTCCAAGCTTGCTGTTTCTTGACAATTGAAAATGAGTAACAATATTTTTTTTTTCAAAGAAGAAAACGGAAACACAACATTGGATTTCTATGGTGCTATGCAAATCTGACCAAAGTACACACTACAACTTCTCTTTTAACTTCGAGAAGCATTTCTGTTAACACACACAGCACAATGCATTTGATAAGGGGTATTATCACTCTGAAGTGATACTTCACGTATTCATGCATCTGTGTTGGATAAGCTTAGCACAAGTTTTAAGAAGAAGATATGAAGTAAGAAAATGTATACCAACATAAAAATACCTACGTTCTTCCTTGAGACGAGAACGCACTGTAAGTGCCAGAGGGGACCACTGTTCTAGGAACTGCAAGCCTCATAGAGAGCCACCAGGTTAGCTACTACAAGTGTCATAAGGAGGCTGTCTAAAATAATGCTCTCCCTAGAAAACTAAGCAAGGCAAAAATTTTCTAACCTCCACACTCTTCATTTTGACATCGGTGATGGTCACTCAACTCTGACATATTGTGAAGTGTCAAACTGGGGTACGTAAATCATGATAACACTGCTCAAGGTTTTATGAGTTCCATTGTGGTAAGTGAAAGATAATAAAGTTATTTAATAAATCTGTATAAACTTTAAAAAAAAAACCATGGGTTATGCATCAATGTAAAATATTCTTCAGAGGGATCAGACCCGTATACTACAGCAACAATAATTTAAAACAAAACAACTTTACAGAATGGATACAAGTAAATATTAGACTAAAATGCAACTACTGTTTGCCAGAGAGACAATTTATGTGTTTTTAAGTCTGTTCGTTGTCTGAAATCTACAGTATTTGGTTCCATCCTTAACATAATTTCTTCTCTATGTGGAGAGGAGTGAAAATACCTTTTAGTAGCAAAACTGATCTAAATGGTTGAATAACGTCCATTTGAAATCACTGCTGGGCCATCATTCAATCTCTTTGTTGAATCAGACTCTAGAGTCAGGCTCCAAGGAGACACAAATAATGTCTATGCTCCCCTATCCCTTCTTAATTCATCAATCGCTGGAAACTTTCCCCCTTCTCCCCTCTCTCTGAATTTATCCCAGTAGTTCTGTCATTTGGTTGCTGCTTGGTTTTAACTGATACAGCACTTTTCCATGAAGCACAATGCTGCCTCTCTCAATAGTTATATACTAAACTGTGGTGAAACTGAAGGCCCAGTCACCAAGAGTTCAGACCTATTGTTTTGGGCAGCTCATTCATTCTTGGTTCAAGGGCAGCCTAGGTAGAGGTGCCAGTTCAGATATGCACAAGTAATGACGCTAATTATCTAGCAAGACAATGAGATAAGCTGTTCTGTTCCCTTCGGTACCACTACCATCCAGTGGAAGGCGGGGTACTTCCCCCTCAATGATCGAGGAAGAGTTGATTCACTGAAGAAAGGTCTCGTCAAAGTCCACGTGTCCTGGTGAGGCTGTGTGTGTTTGTGCCTGCACATGTGTACACATGTTGTATATGTTATTGACAGAGGTCAATGCTGAACCTCATTTAGTCACGGTCCACCTTAACTTTGAGGTGTAGTCTCTCACTAAAACTGTAAGAGAGATGCTCCTATCTGTGTTTGTCTCTTCAGCTCAGTTACAGATGCACAGCACAGTGCTTAGCTTTTTCACATGGGTGCTAGGGTTCCAAGCTCAGATCCTCATGCTTGGGAAGACAACACTTTACCAACTGAGCCATCTCCCCAGCCTTCCCTGTTGAGTGGTTCTTTAATGATATACATTTATTCATCATCATCCTTCGGCTCCAAAATAGGAGAGCCATCTGACAGACAAAAAATAATCTCTTTTGAAACAGAATAGCCACTGGTTATTATTTTTGCATTGTTTTTTGAATGAAAATGGAGCTTAGAAGCATGTGTGTGTGTGTGTGTGTGTGTGTGTGTGTGTGTGTGTGTGTGTGTGTATATGCATGCTCACAAACTCTCTAGCTTTGATGGCTAGAATACTCGATTCCAAAGCTCAAAATAGAGAGCCTTTTTAGTTCCTTGCAGAGCTTCGATCACGTGCAAACCACAGCTTGCAGAAACACGGAGTTTAAGGTTTTCTAGCTCTCGTTACTTGCAACTCAGGGTTATCTTCCTTCAAGCATGGGATGAGTCAAGAGGATACATGCAGGTAGAACTTTTGCTGATACGCTATTCCTGTTTCTTTCCAGGGTTTAGTCATATTTTTAGATCAGCAAGCTATTCCTTGAAATCAGATAGAAGACCACAAAAACATTATAGTTCCTAGGCCAGGCCTAATAACAATGTGCCGGCCTCATCTTCCCAGCTGACATTTCATCTCCACAAAGGCCCTGAGCAGGGTGTTCTATTTCCTTGCATCGGGAATGAAGAGAGGGTTATAGATTTCTTTGCCCCACAGCAATCTTCTAGAGAAAGTGACTGTTCCCTCCACATCAGTATTTTATCAGAAGCAAGACTTTAATGGGAAAATAAAAAGAAATGAATCCTGTTCTCCCAACTGCCCAGCAAGCATGTATTCCCAGTCTCTTGTTTTCCCCCCAGTGGCACGTCTCTGGATCTTAAAATGTAGGGCTTTTCTAAGACGAAACTCTGTGTTTAAAGAATGTCTTTTCAAAGACATGAACTACCTTTGTTCCAGTGTTTTCACTACATGCAGATGATCTTGTCAAGTTTTGTCACATGCCCATCATCTTAAATGAATTTTGTTTTCTTTTTATAGGGAATTTGAATTAACTTCACTACCAACCCTTCCTATCCACATGGCTGGAATTTCAACACTGGGCTTCTTTCCATAGCCAAAAAACAAGTAGAAAATAATAGCCAACTGAGAGATCAAACTCACTTCTGCATTACTAAGAAACACTGTGACAACAACCATCCAGCTTCCTGAGACCACAGTGGATGCTTTCTATATTCATCTGCTAGGTATTTTTAAAGCATTGCCTTTGTTTCCACAGGACAAACATAGTTAATTAAAGAAAAAGATTAGTTGGCATGGTTTTAAGATTTGCACATATATTCAAATAGACTTTGAGACACAGTGCCATGACAGCAGAAGCTATCTTTTTATTTTACTTGAAATTACAATGTTGCAATTAAAACTGTTTGCTTCTTCTTAAAAAGCAGAAACTTTGTGCCACTTGCATTATTCCCCTTACACTGTAACACATGGTGCTTGAAGAAGTTACAAATCTTAGCACAAAGTGCCTTTTCCTACCCCTCCCTAGCAAAATGAAGGATCATGGGAAGGGTCACAATTAAACACAACCTAGATGGGGGAGCGGTATTTGTGTTCAGAAAGCAATGTGTTTATATAGATACCAAAAGATGTTGAGTCAAATACAGAGGTGAACCAGGCCATTTCAACTCTGGCCATTCAAGACTTGCAAAAAAGACTAACCCAAACAAACTATCTTATTTAAGACATATTTCCTAACCAGTCTCATTTATAACTGAAAATCAGCTCTGGCTCAAATATCTTTTTTTAAAATTGATTGAATAACATTGGGAAGGAAAGAGCTGAGACACGCTCCTTGAAAAAATATGGTTAGAAACTCTGTCCTGCTACCTCCTGAGTGCCTGGAAAATGAGAATCTCTGTGTCTTCCAGATGACAGCCACCTTGTTGTGGATCCAAAATAGCTCTCTCAGCCAGAGAGCTGTCTGTCAGTAAGAGTTCTGATGGGTACATATTTGGCATTCAGAAAGAAGGCAAGAAATGGTCTTATGAAAGAAGATTAGCTAGAACTGCCCTCCCTGAAGAGCAAGGGGTAACTGGAAAACAGTGCCTCTCCTAGACCCCACCAAGAGATCAACAGGCATTTCTGGAAATGAGAGATAGTTTTGATAGAGAACAAAGTCAGAAAACGGGATGGTAAGTCCCTACTCCCACCATTAGCTTCCCTAGGCCTTCGAGAGGCCATGATTAGACATAAAATGTACCACACTGGAAGCTTCCCATTCGTTCAAAGAAGCAAATCCATTTACATGCATAGGTTTTGTCTCCCTCTAGTGGCAGGGTGGAGGCCTTTGAAGACGGAGAGAATGTGATTGTATAATGCTTTAGAAATCAGGCTGGGTTTCTATTGGATCTGGCTTTGTACAAAAATGTAGGCTATTCTTTGGGTGTCCTCACATTCTTGGAAAAAAAAACCTCTTCTAATACTCCCTGGGAGGTAGTGCAGTGTGTCCTAACTGTATTCAAGGGGCGGGGTAGAAGGCAGTCTTTCTCCTCTGTAGCCCTATTAAAGATGAAACAACATTGCATTCCCAAGCAATTTTACTGACCAGAAACTCACTCCAGGAGCTAAAAGAGAAGAAAAAGGAAACCCAACTACAGCTAGTATAGAAAACGTGGGGACACAGAAGAGAGATGCCAGTATATCAAGGACCGGAAGGATGAATGGAAGAAATTAGGAGATACATTTTGGAATGTTTGCCTCTGTGTTCCACGCACTTTCATCTTTTTCTTTAGTTATATGAAAGGATTTCTACTACCGCAATCCAGATTACTCATGGGAGGTAGATAAAAAAGTAAAAAAAAAAAAATAGAAACAGTAAATGACAATTACCTAAAATTATTTTTATATGTATATATGAGAGAGACATGTTTGGGGATTGTTGTGTGTGGGATCTGCAGAAAGCCAAAGATGGTGTCACAGCTTCTGGAGTTGGAGTTACAGAGAGGTGTGACTCCCTGGATATGGGCGCCGGGAAACAAATTTGGGTCCTCTGGAAGAGTTGAGAGTGCTCTTAACCACTGAATTATCTCTCCTGGCCAGTTTACAGGTTATATTTCCAAATGGAGGGACCATATTACATAATACCATAACTTCTTGTAAATAACAATGGAAACAAATCATAAGATGTAGCTGTCTAATCTGTAGGTTAGTGATCGATAACAGAAATGCATCTGTGTGAAATATGGAGAGTACGTATCTTTTCTTTCTCTATAGTTGGGCATCAGTGACTTCCACTGGATTACTTCGCTTGGAAATCTCCAAGGCAACCAAGCATTCACAAGTTTCCACAGAGAATAGGTTCGTTTTCTGGCTCCTTTTTACCTTATACTAGACACATAAGTCAGAAGCCCCAAAGTAATCCCCAACTCTCTATCAGGTCCCTCGATCTCATCTTACACATCTCCCAGAAATAGATGTTTTACTGTACCCTTTACCACTACCCCAATTTGTTATTTCTTTTCTAAAGAACATATCCTCTCCACAGCCCCCATTTGTGAAATACATCCACCACACTGCACTGCTTCAAATATTCTTGAGGTGCCTACTCTGTGCTCTGGAAATACTGTGGTGAATACCAGACAAGGATCCATTGAAATCAAAGATAGCTGTTAGGTACTACATGAACAGTTAAAATCAGATGGTGAAAGTGAGGACTACTGTAGACTAAGTTTTTAAATTTAAAAAAAAAATCACCTGGAATTTCAACAAGGGATATGAAAAACTCTATTTGTTTTTGCCTTCCTGAGAGTGGAACGCAGCACCTTCTACGTGGTACAAAGGCTGTACCACTGAGCCCAGCCCAGCCCAGCCCAGCCCAGCCCAGCCCAGCCCAGCCCAGCCCAGCCCAGCCCAGCCCAGCCCAGCCCAGCCCAGCCCAGCCCAGCCCAGCCCAGCCCAGCCCAGCCCAGCCCAGCCCAGCCCAGCCCAGGATTAGTGCTGAAGTCAAACACCAAAAGAAACCCATTGAGCTGAGGTCATTTTTCTATCAAAGCTTTCTAACAACAACAACAAAAAAAAAATGTTTCAGATGCTGCCTAAGAAAAATGGTAAGTAAAAAGCACATAAAAGTTTAATTTTTTTTTCGGTCATGAAAACGATTTATTTTTTTAAACTTTTTTTCTGTATGTTTCTCTCCCTAAAATACCAAGTCTATAAAATATAACAGCCATAAAGTCTTGCTTTCTAGTATGTCAATGTTGCCTAATATTGAACTAGGTTGTTCATAGCAGGCATACAAATAAGTATCGGTTGAAATAATGCACAAATTTGTGTACGAAGTGTGCGAGCAAGACAGAGAAAATAAATGCGTTTGAGAGTCCAGGAAGCCTTTGTGGTGATGTCAGGATCATTTGTTTCAACTCATGGGCTTAAGCTGAATTTAAAACCCTTGGTGAGGCTTCCTAGCCTTGGCTCTCCCTCAAAGAGCTGTCAAGCACAAACACGCCCAAGCTCTACTGCCACAGAGCTCTCCAACTCCCCGCTAGGAGGAGTCACACAGGACCCACAACCCCCACCCACTCACCCACCCACAGTTCTCTGGTTCCGCCCCTCCCCGTCAGATTTCCGTCAGCTTTTGAGTTGGGTTGCCGGGAATAGTAGTCTTCCGGTCCAGGCCTACAAGGGTTGTGGCGCATTGCCAGAACTACGCTTCCCAGAGAGCCTCGCGGCGGAGGGAAGGTGGGTCACCTGACCCGGTCTTCGGCAATGCAATGGCGGCACCCGTGCTGCGTTCGGGTTTCCCTGGAAGACGCTGGGCTTTAGCGTGGATAGACGACTGTTCCCGCCTCCGAAGTGGCTCTCAAATTGGGCCCATATCCAACTGGGCTAGGAGACAGAGTTCAGTGGCTCAGCCTTCCCTCCACACGGCTCAGAAGCCGAGGAAAGGGTATATTTTCTTCGTACCTATACCTGTCTCGTGGAAGTGCGGAACGAAGATAATGGCTCCCGCAGCCCAGCCTGAGGGTTTTAGTGAACTGGAGGGTGGTTACCTGTGTAATGTGGGCAACAGAACCTAAATGAAAACACAAAACCAGGCCTGCCATCTCCACCCTCACACTTAAACCTCTGTCCTAAAATAGGCATGTTTGGACAACGTACGAGTGTAAAATAGCGTTTCCTCTAGCGGTCCTACTAACTAGTGTGGTTGTCTGTGACACTAGACTATGGCACGTATATAGCGGGCATTTGGCGTTACTACGAGCTAGCAATAATTTAAAGACAGAAAATAGCCTTTGTACAAAGCCCCGGATAAGAGAGCTTAATGTTTATTGGAGGTCTTATTAGTCAGATCTCTGGTTTTATGATGGGCGTATTTGTCTAGACCTAGGAGGATGTAGTCTACCGACGAAATCTTTCCCTGACTGTAAAGATTTGCTTATCCTGTACTTCTGTTAGTTGCTTCAGTGTACATGACTTAAAGCTTCTTATAAAATACAAAACATAAGGCAAATTTTTAATGTTTTGTTTCGTTGAGGTTGGCATTCTTCTTAGTATTTCAGTGGAGAGGAAAATGTCCCAAAGCATCTCATTTCTATTCCCTTTATAAACTAGATCATTTTCTTTCCATGCAATGAAACTGCAGAATTACTTTAATTAGTAGTTAGAGCATGCAGAATTTATGAATTTCTTTATTTTCTTCTCACTTGCAAGCTTTATTTCCAAATTTTTTTAAAAAAGGAATTAATTTTTTTCTCATTGAAATGCTTAAAACAAAACTGGATGCACATGAATAAAAATCTGTATAATACAGAAAATTGCTCAGGAGAAGTGAAGAATAGGAACATACATAAGAATAAAGACTTTTAATTCCCCAAAGAGAACTGAGTACTGGCTCACCAGAGTAGGAATAGTCAGATAAGAGACATTAGTATAGCATTTTATAGCATTTACTAAGATTTGCTAGCAGTCAAGTATGAACAAATGAAAGAATTTTAAGTTTAGGTCTCAAGAACTGGATGTAACTTGGAGGATGGAAAATAAATGTTTCCTCTAATGGTTTACTGTTCTTCTGCACAAGTTTTGAGGAATACCATGTCATGGTAGTCTGTGGTATCTGTGTGACCCTGCCTGTCTAGCTACAAGCTGTTAACAATGAACACAAAATATGGATGATAATTTATTCTTTAGACATCATTTCTCTAGAATTAAAATCCTGGCGTTTGTAGTAAACCTAAATAATTATGAGAAGATAAGATTTTATTATTATTTACTGAGACATTTACTTAGTGTTTACTAATAAGGTACACTTAATTTATTCACCAATAAAATGATACATTTTAAAATATAAGCATATGAAATTTTAATTTAAAACACAATTAAGATTATTATTTGAAATATAGGTTTATAAGAACTTATGTACAGTGACAAATGTAGCATTTTTTAACCATTTTCTTTCCCTTTAGTGAACACAAATGGGCAGCTGTAGTAGGATTGGAAATTCATGCGCAGATTTCCTCCAACTCTAAACTCTTCTCTGGAGCTCAAGTATGCTTTGCAGCACCTCCGAATTCTTTGGTTTCTTATTTTGATGCATCTCTGCCTGGAACTTTACCGGTAAGGTATTTTATATCATCTGTTTTCATTAGAAAATGTTTATGTCATAGTGGATATAGATAAGGAACTACTTGCTTAGTGGATTTTGAATGGTTAGGGATTTTGAATGGTTAAACACTATGTATTAATTGTTTATAAAGACACGTCTCTAATTCCGTTTCTAAATCTGAGTGTATTCATAGCATCTACTCACTTATTTCACAAATGCTTTTAAATGCCTATCAAACACCAGATACTGGTAGGAGCTGTCTAATGCTGAGGAGCGAAGATCTTTGCTTTAGGAGGAACTTAAAGATGGGCAGGGCTGATGCCTTACAAACAGGTAGAGTACGATATGATAATTCTCGCAATGGCGATGTGCAAAGGGTGGTTTTGGAAACCAAAGGAAGGACATGTAATTGAGCAAGAGGAAGTATTATTGTAGGAAATCATAGTAGTGTATCTAGTTAATGGCTGGAAAAAAATGGTGTCCACACTGAGAAGTCAAGTAGGAGTTTGACTGTGTGGTGGAGTGGGGAGGACCCAAGGAAAGAACATGTAGTATGTGATTTTACAGTGCAAGAGCAATGTGAGTTCGGTTATTAAGAGCTAAGAAGCAGTCCGTAATGGAGAAAGGAGACCACTACAGTATAAAAGAGTTGGTTACTGATTTAGCTACTCTTTTTCACTTGATCTGAAGGAGCGACTGAGCCAGTGTCGTCATCAGCAAGAGTTTTAGTGTGGTATTTTTACGTAAGGAGTTGCGTTTTGAAGGATAAGAAGGAAGGATCGGTGTAAATGTTTGAGCTAGTGTGTGGCTCCCCTTCTGTCCAGGAACCTTACACGGTTAAGTGGGAATGGAGTTTCCATCTTTGGGAGCATGTGTAGACGGGGTGATGATTAGTGTGTCATAGGCAGGGACTGTCATGAGTGTGTTCTGTACTCTCAGACGTTTAAATACAAGTGAAGGCTGATTGAACAGGCTGTTGGCAGTGTCTTGCATGTGTCTGCTTTACCCAGAGCTTTGATTAGATTAAAGCAGTGTCTCAGGCTTAGAACTCTTCTTATTTGGGCTTTTCATTGTGAGGGATTGCATCTGTCCAAACCACATCCCAGGCCATTGCCTGTCTGCCCTTGGGTCTCTCTAAAGGAAGTCGGCTACAGAGACCTTTGCTGTACGCATGTGGTCCCATCCTCTCAGCTTCTCTTTCTGCCATAATGTGTCTGCCTATGGAGGAGGAGTTCCTGTTTACTGGAGAAGAGATTTGTTTTTAAAAACAGGTTCTTTTTTGGGTGAAGACTCACATATAGTAGATACAATATCTACTCAGATGAGCGAAATAGAAGTCAGTTTATATAGCACTTCTACCTTTTTCCTTCTTTGCGAGAACCTTTTTTCTTTATGTTGTGGCTGACCATCAGGAGATGGAAGCTTTTGAACCTTTTGGAAATTTTGTTTTTTTTCCCCTCAGTTGGAAATGTGATACCTAGCAGAGTCTTAGGGTACATTTAGAAACATAGTTTTGGATAAGCAGATATAAGCAGCTCTGAGCAGATAATATATTCTTCAGTTGTGCCTAAATAGAGTCAAATATTGCAGACAGTTCAAAATAACTAGCAGGTCAGCATATTTGGAGAGATGTGCTATGTACTCTAGAA
The DNA here is from genome assembly GCF_021556685.1 of Rattus norvegicus. Classification (NCBI taxonomy): domain Eukaryota; kingdom Metazoa; phylum Chordata; class Mammalia; order Rodentia; family Muridae; genus Rattus; species Rattus norvegicus. The sequence goes on from NC_141535.1 coordinate 172,689,750, forward strand.
AGTTCTTGCTCTGTGATTAGCAGGTCAGTTAAACAGTGAGTGCATTGAGAATGTGTGAACATTGGATTGAGATTGCAGGAAAGGCTACAATTATTGTTTTCATAAGCAAGGGTTTGCTTTTCTTCATCAAAGCCAGCACCACTCATGGCTCCAGGAGGTGCCATGGCTGTTCTCTCAGCTTTGCTGTCAGCCTGCCCTTCAGAAGTGCCACTCTTTTAAAGAACGGATTTTAGTCTGCCAGCTGAGGAATGTGGAAACCCTCACGCCAAGACTTCACTGAAAGTATTTCATTCCTCTCTTCTTTGCCTGTTATTCAATTTAAAATGTTGTAGAACATGTCTCTGAGGCCCACGGACACAGTATTTGTGATATTTTTACTCTGCGTCTGGTAACTGTAACTAGTGAAGGACTTGAGAGATGGTCTCTGAAGACTAGAGAAGAGTAGTATGCTGTTGTGTAATCCGCTGTGTCAACACAGCGTAACACTGTTGCTTCCTTCCTGCATCTCCTTTCTCTGACTCACTGATGCTCTCACAGAGGGCTGCTCTCCTCATGGCTGCTCTCCTCATGGCTGCTCTGCTTTACCTACTCGGATGTCTTGGTGTCACATGTTCTGCTCCTCAGATCTCACTTCTGTTTTACATGTTTTCCTGGCAATATTTTGCCTTTAAATAGAGCTTTTGTCTCTTGTCTACTTATCAGTCTGTATTTTTAATGTTTTATCTATTTCTATACAAATAATTCATTAACATATTAAATATAGCACTTATTTTATTGTTAAAAAAATATCCATCACCAGGGGAAAGTATCTGCTCAGAAATGTTTGGAAAAGGGAGGAATGTATACATGACACACGCACACACACACACACAGAGAGAGAGAGAGAGAGAGAGAGAGAGAGAGAGAGAGAGAGAGAGAGAAGAAAAATCATTGGGAAAAGAACAATTTACTTAATTGATGATTTTGGGAAAATTGGTTAGCTATTTAGAGAAAACATATACAGTTTCTATCCATAGAACAAATTGTGTGTGTATTTACAAGTTAATATATATTATTACAAATAACAAATAAATATATATTTACAAGTTAAATGTAAAAATTAAACCACCAAAAAATACAGAATACTCATTTGTTGTTGGGATAGACAGGAAGATATTTTATGCGAGTATGAAGAGACTTTTGTTAGTCAAAATTAAATTGTTTTGTATATTTTAGTTATTCAAGAAGTATTTATTGACCCACTGATTCTTTAGTAGTCTGTCATAGAAAAACAATGGAAAAAAATTGTTACAGACTTCTCTACAGTGATGTCTACCCAGGACTGTTTGTAATAATGTCAAATTGGAAGCAACCAGAGTTTTTGAGTTGTGGGGGGAATGGTTAAGTAAATTGTGACAAATGTATACAGTGGAGTATTATGAAGCCACTAATAATGTTTATGAAAATGTTGTAGTGGCATAGGAAAGTACTAAAGATAAAATTTTCATTGAGATGAGTAGAATGTCTGCATAGATAGATCACTTAATCTTCTTTTGCCTAAGTTTCTAACTTGCAAAGTGAGGGTAATGTATTAGACTCATTGGATTTTTATGAGAATTAAATGAATAAACTCTTTTAAAATGCTTAGTCACTACAAGTAATAAGTGCTTCATAAATCTAACCTATTAGTATTAACACATAGTGAGTGGCGACTTCCATCTTTATAAAGATTCCCTTCAGTTATTAAGCACAGTTTCTTGTTTTGCGAGTGACAGCAAAAGTAACTGCTATACACAACAGTTGGTATCCTTATTTGCATTTTATCACCATAGATATACTGCAATTATGTCATTTGGCCACAATAGTATATTGGACAAACATTTCTCAGTAAAAATACTTATTTTATTTGCAAAATAGAAAGTTACTAAGTTTTAATGTGTTGTTAATTTAGAAGAGATTTGCTTTGTTCAAAAAGCAGTGATGTATTGTTCAGAAACTGTAGTGTTTCTGTAGAATACATTTGGTCTATGTGTGATTTGTTTTGCCTGCTGACTTGTTAAAAGAGATGCCTGATTACAGAAGGTCCATAAGAGAAAGATAGCGCTTTAAAATATTTCAAGATTAATCAGTAAACACTTAACTGAGTGTATTCAAAGTGCATGGTTTTAACTCCCGATTCAGTAAGCACCAGGCTTCTACTTAAATTATTATTACCTCCCTTTGTGGTTGCCTTCAGTCCTTTCCTCGGCTGACATTGTTTCTGTCTACCAAGTGCTTGTCCCGTACTAGCTCTAGAGAGACAGCTCTGAGCCAGGTCATCGTGCCCTCATGGAGGAACTAAGCACACTGTGACAGTACCTGCTAATACATGTGTACATAGTAGAAGTAGAGTGTGCTTAAGGAAAACATAGGATGGGCAGCCATAATACAAGGCATTTGTAAAACTTACTAAGCAAAAAGTAAATGGACTGTACAAGGAGTGCTGGCTAAGTTGTATGTCACCTTGACACAAGCTGGAGTCGTCTGAGAGGTTGGACCCTCAATGGAGAAATGCCTCCCTCAGATTGGACTGTAGGCAGGAGAACAATTTCTTACTTGGTGATTGATGGGGGAGGCCACAGCCAGTTTTGGGTGGTATTGGGTTGTCAGTCCTGGTTCTATAAGAAAGCAGGCTGAGAAAGCCATGAGAAGCAAGCCTCATTCCTCCAACGTGTCAGCTGCTACCTCCAGGTTCCCATCGGTTTGAATTCCCGACTCGGCTTCCCTCAGTGGATTCAGGATATGTAAGTCAAATAATCCGTTCCTCCTCATGACTTTTGGTCATGGTGTTTTATCACAACAATGCTAACCCTGACTAAGACATGAGGGTAGAAGAAACCAGGATATGACTAGCACTAAGGATCACAATGCGTTCCATAGGCCACTAGCAGTGAGTAGGCACTGATGTCTGCCTTCTAACCTCTAGTGTTCACACCTTATGCCCACCTGTTTTTCCAGCTTTCCTTTTCTGTCCTTCCCTAAACAAGAATCTTCGAGGGTGGGTGTAGAGACTGTGGGCCAGAGGGAGTACTTAGAGGCTGCTGCTGTTGCACAGGAGAGGGGGCTCAAGTTAAATAAAGCTGCATAGCTTCCTGACTGCTCAGGTTGGAGACACCCAGTCAGCAGGCCCTGGTGATCACAAGGAATGTTTAATGAGCACTTGAATACCTCCCTTTACAATGTAGCTCGGCATGGGTCACCAGACAGTGCTTGATGGATGAGTCCTTAGTAAAAACAAAGGTAAACGAGCTAGGAGGCAGCAGACAGTAAAAGATAGACAGGTTAAAAAATGCTTAAAAGCTTTAGTAAATATCCGTTAAGATATAGAAATAAATCTCTTGGAAATTAAAATTATGGCGCTGTGGCCTATCCCTCCACTCCTATCCCTACATTCCCACGTCAAAAATAAATAAAATAAAATAAATAAAAAAGAAAGAAAAACCTTTCAAAGACTTAGAAGAGAAAGTCAACAAAAATCTTTCTCAAAGACCAAACAGGTAATGAAATTGAGTAATAGAAGAAAATTAGGGACTCAGCTTGGGTAGTTCAGTGTCTGATGGGTAGAAAACAGTTGTGAGGAAGCTCGCACACAGACAATATCAGATGTATTTTCTAGAATCGAAGCACATGCATTTCTGAATGGAAAGGACCTGCCAACCACCCATCACAAAGGGTAAAATGGCCTCAAACGCAGGCATGCCATGAAGTTTCTGACCACTGGGACTGAAGGGAAGATGCTGAAGCCCCTTCGAGAGGGGAAAATGCAAGGGCATGTCATATTCAAAGGACAGGGGTCAGGCAGAAAACAGCAGTGGCACTGACATCTGGACGAGAGTGAAACAAAGTCCTAAATAGTCTTAGCAGAACATACATGATTCCAACCGAGAATTCTGCCCCACTACTTTGTCAATTAGGTGTGCTGGTAGAATAATGGCAGTTTTAAACAGGTGGCTTCTTAAGATTTGCCTTCCATTATCCAGGCTCCTGGAGTAAAGAAGAGTCCCAGGTAGCCAGCTCTACAGCAGATCCCTCAGGCCTCAGAGAAGAGGAGGGTAGGTAGCTTCAGGGAGGATTGGGAACATGGGGAGGTGCGAACAGCAGGTGTCTGTAAGCTGCGCTCTCTGAGGAGAGTGCACACCAAGTATAAAGAAGAAATGAAAGGCAACTACAAGATGACAGGATGTTCCAGAGAGGGAGTAAAATCACTAGAGCATATTTAAGAAATAATAGAAGTCCCGCCCTCCAATTTAACAAACTCTATGACACAACTCAGATATTGGGCAATGCAAGAACAGAACTAAACTTGTATTGACCATAATTGGGATTCATGTTGTAAACTCCTAAAGTGACAGAGAGATGGGGGGCGGAAGGGTTGGGTGAAGGGGCGAGGAAGAGAGAGATATTAATTGATTCTTAGATAGGAATCAGCTTTGCCATTTAGGCTCCTACGCCCATTCCCCTCTTTGTAGACCTTTAGTTAGTAGTTTGGATTTGTTTTCTTTCTTTTAGAGAGTGGGTGGAAGTTGTTACTGTTTTGTTTCCACTATTGTTTAGTTGGTTACATTTTTAATTGGGTACTAAATACATGATTTAGACTGCCTGGAAACAGACTTTCAGTCCCGGGATTTATTCACTAGGGTTTCTTTTTGTTTTATACAGAAGATAAAAGTAAGTCAATTTCCTGGAGTGCATTCCATCCTCTTCCTTTTTGCCCCCAAAGTCCAAACCATGGAGACCCTTTCTTCCCTCCATCCTCACAACCCTCACCCATATTCAAGCTCTTGCATGTGCTAGAACTCCTGTCCGTTGGCATCGTGAACGCCATCCTAGCAGCTGGACTTCCATGTTACCCAGCTTCTTATCAGGGTGGGCATGTTCTATTTTTTAACAGATATAAAGCAATACAGCACTATAAGTGCTTATGATATAGTTATATAAAAATACTGGGAAATTCCTGTTATTTTTCTCTCACTTTGAAACTCATCTCAGTTAATTCTGGAAACAAAGTGGGCCACATTGTGTTGCTCAAGTTCTAAACACATGAACCATGTCTTTCATTGTAACAGCTTACCAAACCTGTCTTTTCGCCAGGTTTTAGGAAGGCTTGTCACATGGCAAATGGCCAAGCAGCCTTAGCTTTCACCAGCCTGTGATGGATTTTTCCAAAGGTCTCCTGGCACAGAGTATTATTTAAAAATAGGATGATAAATACCAGTGAGACTGCCCAAAGATCTGAAGATGGTTGCATCTAGGAACGGAACTGGGTTTGGGGATGTGGTTGGCACCACTGTTTTCATTATCAGTTAAAGTCTTAAAAATTGAGGTTAAATGAAGAAAGGCAGGCGGGAAGAAGCAGCTTTCCGAACAGATGTCTTCTGAGCACAGGAGGAGAGACCATTCTCTCCCTGTAGCCCAGTGGGAAGACGTGACTCTCCTCACGTAAGCACAAATGTGTTTCGTAGGTTCAGGCATGGGACACAGAAGAAGCCCTCATGGGTTCGTCCTCTTCTAGCAGACACGTTCTAGTGTCTCACACTTCTCTGGACGTTAGTGTCTCCTGCACTCTGGGTCCGTGGTGATGAACTGTCAGTCCTTCTGTACTTGCAGCTGTTTGTGCTTCTCCCTCAGTCTTGAAGGACAGCGTAGGAGTCTATGTTGACATTTATTCCCCTCAGCACTTTGAAGATGTGGCTTCACTTTCCTCAGGCGTCTGTTAGTGCTGCTGAGGAGTCTGAGTCTGTAGGTGGTTTGTTCTCTCTGGAAGTGTTAGCCAGGATGGTTCCAGGTGTGGGCATCATCTGTTCTCCTCTGTGCTCCCTGTGATTTTCACCGTGACTGTACCCTGTACTGTAGAGACGTCTCTAGGACGACTTTGTGACAGCTTCTTTATTGAATGAACAGTTTTCTGCACTAATTTCTCATCCTCCTACAGCTTAGGTAGTACCAGAGTCCTGCCATGCACTGGAACACTACAGCCAGGTGCAAGGTCAGGGATCTGCCTTTCAGAGTTGTCTTTCCCCATGACCTGAGGTGGGTGCCTCCTCCATGTCTGCTTCCTGCTGGTGGCAGATCTTCTGACTGGACCAGGAGTTTTGGCTCAAAGCTTTCTTCAGGGAGCCTTTCAAGACCTTTACCTTCATGGGCTTAGAGTCCTGACTTCTGCTTCAGGGTGTTTTCAGTTGCCCACAGCTGGAGTGCTCAGCTGCGTTTACAGTAACGATCGACCAACAGAGTGCTTGTTCTGTGGCAGATTAGCTTATCTTAACCTCCTAACAACCTAGCGAGGTAGTTACTATGGTTACTGCAATCAGAAGGTACGTGGAGAAGCCAGGATTAAAACCCAGTAGTGTGGCTTCAGAGCCCGTGCCCTTGTCCCAGAGCTATCCTGTGTCTGCCTATGGACACAGCTGGCCTTAAACTCACGCCACAGCTTTGTCCCCAGGTGATTCTCTTATTGTAGCTGAGCTTGTTTGTTAGGTGTGTGCTCATGCATGGATGTGCATTCATAAACATCAGTATGTAAAATGCACGTGTATATAAGTAGAATGTCTTCTTCGCCTCTTCAACCCCATGTTCACTGACAGTCTGGGCCGTCTGCTCTGTCAAGGCTGCCATCCTGACCTGGCTGCCTGCCATTCCTGGTTCTGAGTTAGTGACCCTTCTGAATGTTTCTTAGGAGCACAGATATTTCATCTTACTTTTAGGATTTTATGGAATTCCATCATGAATCCTCAGACTGAAAAGGTCAGACAGCCCATCTTTCTGCTTATTGGCAGGACTACAGCTAAACCAAGGACAGCATTCTCTGTTTTTATTAGCAAGGGTGCAGCCTCATTTATTATTTTGACCCAGTAAAACTTCCTTCAGTGGTACAGACTGCCCTTAAATCATTCACTAATTACTGGCCTACAGAACTATAAACAGGATTCTAGGTTATTTGCTGTGAGTTGGTTATTTCCTGTTTATCAGTATCATTCTAGTTTCTCTTGTTGAAATACTCTGGATGTGAAGTAGGATGAAAATTAGAAACAAAATACATCTATTTGCTAAAATGTCATAGGATTCACAAGTCTATTCATTCTGTAATTGGCCAAGTAATGTTTCCAGGAATGGTGAGAATTTATCGAGGCAGGAGATTTGTTTGGAATATATGCTTGTGCAAGCCTGTATGCGCTCTCTCTGCTCTGTCTCTGTCTCTGTCTCTCTCTCTGTCTCTCTCTCTCTCTCACACACATTCTCTCTCTCTCTCTCTCTCTCTCTCTCTCTCTCTCTCTAAATGTACATTCATTCACTGTGATTTCCTGATTCACCATTACCTGGGCCCTCCTGATTCACTCCCAAAGTAGGAAAAGGTCGAGAGGACCTTGCCCTTATTGCCCCTGATGTAGGGATGCTCAGTGTGGCTCAGTAGGTAACTTCCTCTGAGAGTCAGGCTGTGCCATTGGTGAGATTAGTTGGAGACCAGCGATCTGCTCCTGTGTTGCTTGTCTGGAGGCTTTTGTCTGCTAGGGATCAAAGTCTCTAGAAACACAAGGCCTCTCTTTTCCAAAACTAGGAAAGACATAAAAGCCATTTCTTTTTCATTTGTGTGTGCAAAAGCACTCTTCTTTTTTCTCACTATCAGTCTGTCTACAAAAGCATTGGGGGCTTTCCATACACAGTTGTTCAGAATCGGTCCTGGCAGCTATGGAATGAATCGGGAACGCTATTTGAGACATTTTACAGAATTTTTATGCACAAGAGTATATATTATTAACAACAGGGCTCACACAAAGGAGAATTAAGTATGTTGTGATGCCCACCTCCTAGGGACCGGATAACAGTGCACACAGCACACAGCACATGTTGTGCTGGATATTCATTCTTGAACCCAAGCCTGCGGATTGCACCAAAAAGAGGTCTTGTCTCTCTGAAAATGATGATGCAATGCTTTGTAAAGTACTTTGGGTTTAATTTATCTTTGAAAACCTAATGACATCTATTTAAAGTTAGGTAAGTCAGCAGTATTTCTGCTCTCTAAACATAGCAGGTATCACTAATAACTTGTTTTGAAGGGCCTAATCAGTTTAGAAAGACTTCACTAGATCTAGAGAGAACCAGCTGATAGGCCTTTCTGACCCTTAAGTCTAAATGTAATTACAAAGTTGTTTTTAACTTAAAAACTGAGACACAAAATAGCAAGTCAGGGAAACATTGTGGAAATAAGTCTCTGTCTAGTTCTATGTCCATTCACACATAGGGATGTTTATCTGGCTAAGTGCAGAGTCTTGCTAACATTTTTTCCATTTCTATGATTTCCTTTCATGAACACTGTGGAAATTATAATTACCTGTTGTCCTCAGACTCTCTTCCTGCCCGTCACTCTGAGTCCCCATTATTGTGTACTCTTGCTTTTGAGTTCTTGGGATGGAGAGTTTTGCCCGTATCCCCTCACTCTAAAACAGGTGTATGCGAGCACAGGCTTCCAAGAGTAGAGGGTTCTCTTCATCTCTTAACAGTTCTTACAGTTCAGTGATCCAAATTTTCCTAGTGTCTTGCCTGGCTGTCTCATGGTATTGATGGACTTTGCCCCCATTGGGCTGGGTGACTTCCCCTCTGTTCATAGAGGAACATTTGTCTCCCTTCTTGTCTGGCTTCCCCACGTCTCAGTAGGCTCTTGGAAGCCTTCCCCTTCTAAAGCATGCCCTCTCTCTCTCTCTCTCTCTCTCTCTCTCTCTCTCTCTCTCTCTGTGTGTGTGTGTGTGTGTGTGTGTGTGTGTGTGTGTGTGTATGTGTGTGTAGGATGAGAAGGTATGACAGAATTTTACAAGCATCTAAAACAATATTTTTAACCCTATTTATGGGTCTCTTCCTAAAACATACCATGTGTTTTCTCAGCTTTTAAATAGAGTATCTTGAACATAAGGTAATCTTACTTGATTGCTTGGGGTTATCAGCAGCATCAGTTACTGCTGGAGTTGTGATATAATGGTGCATTGAAGAGCTGTTGAGGTGTACAAAGCTGTCTGATCATACGGTAAATGTTAGCAATCACCTATCCTCTTTAGACTTTACAGGGCAGTGTTTGCAGCCATTCCCTCCCACCCCTGTCCTCCCTCTTTTAAGCTACTGTCAGTGTGTTTGACTCTGGACGCCACTGCTTGCTCATTTACCACTTCTGGATTCTTATTTCTGATCCCCACTAGCTAAAAATCCAGATCAGTATGATTGAGAGTAAAATGCGAGCAAAGCTTTGTGTAGAGCTTTGTCCTACAAGTAAAATATGCAGATCGTGCAGGAACCATTCTTGAAGCTGCAGATATCATGAAGCCAGAGTAGAAAGATATACATAAGTCATTTGGGGTTCTTCTAATGTACAGATGGAGAAAGCGCTGTTGTGACTGGCCCATCCGTGGTTACACAGTCACACACTCAGAACAGCGTTACTCTCAGTGTAGTAATTAGGTGCTGTATTAGGCTTTACAGAGGAGCAGAACTCTAACAGAGCTAACATCTAATGAAGATGATGTATTACATTGGTTTGCACAGTTGGAGCTAGGCAGTCCAGTTGTGGCTGCCTTTACAGTGGAGAGGTTGAGAGCCTGGTCCACAAGACTGGATGCCTCAGCTCCTGCGGCCTGGCATTGCATGCCCGCGTGGCCCCTGCAGAGCCCCTGGTCTTCAGCCCATGTTGGAAGATGGAAGAAGCCGTGCGTGTCATGACATCAGTACTGAATGGCAGGAGTAGCAGCAACAGGGTAGATGGACTGCGCAGCGAGGAGTGAGCATGGGCAAGTAGGAGCCCCACACTGTCCCCAGACCTCCTCATGTGTGGGCTGTGGAGGCTGCTGTGGAAAGTGCTAGGCACTGTGGGACCCCCACACCAGTTAATGCTTCAGGAATACTCTCACAGAGCAACCAGAGGAAGTCATTCCGGTGACTATAGTTCCATCATGTTGACAACCAGGAGGGACCAGCTTCTAATCTGTGTTCTTCTATAATTGGAGTTGAAAGAACTTTGACTTAGGTAGGTGGCTTGTTAATGCTTGTATGTGCCATGTGTGATGGCCTCTGGTTATGAGATTTAAACCCAGAGAGAGAAAGAGGGAAAAGTGTGCTTAGAAGAAGGGAGATGTGACCTAACTAACCACAAATCCATGGCCTGTGCATTGCGTTCAACTGTGACTTGAGCATGCCAGGGTTCACCATTCAAATCATGACGATAACAAGAATTTATTTTTGATTTCTTTATTTTTGTTTTATTTTGAGTAATTTTCTCTATACTCTCTTCTAGCTTATTGATTTTTTTTATTATGTCTATTTTTTCTTTTTTTTTTTTTTTTTTTTTGGTTCTTTTTTTCGGAGCTGGGGACCGAACCCAGGGCCTTGCGCTTCCTAGGTAAGCGCTCTACCACTGAGCTAAATCCCCAGCCCATTTTCTTTTTAAAATTTTTACTGTAAATGTCTCATTCATAGAAATTTTGTTATCTTTCAAATATCTTGTTTTTCTGAAAATAATGTCTTTCTTAATATGTTAGAATCTTGATTTATTCAAGAACTTTAAATTTACTTATTTTATAGGCTGCATTTAGTAATTATAGAACCTGAAATCACCTTACTCTGGTGCGCCCTCTGTCTGTCTCTGTTTCTCTCTCTGTCTCTCTCTCTCTGTCTCTCTCTCTCTGTCTCTCTCTCTCTCTCTCTCTCTCTCTCTCTGATTCTGGCTAAGGTGATTGCCTTCTATGTCCTGTAAGTGTGGTTGATGAAGGGCTGATGATAGGGACCCATTAGAGGTCTGCTTGAGAGTGAGCCCTTTTAGAGACCTGCTTTATTGGCTATATCCCAGTGCTCCCATCATTAACTCATTTATCTTTCAATTTGAGGATCCTGGAGCACAGAGTTAGGAAATTTGACCCAAGCTTGTTTGAAAGCAGCCCATTAATCCTTAAGGTTGGCTCCTGCTAACACAGAACTCAAGCTAAGACTTGACTGAGGTGGAAACTGCCCACAGACCTTTGGGGACACACTATACACTAGTGTATATAGTATGGGGATAGATATACACTATAGCAGTGGCCTTTCTTATTTCACCCTTACTGAGTCAGTCCCTAAATGCTGTGTGGGAATGATGTCACCTCCTTCCTCTGAACGTAGTGGAGCAGCCTCTCTGGTGTGAGCAGCATTTTCTCCTATGTCCTCACTCTGAGAACCTGGGGGGACCTTGTCAGCTTTGTTCAGATGACTGCCGGGTCTATAGAACAATCCACAGGCATCTCAGGGTTTCACAGGTCTGCTCCGTTATGGCCGTGCCCTATTTCTGGGCAACAGCCTGGGCTCTTCAGGTTTAGTGTTTAGCAACAAACCGTAGGTATTGTGTCTAGGAAGGGCTTTTGCCCCACTTCCATATTCCATATTATGGTTACTGGTTTCTTTTTCTCTTAGAAAACGTCTTCTAACAAATAGGGATTCTAAATTGTCTTAGGTGAACTTTGTCTACACAGCACAAAATGTCTAATACTAGAAGCAGAGGTAAGAGCATATAGAAAATAAAATATGGGCCTATTACCAGAGATGCTGGGAGTGCAAAGCTTAGGGGTCTTCTGGTGACGTAGATATGTAGTAGTTAGAAAAATAGCTAATGATGTTAGTAACACTGCTTCTGTCTGACATTTTGGTAGCTCGCACAGGGTTTGTCCTGGCGGTTTATACAAAAGCCTGTAATAAAATGCAGCCTGAAGTCATGGCGCTGGGCACCATTCATTTCCCATGGGCAGTTCTGGAAGTAAAACTTGCAGCTGACCTGGAAAAGCACTTCCATCCCAGTGTATGCCTGGTCTTGGTGGTAGCCCTTTGGGTTCTTCTGTGAACTGTGGTACGGAGGTGGCCTGGGGGACTCTGGTGTAGTGGAGTTTTTCTAGGTGGATTTTATCAGAACTAGCAAGAGTGTCCTGGAAGATATAGTACAATTTAAGAGATTAACAAAAATCATACTCCCTCTGTCCAGTGAGAACTACAGTCAGATAGGTGGAGAGGAACAAATCAACCTTATTATGGATGATTGCTTTATTGATACATAGACTTTATTTGTAGCCAAATGTCTTCCTATACTTTCTGTCAAGTTGACCTCTGCTTCTTCAAAGTGCATGCCTTCCCATTGTATGGAAGAACCTGCGTCTACCAACAGGTAGTCACGTGGCTAGAGTGGCCGTGTGCCACTTATGCAGAGGAGCTCCTTCCGGCTATGACCTGAGGATTTAGACGTGGAACCTGTGATGGAAATGCTGTTTCTCCACAGCCAGTCCACATGTGACTGGCTCCATTTTTCTCACCACTTGTCATAACAGTTGGGAACAGAAGGAACAGAGGACAAGGGAATGGAGGCTATCTGAACTCTTGGAATGCTTTAGCGTCTGTCACGTCTGGAAGGTGAAGTGAAACATTAGGGGTGGGCTCTGTGGACTTCTTTGTTCCTGTCACAGGTATGTAGCTGTGGCCTGTCCGAGGCCTGTGGACAGGCCTTTCTATGGTTAGCACATCAGAGCCTTCAGCTCCGTCTCGCACTTGGGGGCAGGGAAGACCTGACAGCCTGCTGTACTCTGACATCTTGAGGAATGCTTTCCCTTTTCTCTTTCAGAATCTTGGCAAAGCTAGGAAGTCATTTTACCTTGGCTTCTAGAGATGGCAAATGTGGGCTGGCTGATTCTGGCAGACCTAGGTACTCAGGCTGCGCTCCTCAAAGAGCATTCTGTTCCTCATGGCAGAGAGTTCTCGCTAGTGAGCCTTCCACATCAGCCACATCCTTGGAGAAAAGACTCAGACTGGCAGGAACACTAGGTGGAAATGGAAATACACCAGCGTTTCTAGGAACCTTAAAATGTTCCATTCTAACCTTTGATGTTTGAGTCTCCTTTCACAGGTATAGAAGCAAGAAACATAACCAAGAGCCCTTTCCATTCATGCTCTGCAGCCTCCTTATGAGACAAGTTGAGAATCTGATTGTCAGGCTCACATGCCACCACAGTGAGCAAGGTCAGGGCAGCAACCCCGCTTGGTAGGTGAGGCAGCTGAGGGCTTGATCTACCCAGTGATAAAGGGAGGCCATCAACCTACCCAAGAATACAGGTGAGGGGTGCCTTGTCTTAGTGTAAGGCGCCAAGCTGCACTGCCTTCCGCAGTGTTTGCTAATTGTTCACCTCATCAAAATATACCGGGATTTTTCTCTTGACAGCTTCTGTGAGCCTTTAGAATGCCTGTGGCCGTTCACCACCTTTGCTTGTTTATCACAGCAGCCTGCTGGCTTATTTACTCTCTTCCTTTTTTCATCTGTGCCGAGACACTCTGCCTGTGAAAGCACCTCCTGAACGCTCAAGTGGCACATAGACTTTTATTTGATATTATTATGGTATTCAATTCTTGACTTTTCATCATTAAAATATAAATACTTTCATTATATCATGGCCAATAAGATGGTGGTACTACGGACCTTCCACTCTCCTGAAATAACTTAGATGGCACAGTAACCTGAGTAACAGTTAGAAGTAAGGTTTCACCTAACACCTTTCTTTCAGAAAAGCACAGATTAGAAAGTGGACACACGTATTTATCTACACAGCAAGGCAATGGAATGTAAGTATCAGTAGAAAATAAGGTTGCTTATAACTTTAGGGAAGCTAAATGTACTTTCTTTGTTTTTTTAAAGATGCTGTTTCATTTTAATTATGCTTATGTGCTTTTGTATTTGTCTGAATATGTTCACAAGAGTACAGGTGCTCTTGGAGGCCAGAAGCATCAGATCCGCCCGCAGCTTTGGCTACAAGTGTTGGGGGGTGGTCTCTACATTGTTGTTAGGAACAGAATTCAGGGCCTCTGCAAGAGCAGTGCATACTCCTAATGGTTCAGCCAGCTTTCCAATTCTGTTGTTTTCAACTAGAAAAAATATAATCGGTAAAGTAGAGGGGCAGCATGGGGGAGCCATGGGGTGGGGTTAGTCCAACTGTATATGCAAGAATGAGTATTAGATAAAATGTTTTAAAAGAGCATTTTTATATTCTTAAAAATATACATGGTTACTTACATGTAGTATCTTTATGTTCTGTATAGATGTTATAGAATTCTCTGTTCTCCTTACATGTAGCATCTTTATGTTCGTATAGATGTTATAGAATTCTCTGTTCTCCTTATATGTAGCATCTTTATGTTCTGTATAGATGTTCACAGATTTTTTTGTTCCATATTACTGAGAGTTACACCATATTTCATTGCCTATATAGGGGTCCCAATTTATCCTATAACATTATTGAATCTATGACATGGGAGGATTTAGGTCAATACAGTTAGTGTATAGGATGCTTTCATTTCTAAAACTTATTTTTAGCAACAGTGCGTAGAAGCTTCAGGTGCCCTCGTGATTTACAAACAGCCTCACCTCCCCCAGCTCTATCCTTCTCTCTCTGTGTGGGAGTCTTATCACACCTCACCATGCCTCACCCCTGCATTTTTATTTAGAAATCATTCACATTCATAGAAACACTACAAGAACAGTACAGTGGGAATTCTCCTTGCACCTAGGCTGCCTCCCTTAGACGAGCCATTGGAGAATAAGTTACAGATAACATAGGACTTTATTTCTAAATATTTCAGCATCTATCACCTGAGAACAACAAAAAACATTCTCATTTATGGATTCCTATTAATGTCACACTCAGAAAAACTAACCTTGACACAGTGTCATTATTTGGTACAGTTCATATTCAAGTGTATCTTTTGTTTTCTCATTACAGAATCTAGACAAAGATTGTACATTGTATTTGGTTGTAGTTCTGTTTTTTCCTTAATCTCCTTTTCACTCCTTTGCTTTCTTTCATTTTTTCTTCAGAAATTGATATTTTAAAAACATGTCCAAGCCAACTATTTTCTTATCAGGTCCTGTTGAAGCATTTTAATTAGTGAAGATTATTGCCCACTGGGAGCTTGGTGTGTGTGCACACATACACATTTTGCTTCCCCTTTAAGTGTCCGTGAGTTTTTGTGTCTCCTGAGGAAGCATCTGGAAAAATGTTAGACTCTTCCAATGCCTCACTTCTCAGGATGCCTCTGGGCTCACAGGTGTAGTTTTAGATAGGAAGGTGTGTGTGTGTGTGTGTGTGTGTGTGTGTGTCTGTCTGTCTGTCTGTCTGTCTGTCTGTCTGTCTGTCTATTTGCTTCTGGTAGCCATAGGCTTTTGTCCTCTCACCTCCTTACTCATGATCATGATTGTGAGTATCCACCTTCTTCCTTTTACTTAGAATTTAGCCAGTTCAAGCCAGTTGTTTCTTTCTCAACCACAATCAAATCTTTGGGCTTTATACTGATCTAATCTCTGTGGAAGAAAGCAAATCTTGACTTGACTCTTTAGAGAGTGTCACTCCCCAGATCAGAGTTTCTTGTCACCCTGTGGCTGTGCTTGAAGTGTTGGCAACATGACATAGTCTGTCACTCCATGCAGTCTCTCTAGGTGTATAGTCTCATTTGTAAACTTGAGGACAAGTCGGAAAAGTTAATATTCTGTGTAGGGCCACGTATGACGTGAGGAGGGTTGCACATTTAAGCCTTTTCCCACGTAAATACTCTTTGAAGGTTTTAAGTTAGGATAATAAGAAAGACAAGTCTTCAGAAATTAAATAAGGAGAAATATTTCTTCTGCATTAAAGATCTTGGCCCCATTTCAACATTTGTCAAGAAGAACAATTTATTTTTATCTTTCATTTGGTTGGTTGGCTTGTCTTGCCGTTTCCCCCTTGATTCTTAATGTCTTTATGCCTTTTTTTTTTTAGACTTTAATGTCTTAATGTCTCTATGCCTTTTCTTCATGAGCTCATTGAACTTTAAGAGCAGCTACTTAGAAGATAGGAAATCACAGATGTATGTCTGCAGTTGGGCAGTGGGAGAAGGTGGCAACACATGTTCAGCTTGTTAGAAATCCACTTCCTGGAGACTGGGAGCTGTCCCAGCCACAGGTGAGCATACAGCGCTGTGCAAGAGAAAGTTGCTTCACCATAACAGCAGGAAGTGAAGCACTGGACACTGCCCAGTGCATTCAGAATACGGTATCTGTTCTGCTAGAGGTAGCACAGAGAGCATCACAAAACGTGCTGGCCCTCGTTTAAGGGGATGTTAGCATAATATATGTTGACATAATCTATAACTGTGACACCTGGTAGACCTTTCTGTGGGTTGCGAATGCAAACTAATGGATCTCTAGAGCTGTCTGAACCTTTTCCTGTTAGATTCCCTAGGTATCTTTGAAGAGCTTGCAAGCAAAGGATCTTCCTGATGCTCCCTTTGCCTTTATTGATGCTCCCTTTCTAAAACCAGGTTTCCAGTTATTTACCAATGTCTTTCATTTTGCTGTATGGTACGGTCTTGCAAAATAAAGATTTCTTCTCTTGGCAGGTAAGGAAACAGACTTTGAGAAGTCAGGTAACTTGTAAAAGTCATGGAGCAATAGCACAGTGATAGTGAGATTCAGATTCAAGTTTCTCTGACTCAGTTTGCCCTGTTTCAAGACTTTGTAAAAGTCTGCTTTGAGAGCAGGTTCAGTGTCAGAGGGTAATACCAGATCAGTGACTGCTGAAGACCCAAGAAAACAGGCAGAAACCAATTACCCTGCATACCCAGTTTTGTGTTTTACTAGTTGCCAGCCACTCTCTGACTTTCCCATCTAACTGGGGTAACTGGGCAAGAATGAGACTAAACCAACACTTCGAACGCCAACATGAAAGCAAGATAACCAGGCAGTGTTGTGAGAGCATTCTTTTTATTTTTCAATTATTAAATTTGTTTATTCTCTTTATAACCCACAGTCGGCCCTTCCTCTCCTTCCACTACCCTCTCCTATTTTTATTTCTTTTTAACCTAAGTGGGGGCAGTCTCCCCACTTGGCCCAAGGATTGCTTTTCATTGCTTAAATCCCTAGGGGTTAATCTCAGACTGTAGTATCTTGTAACCCAGGAAAGAGCAGGAGAGTGTGCTCCAGTGCCCACAGCCAGGCTGTTGGCAGTGTTATGATCTGGCTGTGGGCTGCCTGAGATTGCAAGTTGGCAGAGGCAGGAGACAAAAATGAGGCTTCTGGCACTTTAGATCAAAGCATTGCTCTTACCCTCATCTTGACTACCTGTGAGGGGTAGAGCTAGTATAAGATAGCTAGAAATACACCATCTTCTTTCCACAGGGTGAATAGTGATTTCCCACCTTGCTTAAAGAGGGACTTCAATAGAGGGAATTTTCTCCTGCCTGTGCTAAGCATCAAGAACATATATAAGCTATATGAGTATCTGTGCGTGTATCCAGTACTATGTTCCAGCCAGTACTTGCAGTGGTCAGATTCCCAGTTAACTGTCTTCACCACTGAGTGACAGGTTACAGAGTTTACTTATGGTAGCAGGGAGCTCTTGTATTGGTTTAGAGCTGTGTAAAAGAGCTCAGCGGTGAGGACAAGTGCTGTCTGTATGAATCAGGAAGTTCACTCTTTGAGGCAAATTTATGGTTAGCAATAATGGACCATTTTACTGCCTTGTTTTTACTTAATAAATTTTAATTACCTTCTGTCCATAAATTAAAACATAATCCTAATTATTAGATTTGTCATCTATAGCGTAAATTTCACAGAATAATTGCCATTTGGGCTTTTGGGGAGACATCACCTTACAGTCTTTATTTTAATAATTCAGTAGCTGGATTTTCAGTGAAGACACAGTTATGCTATGTTGCCTCAACTTTCAAAGGATGTACTGATGGTACTCATTGGATTACGTGTATCATAGCGTCATGGGCTGACCAGATAAAGGCAGATGAGGACTGCAAGAGGAATGGTATGAGTTGCAGACTTTTTGAAAGATTTGCATTTTTCCTTTGAAATACATCCCAGCTATTTTCCAGGATAGGTCCTAGAGATAGTTTTAATGAACTATATTTATAATTAATATCATTTCCCATAAAAATGCTCAAACTCTAGAGAATTAATTTGAGTAGGTTGCAAACCTTTCTTCTGTCAGTTTGAGTTCATTCAGTTCAAACAGGTGGAGGAGCTACATATGTTCCCTATAAAATCAGTAGCATTTTATCACTCCTTTCTTCCAGTATGAGAAAAAGGAGCCCACAGAATTTTTAGTTTTATGCTGGCTGAACGTACTCAAGAATATGACACTTTATTATTATTTATTTATCAAAAGAAAAAGCCATAGGGGTAGATGGAGAAGTGTGTGCTTACTGTTACATTCAAAGCCTGTATCCAGATTCATGCCTCCCATTCCCCTGATCTTCCTGGTACAGAGCGAGAGCCAATGCCAGTTGGGTTAGCTAGGTTTGACCAATGGGATGCTTTGCTGAAAATAGCAGCTAAGAGGAAGGAAGCAGTGGATGCTTCTCTTTCCTTTTCTGCCTTTCCCAGCCCCCTAATCCCTGCTCTGTGTGTGTGTGTGTGTGTGTGTGTGTGTGTGTGTGTGTGTGTGTGTGTATGTGTGTGTGAGAGAGAGAGAGAGCATGTGTATATGAGAGAGAGAGAGTATGTGTGTGTGTATGTGAGAGAGAGTGTATGTGAGAGAAAGTGTGTGTGTGTGTATAAGAGAGAGAGTGTGTGTGTGTAAGAGAGAGAGTGTGTGTGTGAGAGAGTGTGTGTGTGTAAGAGAGAGAGAGTGTGTGTGTGTGTGAGAGAGAGAGAGAGAGCATGTGTATATGAGAGAGAGAGAGTATGTGTGTGTGTAAGAGAGTGTGAGAGAGAGAGTATGTGTGTGTGTGTGTAAGAGAGAGTGTGTGTGTTGTGTGTGTGAGAGAGAGAGAGTGCATGTGTGTATGAGAGAGTGTGTGTGTGAGAGAGAGAGAGTGTGTGTGTGTGTAAGAGAGAGAGTGTGTGTGTGTAAGAGAGAGAGTGTGTGTGTGTGAGAGAGTGTGTGTGTGTAAGAGAGAGAGAGTGTGTGTGTGTGTGTGTGTGTGAGAGAGAGAGAGAGAGAGAGAGAGTGTGTGTGTGTGTGTGTGTGTGTGTGTGTGTGTGTGTGTGTGTTGTGGAATCGTTTTTTGTGCCTGCAGCTCTCCAGCTCCTGGGAAGCAAATCTTTCATGTTCCCAGTATTCTCTAGTAGCCTCATCTTTCCTCTCTGTCCCTGCAGCCCTAGGATAGTGGTGACTTTTTGCTGTGGGGAACTCCCCCTAGTTGTATCATGTGTCCTCTTTGGCACCTCTACCCTTCTGTCATTTGTGTAATGAAATCTTTGCTCTAAATTTGTTCTATTTTACATGCTAAGAGTATTTTCCATTTCCTTACTGATACATTTCTAGAATAGCTTTGCTTTTATCTCATAGTTATCGTCATTGGAATGTTGATAAAGGGAATGTTAAATTATTCATCGTCTTAGCTAATGTTTAATCAGTTTGGTATTATATTTAGGTGATGGGGCAAAAGAAGAACCAAGCATAATGATACGATTGTCCCCTAAGAATTCAGCCTATAAAGGGGTAGTGCTTCTCCGAGGGCTGTGGGAGCCAAGAAGGAGGCTTGTACTGGAGTAGCGATGGGTTAGACCTCACACATCCAAGGGTGTTGGAAGCAGCAGTTTGTACAGAGTGAAGAGTGCTGGGTAGATGTAATGGACCAAGAGGGCTAAAAGGTAGTTCAGCAGGATCATTAAGGCTCTGAAGAGTCTCTGAGCACTTGGTGATGGGAGCAGTAAAGCAGAACTTTAAGCAGAGGAGCTGTCTGGACACAGATTCTACAAAGGCTACTCTTGCGGGGGAGCATAGGAGGAGACCTTCAGGGCAGGCTCTTGCTAGGTAAGAAGCAGGAGCCTTGGTTGAGGAGGGTGGGGTTTCTGGACTCCCAGAAGATGCGTGAGGGAGGTGAGGATATGGAGGAGTTTGGTGACTGTTTTACATGTGCCTGGCAGTAAGTACAGCAGGTAAAGTCTGTTGAACTCAGGGAGCAGAACTTGCTTGTTTAGTTAAGCTAAGTGAATCCCACACGATTAGACCTTTGGCCACATTGTGCTCACAGCCTCTCCTTGGAGGCCCAGGCATGTTTCTGGGTTGTTTATTCTGCCCTGAGCGCTGGGTATATTTATTTTATGTATAAAAAAATAGTATGGCTACAGTGCTGCTCATGTTTTACAGACAAGCCAAATCAATGGTTCTAGGAACTAACTGGTCAGTATCCCTGTTTATTACCCACCACTCCTGATTTCCTTTTCTAGACTCAGAGCCTCACAGTCTCTCCTTTAGCATGAAATTTGTTGAGTACCCATCCACTGTGTATTTCATCCCCACTCTGGCTATCATAGCTTCCTTATCTTCCCATGAAAGATCAACTTTCTAGCTGAGACGTCATGGTATGAGTTCTTGTGTCAGAAGTGGGACATCTCTGTTAATTTGTGAAGTCCACAGGCCCACCTGTCAGCAAACCTCCCACGTGTGGAAGACGGTGTACCAAGTCTTTCAGAAAGTTGAACGCCGCGCCTGTGGGGCTCAGCATTTGGATCTGTAGAGCTAGAAGCTGGGAGAAATAAAACATCAGAGGCAGTGGTCACCTTGAGTGCCTATAATGGATTTGTTTGGGATGCTGTTCTGAGGCTGTGTCAAATGTAGATTTAAGAGCTAAAACTAACTCACTCTGTCCTTTGAAGATTCAGAGTTGACGTAGTAGTTAAAGTCTGAATTCTGCAGTCTTCCTGCTTGTCCTGCTTCTTACTGTGTACACTGAATTACCATATCTTGATGTGTCCTTCAATACCCATGACTAGACATAACATGGCAGTATCTACCCTCAGATTACTAGGAAGACAACATGACAAGTGGGCATGGTGTATGCACTGTCCATGACTCCTGACATACCCCAGTACATGGTAAATGCTTGCTGCGGGTCATACCTGACACCGAGGGGACTCTGAAGGCTCAGCTTAGAAAGGTGTGTGTCTGAGTACCGAGGATTTCTGACTTATTCTCACAGAAGAATGGTAGGACTAGTCCTATCTTCTTTACAGTCACTGAAATTGTTGTCTCGGAATGAAGACTCTGGAACATGCTTTGGTACAAGTTGGTTGTTTGCATTCTCAGGCTACTCCTTTGATCATGTCATATATAATCACTTTGTCACTTAGAGAAGTTCCAAAAACAAGTTTGAAAGCCAGAGGTGGCAGGTGCACTTTGAAAGAGCCATCGCTGCCACCGTGAGACTTTGCAGTTGCCTTCATCCTCATTTGAGCTCAGGGTACATGGATGGAGCACCACTCTTCAGCTTCTGCAGAGTCCAGAGATAGAGGGCTGGACAGAGTTCCCATTCTCATGAAATTTGTGATCATATAGAACTACACGGAACAGATTTGATATATTGTGATGCAAGCGCAAATGGAGCGCAGTTGAGGCATGGGAAGGATAGCATTCATGTTACAGAGTGGTGACATCTCAGTAAGCTCTTACAGGGCATGAAAGGGGGGTGTGTACAGGTTTGTAAAGGAGAACTGAGCCATAGGTTAGGGCAGGGCATGGGAAGAACATGTCAGAGCAGGGCCTTCTGTTGTGGGGATGTTTGGACTGTAGAGAGACCTTTGATAGCAGAATATGACAAGATAAATTTTTAACAGCATTACCCTGGTGATGGAAAATAGGCTTGAAAAAGGCAGGGTTGTCTCATTCCCACAGGTTGATCAAGGGCAAGGACAGGGACAAAGTCCTATTTATCTCTGTGTCCCTGATGTTCGGTACATTATAGACATTCAGGAAATACTTTGGAATGAAGACAGCTCAAGTTGAATTTTTTCATTTTTCGCTCTATCCTCAGAACATGCTGACCTGGCCTTCCATCTGTCACAAGCAGCTTGACTAAGATCATCATAGATTCTCTTTTCTTGGCATTCTTTTAGTGGGTACTCTGTTTACTAGTCCTCTGTGCTGCTGTAGTGCCGTGGCGATTGATGGTTATAATTCTGACCCTGAAGCACTTCAAGGCTCCTAAATCATCAGAAAAAGATTAAAGTATATTCAATATCACTCTAAGTTTGTGTGTTTTACTGCAGTCTTATTCTTTGGAAATTGATGGCTTATAAAGTGCCTGTGTACTTGATAAGTACACAGTGAGAATATGTGGTCACCCACAACTCCAGACTCTCTCCTGGTACCAGGAACAGGCAACTTGCTGTGTATGGTCAGAACAGAGTGACCTCCATGCCTAGAGGAGGAAACATGCTGGGCCCAGATTAAGGGGAATCAGATGTTGGAAAACCAGTGGGAGGCAGCCAGCAAATCAGATGTAGACCAGAGAGATGGAAACTGTATTACCAGACAGGCTGTGCCCCAGCCTCAGAAAGAGCACAGTTCAGGGCTGGGGCTCCACAATTATTATAGCTTGTGTGCCTTGACCCCTGTCACCAGGCTCAGGTGGGGCAGAGCTCTCCCCAGCTCAATTAGTATAGCAATAACAACAGTTCCATGAGATGTCAGACACTGGCACGTGAAAGCACTGATAATTAGATCATCCTAGCCCCATGCACATCTTTCCTTGAAAGCCATTATTACAGGGCTGACAGGACTAAGAGACCCAGAGTGAAGAACTGGGAAATGCTGGAAGATGGCTCCATTGGTGACTTTCTTAGATTCTGAGAAAGGGGGGTATGATGTCAATGTTGTCTCCGAGGGAATTTGTTTGGGTTTCCTTTGGGAGCTTGTATTTTGCCAGTATTAGAGATCTGTCTATATTTTGTCACACCGTTCCCTTCCGAGTCTGTCTGACTGGTCAGTTCTCATCTTCTCAGCTGAGAAAGCCAGTCCCCACCGGAGCTACAGGGATCCAGCTGCCACCCAGGCAAGGGCAGCCTGGCTTCAGAGCTGGCTTCACTTACCACCAGGCTCCCAGGTCAAGCCTCTCAGGTCTCTTTGGAGGAGCTTAGCTTTTCTGTATCCTAAATACTGGGGTAGTACTAATTTTCTTCTTTAAAGGTTGAAGTAAAATCATTACTGTGAAAACTCACTATAAAACATCACCTAAACTAACCTGGTAGATAATAAATACTATGTCATATGCTAAGTATAATATTACAGAGAAATGTTAACTATACCAGAGAATACCACAGATCTTCCATTAGAATGCAGAACTTTATCTCATCTCCCCGGTTCAGTAGCCTCACAGATCTTCCCGGAGTACAGTGGGTTATTAATAAGCCATTGAGTCCCTGTGCTGGAGTAGGCAGGTGTTCCAGGTGTTCCTTGGTCTGCAAGGTATGTATCACATTCCTTTCTGGAAAGCTGAGACAGTTCGTAGTTGACCAGAGAAGGGGTGGAGCGTAGACACAAATCCAGAACTAGCTGTCTTCTTTACTGGATTACAGTAATTATCTAGTTTGTAACCTCCAGAGCTGTCCCCAACCTTGGGACTGGGATCGTGGCTAGTTGTCTCTGGGGTCCATTGGAACCTAAGAGCTCCAGGGGCCTTGCAAAGCCTAGAGCACAAGGCACTGAGGACACTGATGCCAGGACCTCTGAGGGGGGTGGCCATGCCTGCGAGAGAAAGTGCCCCAGACCCTGACAAAACAACTGTGGTTATTTTGTTCTTACAAATTTGTTCTTTTTTTTTCCTGCCTGCGGAAAAAAAAAGTTTTTTTATCATCAGCCTCTTGGATCCCCTCTGTTCCTCTACACATCACACTTCACCACAGCAGGACCCTTCCCTCACAAACCACTGCTTCACATAGATACTGAGTAGCTCCTGGTTCTGTTTGCAGAGAGAGGAAAAGGGCATTTAGTCCATGTAGTAACTGCTCTACTGAGCATTTTGAAACTCTTCTCTGATGCTGCGTATGGGCAAGGTCCCTTGGATGGCACTTTTTTAATATCCAATGGGACCCCCTGCTGCACGCATGTTCCTGATTCTCAGTCAGCAGCTTGTGAAGCAACGCTGGCCATACAGAGAAACAGATAACTCCTATTGAAGGGCCCAGTGGAATATTCAGGGGTGATATCAGATAGAAGCAGAGCATGTGTTTGGGCTGTGGTTCTAAAAGAAACATGTGGTGTTTGTAAAGGTTCTCAACAGGAGGTGTGTGGAAGCCGCAGTGATGGCTGGCTTAGCACTGAACTGCCACATAAACAAGAAGTCCTTGTTTGACAGGAAGCACTACTTCTACTCAGACCTTCCGGTGAGTATGCTATGTGATCTGCACTTCTAAGTTCTCAGCACTGGGGCCTGCCTTGCCGGGTGGAAACACCACTCCAGTTTTCCATCAGCCCTCTGTCCGTCCGCAGCAGGAGGTCCTGGCCAGCCCTAAATGAAGGAGAGGCCCCCTGGTGTTTACTAGACTGGATGTGATTGTCCTGATTGCTGACTCCTTGCTTAGTCCTGTCCTTCTGTTGGTTTACTCATAACTGAACAGGGCCCAGGAGAGACCAGTGCTGTCAGGTTCTCCCAGCCATGCTGTTTGGTGCTAATTGCCTGTTAGGACAAAGGCTAGCCCTGTGGCTGACGCCGCTGTTAGTGCCCACTGTCAGAGCAAGTACTAGAAGACTGTGCCTCTTTCATGTAGACGTTCCTAATAAGGACACTGTCATCTCCCAAGGAGCAAGTAACTAGACAGTAGTGGCAGAGTAGTAAGCCAAAATGAGCCCAAACTATAGGTGAGCAGCAAACTCAGTATTTACCTGCTTTCCCCCAAATTTAGAAAGGTTCTTAAAGTGGTGTCAATGCGAATGAGAGCTGAAACTGAAATGGTGAATGAGTTTCTGAAAATAATGTGTCATTCAATCAGATGTTCTGATAGCTGAGTATGATTTATTTAAAAAATAGCAATAAACATTGCCACGCTTCCTTCTCCTGGAACTGAAGATTGGAAGAGTTGGGTTTGGTGGTGAGTACATAAATAAAAAGTAGACCAAGTAGAAGCCTGTACCCCCCCCCCCACAGTCCTCCCACAAGCTCTGCTGTATAAAACCTAAAGAAATGTTTAATTTTCTGTACTCAGATGAGCCCTGTCTACCTGATTCACATACCACACTGGGAATGCTTTATTGCAGCTTGTTCTTCTGGACTGAGTAGTTCAGAACAGATGGTTATGATACTGCACAGGACGTGTTGATGCTAGAGTGAATTTGTTGTCTATCTGAAACTCAGACTTAGCAAGGTGCCCTAGTGTTTTGTCCAGCAACCTGGACCAGAATTCAGGTTTATACATGAAGGTTTATCTGAGCATAGATAGGGAGTTAGCCTTTGGTACAGTTCCCCAAGTGTGATCCCAGGGCACCCAGTGTTAACATTTCCCAGAGTCTTGTTAGGATTACAAATTTCCAACCTCACTCCTGGCCTCCTGCATTAGAAACCTTGAGGGTAGTATTAAGCGTGCTATGGTTTGAAATGTCTACTTGATTGTATGAGGATGTAGAAATTCTAGAATCCTTTCACTGGCCTACTAGGGAGAGGTACAGACTTGGACCATTGTGGCTTAGGGACCTCCTGCATCTGTGTGTGGCTTTAGGCAATGCCCGTGACCCCCTCTCGCCTGAACTACATAGGCTTGAGGGATTGAATGAGGGCAGCAATGTCCCCAAGTACTGCAGATGCTTTAGCTCTTTTCTGTTTATCTTCAGTCTTTCCATTGCTCTGTATTCTCAGCATGTGTTTGAAAGTAATTCTTCTTTTCCATTTAGAGCAGTGGTTCTCAATCTTCCTAATGCTGAGATCCTTTAATACAGCTCCTTATGTTGCAGTGACCCCCCCCAACCATAAAATTGTTTTCATTACTACTTCATAGCTGTAGTTTTGTTACTGTTATAAATTGTCATATAAACTCTGTGTTTTCCGTTAGTCTTGGACGACCCCTGTGAAAGGGTCGTTCATCCTCTAAAGGGGTCGTGACTCTCGAGTTGAGAACCACTGATTTAGAAAGAGGGACACACATCCTCACAGCAGCCACCAGTTATTTCATGCTATCTGCTATCCGTTAGCCCAGTGTGCTCATACCATAGCACTTTCTGGCCAGAGGAACAAGGGAAGGACAGTTGGCATGATTGCCTACCTGTAAGAGCAGAACTCAAACAAGCTAAAACGCATTGGCAGTTGCTGTAGGCCATATTGCAAGTGGATGGCTAACTGCTTAGCCAGCATTCCCTGATAAGGGGCTCAGCAGGATCCTGGTGATGAGATGCAGAGTTTAGGCTAATGAGCTAAATGAAAACAATAAACTCTTCTCTTAGGGGCTCTGACAATGAGATTATTGTTAGTCCCCAAAATGGGACTGCAGCAAGCAAGGTAGGATGTGTTACTAATTGCATCATTATTAGGGGCATAGAGACTTTGGGTGGGTAGTGGGGTAATGGGACAAGCCAGAAGAAGACAGGTTAATTATGCCAGCGATGTATAAAGTACATTTTTTTTTTGTCTCCTTGTTTCTCCCATTATTTGGGTCTGTTTCAAGTAAACCTTTATGATGTGAAACTAAAAGTGAAGTGAGTCCCAGCTTTCAGTTCTGGACTAGTGACTAAATCCATATTTGTTTCCGAGCAGGCCGGCTACCAGATCACCCAGCAGAGGCTCCCGATTGCTACCAATGGACACTTGACCTACAGTATCTATCTAGGGAAGAAACACAGTCAGGTGACCACCAAGACAGTGAGGATCAAGCAGATCCAACTGGAGCAGGACAGTGGCAAAAGCCTCCATGATGACCTGAGGTCGCAGACACTCATTGATTTGAACAGAGCTGGTAGGATGGGTCTGCCCTGCTTCTTCCAACCCTCTCTGTTCTGGGGTCTTAGGCGCTTCTCCTCCCTTCTAGACTTTTCTCAAGCCAATTGAGAAAGCAGACACCGGAGCCTGACTGACAGAGATCAAAATACCCATGTTGGTATTAGCAGAGCTGATGGGAGAGCATGGCCTGAACCATGCTCACTGCTAGGCTTGCCAATACTCAGCCCTGAAATCAGACAGACCTGTCCACCCTGTCACAACCACAGCTGGACATCCTTAAGAAATGAGCCAAAGTTAAAAATCCACAAGTTTCAGAAGTGGGGGAAGGAGGGTCTGCTTTGAGGGTCCTGCATTAATGCCAAGTTTCCCCAAGATTTCCCGACTCCTTAGCTGTTGAGTCTGTGAAGCCCAAGCCAGGTGACTCACCTCTCTTTGGTAGGAATTGGCCTTCTTGAAGTGGTCCTGGAGCCTGACCTCTGCTGTGGAGAAGAGGCAGCCCTCGCTGTCAGGGAACTGCAGCTGATCCTTCAAGCCCTGGGCGCCAGCCAAGCCAACATGGCAGGTAGGAGCTGCATGAACACTGTCCCTGCTCCCTGTCATCTCCTCTCACTTCTGGCACATTCTGCATTTGGCCTGTCACACCCCATTTTCCTTCCCCCTCTTAAAATTCCTCTGGTGGTCTTTTTATGAGCCTCAAATCAAAAATAGACACAGACAACATTGCATACACTTTGAGCCAGAAAGACAAGAGGCAAGATTTACCTTCTCCCGCCTCGTTCCATGACAAGTGTGGAGATCATGAGGTGTGATCAGACCTTTCAGAACAGAACATTGTTCATAAATACCTTCATATTTTGTGAGTTCTATACACATAGCCTGTTGTTATTTTGGGAAGATCTATTTCTCTTCTTTTGCAAAATGTTTATTTACCTTGAACCATGAGCTACCCTGATTTGATTATACATTATACATGCTTAGGTATGTGGATGCAAATAGTAAGATATCAAATGGCATTCCATTCATTTGTACAATTAAAACACCTTTAAGCCCTGCACTCTGGACACAGAGGTAGGTGGATCTCTTTGAGTGCAAAGCCAGCCTGGTCTACAGAGAGAGTCTGAGGCCAGTGAAGACAAAACAGTGAGACCCTGTCTCAAGAAACAACAACAGTAACCCAATATATTATCTTAAAACCTGAGTAAAACTTTCTATGTGTGCATAGGAAAAGCTAGTTTATTGGCTCTGAAATAAAGTTATGATTTCACAGGCCTAGAGATACAGCTCAGTAGAGTGCTTACCTGGCATGTGTGAGGCCTAGGTTCAATTCCCAGCACTACAGAAAGACAAAATTATACCAAACTGCCTTGATCTTTAAGTCCAAGCAGAGAGACCCTTGTTCTCCTGGGTCTGGAGTGTGACGAAATTACATTATATACATAAGTGAAATTGTCTTAAACATTACTTAAATCTTAGGTCTGCTGACTTCTGTTTCTTCATGACAACTTTATCATGGCCCTTGCTCAGTGTTCCTTTGCTGTCTCTAAATCCCTGAGAGGGAATGTCTCCCATGGTTTTCCCCATGTTCCTCTTTTACAGACTGTAAAAACTCGCATCATGCTTAGGCCCTTCC
The DNA here is from genome assembly GCF_021556685.1 of Rattus norvegicus. NCBI lineage: Eukaryota > Metazoa > Chordata > Mammalia > Rodentia > Muridae > Rattus > Rattus norvegicus. Next base: position 172,718,068 of record NC_141535.1, read on the forward strand.
TAACAGAATACAAGCGTCTTGTTTCCATAGCACGCACATTACAGCAGCCACAGTGGGCACTTAGTGTCATTAATGAGGATGTCCATCTGCCTGCTGGTGCTTAGTACTGTGGGTACCCTTGTCACGTCACACGGTATGTTTGCATGTTACACAGGGCCTTCTGAAGTTCTAATGCCGTGCTTGTCACAAAGAACATCTTACAAATGATAAATTGTAACTTCAGGAGTCCTAGCACAAGTGAGACCCGAAGACCAAGCTTGCTTATTTGTCCTCATCTTTAAACTAAAGGCCGGAGAGACAGCCCCATGAGTGAGTGGCACAAAGGTTAGACATGTAGGAATAAGGGAATTCTCTACTTCCCACTTATCACTAGGCTGCTTTTTGTCTACAGAACCTAAAGGAATGTGAGCAGTTTGGAAGGGCATTAGCCATTAATGCTCTAAGCATTGATTCTGTATCATGTGCTTACCTCCCGCAAACCCATGAGATAATGAACAGGCTGCTTGTTAGCTGAGGAAGAGTCCCATCAGGGTCCTGTCGAAGAGGGACGCCATAAAGGCAAGGACGCCTGGGTTGAGGGAGAGTCCCCTTCAGGTCCTAGTGAAGACAGAAGCCACAAAGGCAAGAGCTCATGAGTGAGTGGCAGCAGCGACTGATTTGTTGTGACACTGTCTGCACTTTGTGTTTCTTTTCAACACAAATCAGCAGCTTTGTTCCTAGGGCACTGCACATACTAGATGAGCTCTGTCCAGTAGAGCAGCCAAGAAGCTCAAGTGCTTTGGAGCACTGGGCTGCCTGGAAGGTTCAAGAGTCTGACTTCTGGGCCATTAGCATTTTTTGAGCCTAAATGCAGACTGTTGTATCAACACTGGAGGCTACACTCGGAACCGAAGGCTCTCTTGAAGTCATGCCCCTCAAGACCTTGATGCTTATGGACTGAAGTGTGAACTGTTCTGGGTTCTATTTAGCCTGTTATGGTAGTTTTGCTGATGAACGTGGACCCTCATAGCCTAGTGTCTGAGTTCTTCCTTTCTCATGTTCAGCATGTTGCTGCTGTTAAAAGAGATCCCCAAACCAGTGTGTTGATCCAAGTGCGAACGAAAGTAGAACCACGAAGTATTCCAACACTAATACTATCTACTAGTTGGAATGTTTAGTATGTGCTTATTATATTTATCCTGTAACATAAAAAGATGGTGATATGCCTGTTTACAAGTAAAGAGACTGAGGCTGAGAGTCTAAGACTCATTAGAAGTGTCTGCACTGCACCCGAGCCCAAGTGTGCATCCTTTCTTTATACATGGTATCGTTTTCCCCAGGCATAGCCAGCTGGTGTCCTACTGCTGTAGATACCTGCATAAGTAGGTGCTGAAGCATGTGTGTAGACAGAGAGCCTGGATCTGAGTTAGAATCCAAGCCTGTGGCTTTTAGCACTTTTAAAAGTCATTCTCTAATAGCTCTGTGGGGGAAGGAAGAAACAGAAGAGAAAAAGAAGCCAGGAGTCAGAGCTGGGGTTCTGGTAGAGAGGCAGTTTGAAGTGCTGCAGAAGTGCCTAAGTGCCTCTGTTGTTAGCACTGCACTACTGAGACTGGTACACCGGTGGCTGTGAGGCTGCACATGTGACAGAAGGCCTGTGCTGGGCGCATGCACACACTTTCAGCAACAGTAGTAAGTCTATAGCGTCTCCACCTACTTGGATGAATATGTCTTATGATCACTTTGGCTGGAGATGTAGCTCAGTGGTAGAACCCTTGTCTAGCATGTGTGAGCCTAGGTTCTATTCCAGCACTACAAACAGGTTTTGCCCACTCTTGCCCCCCACATTGTCTTCTGTAAGTTCTGGAGATTATTCAGCAGCCAGAATGACTCCACAGACCTCCCCATCCGAGCCTCAGAGCCCACAGATTGCAGTTTTTATTCTTGTTGTGCAATGTGCTTCAAAAGGAGAATGTGACTACTCCCACATTGTGCTCAGTGGTATCGTGTGTAGGTTAACAGATATCTACCTGGAGAAGATAGAAACTGAGCTTGATGAGACCCTTACACAGGAAAGAACCCCCTGCCCCCAGTGGGACAGAATGCACAGAGGTAAACCTGACTGGTAAGGCTTTCATGTACTTGAGGTAATTTGACTTAATTTGTTTAAAAGGCATTTTTGTCTTCATGAGGTAGAGTATCTTTTGTTAATGTCTGACACTATATCTGGATCCAGGCTGGCGAACTCTCTTTCAACACGACAGGATACTAAGTGATTCTCCTCAGACATTTATGTAGTGTGGTGTTCTCTGGGAGAGACTAAAATTCATGCCTTTATTTTTCTTCCAAATTAGAATTCTAAATCATGAAAGAGCCATCTTTAAAAGTGACTAGTAATTCATTCCCTTGAGGGTTTTTTTGTTTTGTTTTTTTGTTTTTTTTTTTTTTAATCTGTCTCCCAAGCTTTGAGGTTTGCCATGCAGAGCTCAGTGTACTTGGGCGGTTTTCCTTTGGGTGTAGTGGGCCTTTCATGTGATTGCAATTGTAGATCAGCACTAGTTAGACAAAACCGTAGGACTCACCTGGGTCTCACTACAGTGAGACAGAAACCAGTCAGCCTGCTTACTGCTCAGGGGATCACCAGTGTGCTGGAATTCATCATTCAATGGGGTTTAACTCACTGGATAACAACAGTGGGTCACACCTAGCTCTAGGTTCTTGAAAAGGCCTTGTCTATGCTGTGAAAGCCTTACCATCACCAGGAAACACATCAACAAGCAAAACATGAATAGTTATGATCATTGTTCTAAAGAAATAAACGACTCTCAGTGCCAGAATAATTTGGAAAGTGGCAATATTGCTTTTATAGGCCACTCAGCAGGATTGTTTAGTTAAGAACTAAAGAATGATTCAAGGCCTTAGCCAGCCTAGAACTAGGTGATGAGCTTCCAGGAAATAGCTAAGTCAAAGAGTCTGGCCTGAAAAAGAGTTCACAAAATACCACCAAGATTACCAAGGTGACAGGTAAGTGGAGAACAGACAGAAATATAAATCTTCCAGGCGATGTGGAAATCATGATAAAATTCAAGGGAGAGAAAGACCAAGTTTCATTTACAATTTAGAACCCACTATTGCTCCTATGGAAAGTAGATTTCAGGTCAAGAAGGGAAAAACAGCCCATGTGAGAATGAGAGATCAGGTTCAAGGTGACACTGCCTCACAGTGATGGAGAGGTGGGTGGATTCAAGACAGTTCTTAGGACAGAACTGTCCTAAGAATTCATGGCAGGCTGGGGTGGAGGTCAGGGAGCAAAAAGCAAAGGTGACTTCGAGGAAGTTTAGAGAGAGGGCTAGCTGAGATGGGAAGATAAGGACAGGCCAAGAGTCAGGATTTGGAAACCGGAACACTTGTCAGGCCTGGAGTGGGGTTCAGAGGAGAAGTCTGCCCTCAGAGACTCAGGCGTCATGAGCACACAGATGTTATTAGAACTGTGTGCCACTCTGGAGAGCACATGAGTAAAGAAGAGACTTCTGTGTTCTCACAGGAAAGGGGACACAAGCAAAGAAAATGGAAATTGAGTGTTCAGGAAAATGGATAGCATTAAGCCACCTGTGCTGATGTAGAATGGTGTTTCAAGAAGGAAGGAAACCAGGAAGCCCTGGCTCACAGGAGGATTATGAGTTCCAGACCAGCTTGTGCTGCAGAACAAATTTGAGTCCATCCTCAGCTATGTAATAAGGCCCTGTCTCAAAAGACAGAGGGAAAAAAACTGAAGGATTAATTTATATGTCACAGTTTGGTGAAAACAGAATGTGTCTTTGTCCATTGGCTCTGGCACCAAGGGGGTTGTGGCACCCCTGACAAATGGCATCTTCAGAGATTGGGGACAGGAGCCAGGCTGCAGTGGGTTAGGCTGCAACTGGAGTAAGGGAGTGAAGTCACTTTGTGCATTAAATTGTTAGAGAGGATTTGCCTAGAGGGAGAGCAGAGAAATGGCTCATGACTGATAGCATGAAAATTGGGCTCATGGGAATAGGTTTTGGGGCTTCTGTTTGTTTTCTTAATGAGAAATAAACACTATTACATGTACACATATCAGAGAGAATGCTGAGAAAGATTCGTAAGCTATATGGAAGAGAGTACTCGTAAGGTCCATGTCCTCGGAGGGCAAGAAGTGATTGAAAATTGGGGCTTTTTCACACTGGTCTTAACAAAGAAGTTAGTTGACAGTAGGTATCAGTCTCCTCTTTTATGTGACATAGATTCCTTATATTCTGCAAAGCTACAGGACCTCCCCAGGGAGGTCCTGAAGAAACTGTCTAGTAGAGGGAAGGACACTTATATGTTCTCTTGGAGGTTGAGCCTAAGGGGAGGCAGAGAATGATAGTAACATGGAAGCTAAATATAAGGTGCACATCTGTAATCTTCGTACTCCACCCATCCCACTCATAGTCTCTGCTTCAGCTAATCCTCCTGATAACCAGGAAAGCTTCAGATGCCTGTTTGTGGAAGGAAACCCGTTACAGTGCCTGAGAAGGGAAAGAAACAGCTCAGGTTTCAGCTCCTGCCCTTGATCTGTAAATTCTCAAGGACTGTCTTATAAATCTCCTAAAAACACAGAGATTCCTGGAGAGCAGTGTGTGTGTGTGTGTGTGTGTGTGTGTGTGTGTGTGTGTGTGTGTGTGTGTGTGACATAATCAGTTTTGAGGCTTCCCCCAAACCCAGTTTAGACACTTTGAAAGGAACTGTAGAGTAGAACTGCAGAGAGAACCTCTGGTTTTAATAGTCTTGTTCTCATTTAGCACACAGATACCAAATTGATTCTTTCAGTCCATCCCAATGTCTGTGAGTGCATATTTACACATAGCTCTGACTGGCTTTGGATGGACAGCTATGTTCTCTGAGGCTAGATTGTTCTAACTGGACAGAAAATCAAGTTAGATACCACTTACGTTGACATCTGCCCACCCTACAAACCTTATTGCTTCAAAGAATGTCTACAGTTTTTTTACTTTTTCCTTCCAGAGGGTCAGCTGAGAGTGGATGCCAATATATCGGTACATCATCCTGGAGAAGCCCTGGGCGTCCGGACTGAAGTAAAGAATCTCAACAGCCTCAGATTCTTGGCCAAAGCCATAGGTGACTGTCAGTTTGGACCCCTGTGTCACCTCTTGTTTATAACAGTGTGTGCAACAGTGCTTAGTAGCAACCTCTAGTTTTCACAGTTCTGTGGACCAGGTAGTGGCCCTATTGGACCTGCTTCCACTCATGCCTGCAGCTCTGGAAACTGTCACAGCAGCAGAAGCAAAGATCTGAGATGACCTCAATCACATCGGACTTGAGGCCTCTCCATCCATATGGTCTTTTGTCCTTACTTTGTATGGCCCAGTTGTCAGTAGATGGTCCCAGGAAGGTCTAGGCAGAAGAATCAAAGTTCACGTGAGTCCTAAATTCTGGAACTCTGCTCACATAGTGTCACTTCTGACACAGTTTTTTTTCAAGGCATCTTAAATTCAGACCAGACTCATGGGGAAGGAAATAGAATCCACCTGCTTTGAGAGGATTTGCAAACTATAGTGGCTTGTACTGCCATATATCATTCACTTTATGATGTCAATTCATTCATTAGACTGAATATAGTCTATTTGGTTAATGTTTTTCTCCTTTTTACCATTTGCAGCTAATAGACTGCATGTGCCTGTACTGTTGCACTTGGTTTCCTAGAGCACACAGTGGGGATCTCACTGATGACAGATGTATGATAAGAGCTAACATAGAGCAGGCTAGCTCTAGAGGCAGTCCCACAGAAGTTAGAGACTGAGTCTGAGGGGAGGACATCTCAGGAGACTCAAAGTTAGTCTTTAAAGCCAGAGTGAGTCCTGTCGGGTACACTGAAAGCAAGCCGGCCGAAAGGACTGTGATCACCTTGTTGCAGCCAAGATGTGTAAACGGCTCTGGGTCTCTGGGAAGGATTAAAACCATTCAGGAGATGTTGTTCTCATCTGTGTAAACTCCTGTGTCCCAAGCCCAAAATGATAGTCAATCTTAATAGAGACACTTAGAGGAATATATTGTGAGAGAACATTAAAGTGGTTCAAGGGATAACTCATGGGGCAGTGGGATAAGTGTGAGAAGTCTCTGAAAGGGACCCAGCCAGCTCTCTGAAGTCATCAGAGGGGTGAGGGGGCAGACAAGACTGAAGTTTGCTTTCACCCTGGACATGTAGTGTTCAGGACTTCACTGATCTAAAAGGTGGTAACAGTGACCCAGCAACAGGCAGGCAGAGCTTACGACTTGTCTGCAATGGTGTACAGAGGAGTCCTAGGTATTTTTAAGTTGTCCCTAACTTTGTTGTGTAAGTGCCTTCTGGAGCAACAGTCAGAATTCTACCTTTATTCAAACAGCCTAGCAGAACCAAAACTCTGGCACCATGGGTTTAATTCTCCAAGGCTGCAATTTTCCCACAAGGTTTTTCCAAATCCTGTTGAACCTTTTAGCCATCATCTCACGTCAGTCAGGGAGAACACTTAGGTGACAGGAGGAATACAAATGGATAAGTCTGCTACCTCTTAGCAGCTTAGATTAAAGGGTTGAGCTTTGAGCAAGGATGAGGGGTGGGGAGTTGGGGAATGCTTACTTTCTCAAAGGAGCTTAACAGTTGCACTTTGATTATGTTTGGCTGTGTTGATTGGAAAATAAAATGAAAATGCTGTATTCCCCTTAAAAGTGTTCATACATTTTTACCCATAATTTATGTAAAATTATGGAGGGTTTTAGCAGGCTCATCTGCTGGTTGTCACAGGATCATGAACCTAATGGCCACAATTCTATATCTGTGATCACTAGACCTACACAGTAGTCCCAGCCCTTCTACCACAGTGTATACAGTCTGTACTAGGTTGTTAATCTCTCCAAATTGAGGTATCTGAAAAAGGAGAGAAGAGGGAAGAGACAAGCTTCTTAAGACCCTTCCCAGTAGTGAAAAGAAAATGCAGCCTGCACAAGAATGACCTTGATTGTTTTTTAACTTAACGATTGAAAATGGTTTCTACTTATTGCCTGTGTGGATTAAAGATACTCAAAATATACTAACTTGCTATGTTTTTCATAGACTATGAAATTCAGAGGCAAATCACCGAACTTGAAAATGGAGGTGAAATTCTGAATGAAACCCGTTCATTTGATTATAAGCGGGGGTGAGTTTGTATTGATAAGCCTGTTGGCCACAGCTCAGTGATTGGGGCTCAGCCATGGACCATGTGACAAAGGTTCTTAGCTTGTCTGTAGCCATGAGAGAAGAGACCACTGCATCCCACTGCACCCCACAGGACAAGCATGGTCTGCTGGGGTCTGAGTCAGCTGATGCAGACTTACACAGAAGTGCTTGCTCTCAGGTCCAAGGCTCTCCTGGCTTTCAGCTTGCCTGCTTTGTGGCAAGAAACTTCATTCTCTTAAATAATGCGTCAGACTTCTTACAGCCCAAGCTTGATGTAGAAAAGAGCTAAGAGCTGAGGCAGGATACTGTACCAGTTACTTTCCTATTGCATTGACAAGACTCTATGATGAAAAGCAGCTTACAGAATGTTTACTTCAGCTGTGATTCCAGAGTCAGCGTCCGTAAGGCAAGGGAGCCATAGCAGCAAGTGGGTGGAGCTGGGAAGGAAACTGGGAGATCAGATCTTCAACCACAAACACAAAGCAAAGAGAGCAAAGTGGAAGTGTGCCAAAGCTATGCACTCAGAAAACCCACACCCAGTGACATCCTCCAAACAGCACTGCTGGCTAGGGGACCAAGTGTTCAAATACCAGAGTCTCAGCACATTTCTTGTTCAAACCACATCAGATATGTTGTTTTGCTGCTTTTTTTTTTAAACAAAATTGTCTGAGCATTCTTTCCTTTGTTATTGTTTATATTTATGTAAATGCCTCCTGTTGAAATCTGAAAAGTTTGAATTTGCTTGTCCTTGATTGAGACAACCCTATGCTAGTCAGCTGTTAAACTATAACAAATATTTGAGCTATTCAACTTACAAAGAGAAAAGGTTAATTTTGGTTCACAGTTTCAAAGATTTCAGTCTGTAATTGATTTGGCCTATAGTGGCACATCAGATCCCAGACACACGGCCGAGCCACACTGCTTACTTCATTGTCAATATGCTGCCCAGTCTTGATTATTAAGTTGATTAATGAAGCATACCTCTTAGTATGTCTGATGGCATTTCCAGAGACCGTGAGACCCTAGTTTAATGAATGATTAATCCCTTTGTGGAGTCCTAGAATGGCATTATTAGAGGTGAGGCCTGGTTAAAGGACTAGGTCCCTGGGGGCATGTAAAGTGGAAAAGCTAAGGGTTCTTTGGAGACTCAGTTGTGTTGGATGGAGTTTTTCTGGGGCAGACACATGCAGGAATGTTTCACTGAAGCAGACATGTCCTCGGGTGTATATCGTACTCTGTCTGTTTCTGTATTTCTGTTCCTTTGTTTGCTGTGCCATACTTTCCCACCATGGTGGACTAGTACTTCTGAAACTACAAACTAAAATAAATAGTGATTTTTCTCTGAAGCCATTTCTACCAGGTGTTTAGTAAGAGTGAAGAAAGTAACATACTAGGAAACAAAAGACAGAGGGAGGTACCAGGGTTCCACAGACTCCTTTGAGGGCTTATTTTAATGACCCAAAGGCCTTCCACTGGGCCCTCTAACACTTTTAACGTTTCTCCTGTTAACTTCTTAATAGGACCAAACCTTTAGCATGTGGCCTTTGGAAGAAATGCTTTGCTCCAGCCCACAGTAAGGCCCCTCTCTGCATGGTCTAGCCAGGCCTCATGCAGTGTTTGTTTAATGCTGTCTTCTCTGTTGCAGGTGCACCATGCCAATGAGAGACAAAGAAGGGAAACAAGACTACAGGTGATGCAGAGCACCAGCATGTATCTGAGGGAAAGTCAGCATAATGATGCTGGCGGACTTTGGAAATCACTTGTTGTCATTACATGATGGGAATCAGGATTTCTTATGTTATGTGTAAACTAGGAGAAGTGATATTTTCCTGACTTCTTAGCTGTAGAGCCTTGTTTCATAGGACAGTGGCTGGAAGGAATCTGTTTGCAGGCTTGTGTAATCACCAAGAGGGTGGCAAGCTAGGGTGGGCCAAGGCTTAGTTCAGCAATAGATCCTGTACTGCATTGAAATCCTTTGGGCGGATGTAAAAAGAGATCAGTCTGTCATTGGAGGGCCCCTTGCATCCAATGAGATGCAAGAGAAGCAAATCAGGGGCCATTAGTTCATCAGGAGAGCACTCATTATCATGGAGGAGGTTCTGGGTTCTGTTCCTAGACCAGGAGGGCTGTTGTGTAGCAGAAGGTGTTCCCATCACACATAACAAGGATAGGCTTACTATAAATTGACCCTTTTACTTTTCTCATAGAGCTCAGCAGATTACAAAGATTTAAGCGTTAACAGTAGAGTTGTTGAATTCACCTTCCTTTGTGGAGTATGACGTATCTTCATTGCCATACCCGTGCCATACGCCTGTTAAGGCAGGGACATTGTGTTATAGTGGCCGTCGAGGTTCAGGCTGTTCCACAGACATCATTATTCTCCCATCCTGCCACTCCCTGTAATTTCTTACTGAGCATGCACTGACTTCTGCTCGAGCCCCATGTTAGATGGCAGTGGGTCTCAAGAAGCCTCCCTTTGGGGTCACCCTTGCTTTCAGAGAACAGACTGGCCTTGTCTGAGACTTGGTACCATGTTTAGGAATGACTGGCATCTCTAATCTAGTTCTCCCTGCATTTGATGAGTACTACCCTGTTTTTACATAATGGCTCTCGTGGGCAGAGGGAGCACAATGCTGGTACAGATCGGAGGGATTTTTTTCTTTGATATGATTAGTGCAGTACTACAACCCATCTGATTATGAGCAGCCGTGTTTTAGAGCAGCACTGAGTGGGAAGTGTTGTTAGAAGTGGTCTATGTACTTCCTCCCAGTCCTCCACCACTCATGTTATGTCCTTTACTGCAGTACCACAGTGGACCAATACTGCTCTTATTTTTTCATTGAAATCCATAGTTCACACTGGGATTCCTCACTCACTGCTGTCTGTTCTGAGCATTTGTTTGTCCAGTGTCCTGAACTGACTGTTATATACAGGTTCACTGCCTCCCTGCTAGCTTCTACATTTCATTAAGGCAACGTCCATTCTGCTTCCTGCTTTTCAAGAAGGGAAGAGCCCTGTCCTTTCTTCCCCTTTGACCTTTCATTTACTGTAAAATATTGCTAAAATAGAAATTTTAAAGTAGCAGAAAGTCATCTTACTCCTCACAAGTAATTATTCTCTGGTTCATCGGCTTCCAGTCCCTCTGACACTTTCCTCACTAGTATAGACCAGGATGCCTCAGTACCATGCTACTCTTTCTCCCATCTTCATTCTGTAACATTGAAGAACGTGTTTGCTGTGGTCTTTCACTGGGCATTATGACTTTTACCTAGCACAAAAGCATTCCTGTTAGAGTTGTGGTTCTGTTCAGTCCAGACACCCAGAGTCAGATCCATCTGTTCTCTTTGTTTAGGTTTATGCCGGAGCCTAACCTGCCCCCCTTAGTGCTCTACGATGACACATCTGTGCCACCAGATGCAGACCCTCAGCAGGTGATCAGTATTGACCGGCTGAGGGACATGCTCCCAGAGCTCCCCAGTGCAACCAGAGAAAGGCTTGTCCAGCAATATGGGATGCTGCCGGAGCACAGCTTTGCCTTACTGGTAAGTGTCCATTGGATCGGAAGTTAGCCATGCACTGTCGGGTACATTTCTCCACTCCTCCTCCACACTCCTCTGAGAAGGGTAAGGCACTGTGCCTTACTTGCTGCCCTTGACCGTACTTGCTGCCTGCTCCTCAGCACAGCACAGAAGCAAGCAGACCCTCCTGGCTGCCTGTAGGCCATGGACCCTTGAAAGGAAGCTCAGAGGTTATGGATGAATGTGTTCCCATGTGTCTTCAGGACAAACAAACAAGCAGCGACCCTCCCCCAAAAACAGTGTGTGGGGTTTCTAGATATTTTAATAGTCTTGAGCCAAGATGAGGTGGTGCTTTTCCCAAAGCCAGAAAACATTTATCCTGTATAAAATGCTGCAAACTTATTAAAGAGCCTCACCCTGTGAGGTTTGGGAGTGCCTCTTTTGGGTTACTAGACAGTCTGATGCCCTTGAGGTAGTTTGGGGATTTTCCATCCTTTTTGGATAGTCAACCTATCAGAGGGGTTGTGACCCCCAGGTTGAGAACCACTGCTCTAGCCTGATTTCCAGAAAGAATCCATTAAATATGACATTAAGAAATCTTATTGTAGATTAGCCTTTCTCCATAAGAAAGGAAAAAGGACCTCCTATAATCTTAAACACACAGCTATTTCACTCTCTTGAAAACAACTCTTGAGATTGCTACTCTTGGCCCCTGGAATGTGTCTGCCTCACTTTGCTGAATAAACTCTGCGGTGTCTGTGCCCCGGTCTTCTCTGGGTCCAGCTGCAGCAGGCCTTGAACAAGTGCTGTCAAGGACAATACCAAATGAGTGAATCTGTTTAAATAGTTTTTGGACCTGTTGAGGGAAAATTAATTCTCCAAGATAGCAGGCATTGTGTGGGAGAGGTGGGGCAAAATTGTTCATCCCCTTCATAGTGTTTATGTGTGTCCCTGACACTTTGGCTGATCAGCTCTCAGGGAAGTTGCAGTAGATGAACCTCGTGTAGGAGTCAAGGAGAGTTGGACATACCAAGAAGGAGATGGTTGGGTTTTTTTTTTACATTTTTAAGATTTGTTTTCTTTACTACCTTTAAGACATAATATTTATATGTGGAAGATAATGTATTGGGTGACTGAAAACAATAAAAGGGCTTGCCCTTGACATTTCCAGGATGGATGAGAATACAAGACTGGGACAGACAGAGAATGATTCAGACAAATTGTTTCTCGAAATTAGGCAGCCTGAGCCCTTTATGACTCCATAATCGTTGGAAGCTGAGTTACTCATATCATTCCCGAAAATGATATGTTCATGTTTCCTGCCTTCATCAGAAGCACAACAGATTGCTGAGAAGGGCAGATGCAGAAATCTAATGAACCATCTTTCAATTTAAAGTGTGCCCAGGAGTATTCATTAAATAAATGGCTGTGGTAGAGGTGTGCTCTCAGGGCTCCCACTCCAGCCCAGGGCCTTTAGATTTCTTATTTAATTAAGGAGTGTGTGTGTATTACCCCACCACCCCAGACACACACACACACACACACACACACACACACACACACACACACATACACACACCCTACATAGGAAAAAACCTTCAGAATTTAACTCATTTTTAATTTATCTTGCCATTTTCCTACGTAGTAAACACTGAATTATGTTTCGTTAGTGTTATCTTTGATGTTTATAGAAGTCTTATGAATACCCCTTAGCAGGTACTGTCTTATCAAGCACATGGTAGGTCTTCATTTTCTGGACAGACAGATGGCTGCATAAATAGGATACCATTGCATTGAACATAACAATCCTTAGAGTAGTAGTGTTCCTGGAGTAGTACACACCCTGGAGATCAGATAGATACCTAGGCCGCCCTTGATAACCCAGCAGTGTCATGAGCTGTGCACATGTCACTGGACCCTTGCTGAAAAGGCTCAGGTGGTTGTGCCAGCCATGTTCTGTCTCAAGTCACATGGTCTCAGACTCTTATGTTCGTGCTTTGTTTTATTAGCAGATTATTCTGAGTCTGGGCTTTCTCTCCTAGACTGTCCTAAGAGTCCCTTTTCAAAGGAAACCTGTATACTGATTTTCTTTACCCACATTCAGATCTGCCCTGCTGAAGACTTCAAGTTGCTAAGCTAACCTTCTTCCCTATCTTAATCAATTTGCTGTACTTTCTAATCTCATGTGTAAAGATTGATGTAGAAATGCAGAGCCCGAGGCTGGGGATTAGGGTTATGGAAAAGCAGAAACTCTGGTAGTAGAGAAGACCTTCTGTGAGTCATGGGTGCTGGGAGAACTGTTGGAATTATTAGTTACATGAATGTACGCTTTCTTTTTTAAGCAAAATCATTCTAGGCTGATTTTCATGGGAACATTGCTTCCTATCTTGAGTGTCTCCTTTCAGTCAGGGAACATAAATGGTAGCCGTTTGCCTATGCAACTTATCTAAAGGCAGCTTGTTACAGCCCCGAGGCAGATAGCGTGGCCTCCTGTCACGGGTGAGGAAGTGTGAGCTTTTGCTTAAGGAACGTTCATACTCACATTGGGCCATGCTTTATGTTTCTGGTTCCACTGCCTGCTTGCACGCACAGTGCGCTGCCATGCCAGGTGGAGATAGTGTTTCCAAGTAATGGCTGGCCTTGATGGCCTTTGTTTCACTAGTGGAGGAAGTTGAGCTTTTGCTTTTGCTAAAACTTAATGCTTTATACAGTCCATGATTGTTTTATGAAGTTCAATCAGAAAGTACAAGTTTATTGAAAACTTTTAGCCACTCTTGTTGGTTTCGAAGATACCAGACTTTCCTATAAATAAACATAAAATGTTGCCTACTCCATTTTGTGAGAATCAGACAACTGTAGTGAAGATTGAACAGCACAAGTCATGCCAGTTTCCCAAGTGGAAAATTTAGAGGGTAGCATGAGCTGTCTTCTGCTTCTCCGACTATCTTGTTTCTTAAACTTCATGCTGGGGGGACTTGGGTCCTTTAGTCTGGGTCATTGAGACTCGCTCCTACCTAGGGCACTTGGTAGGGCTTGTGGGGTTGCCTGAGGCCCTGTGTTATGGGGCAGCTGGCTGTGGATGTGACAACTGACAAGAGATGGCTGCCGACTCATGGCTGTGGTAAGGGAGCAGCAAGTGCAGCTGGTCTAGGTCAGGGGCTTGTGAGGGCTGTTTCATCTGCTGTGTCCTGTCCCAGTGTACAGACTTCACCTGGGCCTCTTACTCGGCACACTCTGCGTGGTCCCACCCAGCCAAGGCCCTCACTGCTGCAGCCGTCAGAGCTCCCCACTTCCCAGCTGGAGGAGGAGACGATGGCTCACACCCCACTCATGGTGCTATGCAGCAGAATCTTCCTCGAATCTGAAGATTCCAAGTGAAGTAGTCGAAGTCTGCTTCCAGGGAAAGGAACGTTAGGAAGGCAGCATACAAATATGGCTCAGTGATTGCGGGGCTAAGCAGAAATGTATAAAAATCCAGCCTGACCTCCATGAATCTATAGAAAAGCAAGGTATCACCCCCACCTACCCTCTAGTCAGTAACCTGTACTGCTACCCTTTTGTGAGACAGGCTCTGTATTCAGCCTCCAGACTTGTCGCCTCATGTGGACAGCTTCATTTTCTCCATGGAAAGTAATAATCCTTTGATTCTGACATTATAGAAAAGGTTAAGATGTCTCCCAAGGACAAAAAAAAAAAAAACAAAAACAAAAAAAAAAAAAAAACCAAAGTATCAGTTGGTGGTTAAATGAACTGTTTTTAAAGCTTTGCTTTGGTCTCATGTAAGTTAGAAAGAGCCTGGTTTGCTTTGTGGATGAAATGCCCATAAAGCAGTCCCCATGCCAGATTTCTGTATGTCCTACATGCAGTTTTCTTTAAAGCTAACAGTCTGCTCTCATATCTGAAACCATATTGACTGCTTTTAGCCTCTCCATGCTCTCATGGTGCAAAATCGTCATCTCTTAACTACTGCTTAAAAATCACCCACGTGGTCATCATGGTAGCATCACATTTCAGCTCCACGCAGTTCATATTATAAATTGCATCTGGGATAGCCAGCCTAAGGTGCTTTGTAATTAATCCATGCTCTGGGGGAAAAATTACCAAAGTTTTCTTCTTATAAAGTAGACCAGAAACTCTATTGCAAAAACACAGCTTCACTCTTCTCAGAAGGAAGTAACAAGGGGACCTCTGAGAGAGGATGTTGTGGGCTCCAGGGCATTTGACCCCTTGTGTTTGCCTGTTGATGTGAAAGTTCAAGGAGTGGGGAAGTCCACTCATTGACAGTTCAGGGACCCTGAGAGAGAAGCCTATGTCTCCATCCCATTCTCACACCTGAGTTCCTGTTGTAGAGTAATATATCAGGACATACAAAAGGTTTTATGTCAGGCTTCAAACAAGCAAAGCTTGGGGGCATGTGCATCCACACTGCTCTTCCCTGCCTTTACGCTCCATGGCACCTTTACGCTGCCACGCAGAGCCCTACTGAGTGGCTGGTTCTCTTGGGTTGGATGAGTTGACGTGTCTGTCGCCAGAATTGATCTCTTGGCAGCATACTATGGGCTCCATTCTTACAGCTGCATGTCCTGCTGCCATTCTGCTGCCTACGTTTATTACCTTAATTATTTATATTTGATTATTCAAGGGAAATGTGTTCCCAACTGATGTTCAGCAAATCTCTCCCAGAATAAATATATCTCCAAGAACCAAAGTAAGTTTTCCATTAGTTTAAAGGCACTGTACAGAGAGCCTGTGCTTTTAGGATGTGAGTGCTTCTGGGCTTTGCTGGGGAGCACAGGTGAGGACACTGTTGAGAGTGTTGCTCAGACTCTCAAAGCTCTCACACCCTGTGTGAGCAACCTAGGTAAGGATTGCGAGGACTGGGAGAGAGGCTGTGCCTAGCAAGTCTGCAGAGTACACTCAGGGCCCATGCTGCTGACTTGGACCCTTACGCATTCGACTGACCAGTGGCTCAGGGTTCTCTGGCTTTCTTCTGTCTTCAAGGTGAGTCCTGTTCCCTAGGCCAGCCTCACACTGCCAGGTCTCTTGTTTTCCCACTCAGAGGCTTTTACCAAAGATTGTCACCCAGACACAAGCACGCTTGAATCGTAGAGCTGAGGCACCTACTGGGAAGGACTGGACCTTGCAGCCCCCGTTTTGCCGTACAGTTTCTACTTTCTGGCCCAAGAGCATTGCTAGTGCAGCCTATGTGCTTCCTCTCCACCCTGGGCACCTCGCATTTTGTCTTATTCTCAAGGCTGGGATTTACAGAGTTGTTGGGTTTGAGTTTTGTTTTTCTCACTTTGTGAGGATGACCAGAGCCGCTGGTATAATGAAGGTACAGCACAGCCTCTGTGAGTGTTCGGATGATGGTCTCCTTGAACATCTGCACAGATGTTCAGAGCCGTGCGCCTCGCACCCTCCTCACCAGGGGCCCACAAAGTGCCACATAGTGCATTGTTGCAGTAAATGTTTTAAAAATGGTGACCTTTTATCTCGTGCTAGCACCAGCACTCGTAGGGCCACATGGCACTGTGGGGCATCTTTATCAGTGTTCCACACTGCCCCCAAGTACTCTCAGACCAGGCATTTCGTAGGCCTTCCAGCGTGGCACCTTGCTTCCCACCTGTACTTTATCTCTGGTTAGCGTCTCTCCAGGCGGCTCTCTGCTAGCCACAAACTCTGGTTCCAGCCACCCAGTAAAATCAGGCTCTAGAAGTCCAGCATGGGGCTGGCCTGTCGAAGCTCCCTGCCACAGACTCTGCTCACACTCCCAGCAACCGTCCCCTAGTAGTTAAGGTATAAACTCCCAACTACCCAGTGAAATCAGGACTCAATAAACTGTAATTTAACAATCAGATTTATGAGTAAATTCTCAATCCACAATACATCTACACAATAAACGCACAGCCAATTGATGGATATAAACCACCCAACTAGATAAGATAAATTTACCTATAGACATCCATCCCTTAAGAAATATACATAACTACCTAGAGCCATTTAAGACCACCCAGATCTGGGTCATCCTTCTCTGTCTCCATCTTGATCTCCTTTTCCCTTCTCTTCTGCCTTACAAAAACTTTGTCCCCACCTTACTTTTTACTGTCTGATCATGGGCCTTGACCTAACTTGTGCCAGCCCTCACCTGCATATAGACATCAACCTACAGTGACATGTTAGATCCTTAGATAGCTGAAGAAACCATTGCTGCTCATGTCCAGTGGGTATGGGGCCTTCTGAGTCGTCACCGTGTCACATCAAATATGAGCTGCACAGTTAGGTATAAAGCTGTCACCTGACTTGCCTGCAGTAACTGAGTTTGCTTGATATACACACACTAATGAAGGAAAATGTCTCATCTTACCAGGAGGGACTTACAGACAGTGCGGCCTCAGAGCCTTCATGAACACATCGTTTCTCCAGTTGAGGGAGGAGGTGTCGCTGGAGAGAAGCACATGGCGCTTCTGCCCACCCACTGTCCTCTGGAGACCAGGGTAGCAGATGGTGGGTGTGCCACTGTCTCCCTTCCTGACCTGAGGATAGATGTGTCATGCCCCGTGGCCTGGGAATGCCTTGGCAAAGGCAGATAGTAAACTTGCTACTTTCTCCTTCTAGTTTCTAAGGTAACTGATTGGGATAATCTCTGACGTCAGGAACTTGTGAACAGCTGGCAGACACAAAGAATAGAAGTACTAGGAACATCTGTTCTGTGGACGAGGCTCACAGTGTGCCTCATTTTCCATCCCCAGAAAGGGAGCAGACATGCTCCCTTCCTCACAGACAGTGTCATGGAGGTGGAGAGCTCGGCTGCTCTCTGGCTGGGTAACCTCTAGCCAGGAGTGCCTCAGTGCCCCACCTGCAGAAGCCCTGATCATGGGCTCCTAGGACTAACAGGAAGTATGAGCCTGAGGGGGCTTTTGTCATTAGCAGTGGCAGCCCTGTGCAGCCGTTGTGTACATCAAACAGGTGCAATAGTGTCTCACCCAGTCTATATTCTCAAGGTTTGAGTTACAGTCAACCGTGGGCCAAACATGGCAAATGGGAGATTCCATATAAAACGATTTATAAGTTTAAAAAAAAAAGGACTTCTATTATGATTTTTTCTGTTTTGTGGTTGTTAGTCTCTTACCGTGTCTAATTTATAAATTAAGCATCATGGGTAATGTGTCTGTACAGAACCCTGTCGGGTTTAGCCGTCTCTGGGCTTTCAGACATCCTGCTGGTCTTGGTCTGTGGTGAACTGCAGCACAGATGCCGTATTGAGTAAGTGCTCTTGAGAGCCCTTGGCCAGCCTTGAATTGCTATCCTGAGGCCCAAAGGTGGCCAAGGGCACTCCCTGTCACTTAAGCAGCTGTTGCTCAGCTAGTGGCTGCTGGGCTTTTTTCCTGAGTACCCCTGGGCAGCTGTCTTATCAGGTCTCATTCTGCCAATAAATGCCTCGTTTCTGGACCAGAATCAAGATCACAGGATGACTTAGAACAAGACATAAAGCTGAGAAGTCTGCCCTCATCCTGTTTCATCTGGATGGTCCTCCCAACATTTCATCATCTCTCAAGGTAGACTACAAGAAACAGTGTAGGAGCATAGTAGGGCTCAATGCAGGGGTAAACTGATGCTTCTCCCAGAACAAGCAGTAAGGTAAGGGCAAGGTCACTCCTCTGCTTTGCCTCTCAGCAGCACTGGTTAGCTGGCAAGTTCATTAGTAGTTAAGGGTTCCTATTTAGTGCCTAAGCAGCCAACTCAATATTGGCTCTGGATAATTGGATGCTTTGAGAAGTGAGGTTTAAAGGGGGCAAAAGTGCCTTTCGGTTGAAGATTGCCTGGTAGCAAGCACAGGACAGGGTCTGTGGTCCTTGCTGCATTAAACATCTCTGAAGCAGCACTTGGAGTCATGGCGCTGTGTGGCTGAGTTGGATAGACCAAGGCCTGTTGTTTGGGGGAAGATATAAAGTCCTAATGCAGTGGCCTTGCTACACCGCTCTCAATAGCATTCTGATGTTAGAGAATTACCAGGCCACTGTTTTCCTCACAGAACCAGAGGGCTGAGCTGCCATACTCATCAGAGCCTCCAGAGATCTGTTCCAAGCTTATTACTGTTTGCCAACCTCATGGATCTAGGAAATTGTAAAAAACAGCAGGTGTGTGTGTGTGTGTGTGTGTGTGTGTGTGTGTGTGTGTGTGCGCGTGCGTGTGTGTGCGCGCGTGTGCACGTGAGCACTTTCTCTTCTTACAAAGTGGACTCCTGCTCTGAAGAGCAGAGCAGAGCAGAGCAGGCAGTCCCTGTGTCACTCTAACTGATGAGTCATTCTTTAGGCAGTGACAGCCTCACTCCCTGTAGCTCACTCTGTTACCATCACTAGTTTCAGATCATCTTTAAATTGTGCACTGAAACCCTGTATCCCCCAGTGAAGTAGCGTTCCAGCTCAGAGAGGCTTCATCACAGCACCGGCATGAGAAGACAAACAGAAATCTGACTCGCAGGGGTATCCATCCAATAATAAAACCACCCGAGGGTAAAGGAGAAGATATCTATCACGTCCCAGCCGCTCAGCCAAGCTGCCACGCTTTGGTGCAGTTTTTCTAGGTGGAATTTGGAAAACTTCCTTGCAAAGCAGCAAGGTCTTCTCCTGACAGCTCATCCTACCAGGGGGCCAGCCTGTCTGAGTGAGAACAGGAAGGGTTCTACCTGCTCCGGGTGAACCACACAGCCCTTTCTTTCCTCCCCAGTGACTCAAAGTTTGAAGACTTTCCAGACGCTAAGCAACACATCTTCAAGTTACCTGGGTTGCCTTTATCTGTAGTCAAGTTTGGGCTGCTGAGGTGGCCTTTGCCCTAGTTTAGCATGAGCAGAATAATTTCAGTGGCTCAAAAGGAGATGCAAGCAATGATTGTGGGATTATTCAGTAGGCTTTCACCAGAGAATTCATCAGTTAAGGCAGTGTAGATGCTTTTCCCTATAGAATGTCTACTGTAGCAGCTGTGCTCGGATGTACTTAGTAAAACTTCAACAGTAGCTAAAGTTTGAGTGCAATTTGTTAGTATGTCTCACTTCTTATTATCTTGTTTTTCTGGAATGTTCTGGAATCTAGAATTTGCTTAATGAAAGATTCAAAGGGGAAAGGATTATGAGTTTAGCTGAAGAGTGAACATAAGAATATTTCAAGAATAATATTGTATAATTTGAATTTCAGTGGGTAAGGAAAATATGCTGCTTAAAGGTATGCTATGTGGAGACTAGAGAGATGGCTCAGTGGTTGAAAGTACATTCTGCTCTTGCAGAAGACCTGAGGTCACTGCCCACAGCCACAACCCACAGCCCACATTGGAACAGCCACATGTAACTCCAGCTCCACAGAATACATTGCCTCTGGCCTCCCTGGACACCTGCACTTACAGGTACATACTGCTCCCCCACCCCATGCACACACACACACACACACACACACACACACACACACACACACACGTACGTACACACACACACGCGCGCGCGCGCTCGCGCGTAAACCTTTTAAACATACTGTTTGCATTTGGAGGTTTAAATCTCTGTTACAAATCAGACATGTTTTTATTCTTCTTACATTAGTACTAGGACTAGCTCAGTCACTTTGAGTTGACGAGTAGCTACAGTATACAACCTGGTGAGTGTCTTGGCTGCTCTCATACATGATTGTGGCAATCCCTAGTACTTCAAGGTGAGCGTGGAACTACTACAGAGGGTGAGTGCTCACATGTGATTTATTGTGGGCCCAGACCCCAGTACCATCCACTGGCTCTTACCAAGTCTTCTGTGGCTAGAACTGCATGGCTATACTAACAGAACGAGCATGAGGAGCATGGCCCTACCTCATGCTGAAGGCCAGAGCAGGGCAAGCAGGAAAGCCCAGACACACGTCTACTCATTGGACCATCCAGTGACTAGCTCATGGAGCATGAGGAGAGGCGAGGCCAGCACTCCAAGCTTGGCTCAGAGGTCAGAGGCTTCTCTGCCCACTGTGGAGCTGGTCTCACTGGGTCACACGTACTTCTTGCGTGGTTTGGGACAGTCCAGCACCATTGCCCACCTCAGTACAGTGTGAAGAATACAGGTGGCTATGCCCCATTTGTTACCTCCTTTGCCAGTGGTCCCTAGGACGTCTGGGAGGGGACAGGATGGAAGAGAGAAAGGACATCAAAGTCAAGCCATGCAAGTCTACTTCACCACCTAGGACTCTGGTTGCCAGGGCATGAGTTGCGGGCAAGTCTAGAAAACGGTAAATTCACAGTCCTCCGCACATGAAGCCAGGCACTCTGAAGTGTATGTGTACTCCCTTTAACATGTGCGTGTGTGGCTCTGAGTGGCAGCAGAAGGATCTTTATGTTTGCTGAAAATGAACAGGCCGCTCTGGCGACAGCTCACTGTTTCAGAGACAAAGAGTAGCTGTCTTGTGGGGGCAGAAGGCAGTGCTTTCCAGGGGCCTTCCAAATGCGGGTCTTTCCGTTTAGGGAGGAGATGTATGTGTAGGTTCGTACGTACGTATGCACACACACACACACACATATACTTCTTTTTTTTAACAGAATGAAGTTGGCCTACTGGAGTTCTTCCAGAATGTGATAAAAGAAACTAGGGCAGAGCCAAAAAAGGTGACTAACTGGGTCCTGAACACTTTTCTGTGCTATTTAAAGCACCAGAATCTCGCAGTCAGTGAGAGGTGAGTGAGGTCTGGGGATTTCTTTCTTTCTGTATCATGAACTCTGTGTCCAGAGGCAATTGAAATAGGACAGGGTGGATTTTTCACTCTGCCTGTTCTCCCTCAGGGTCCCCTAACGAGACGGCAAATATCCCTTTTGAGTTCCATTCTAAAAATAGCGCCCAGCCCATCTGGAAATCCACCGTGCTCCGGCCCCTGACAGTCCACTGTGTCTGCACACTGTGCCAGGCCTTAGGAGCTTGAGGACGAATGAGACAAGGAATTGGCTCACTGGTGGCTTTTACAGCCCCATAAGACAACCACTGTTCTCAGTCTGATCCTGTATGCTAGAGGCATGCACATGGCACTGTAAAGCACAAAACTGAGGTCTGTGTGGGACCCAGGGACATCACCCGAGACTTTCCTTGGGAAATGACTTAAGACCCAAGGCCTGAAGAACTTTGGGGTTGCTGAGTAAATGGGCATGTGGGTTACAAACATCTAGAAGTTCCATATCAGACAAGCAGCCAGCCACACGAGCTCTGAAAACCCAAAGGCTCCAGTGTGCTGAGGTGGCAGGTGACAGGCTGGAGAGATGACCAGGTGCCACCTGGAGAAGCACAGGTCCACGCCAATTCCATACTGGAGGGTTATGGCCAATTCCATACTGGAGGGTTATGGCCAATTCCATACTGGAGGGTTATGGTGTATATTAGTAGCTTGGACACTTAAAGTATCCTGGAGGAGTTCCTTATTTCCACAGTTCTAGAAGCTGAGAAGAGCAGCAGTCACGGTGCTGGCTGTCTTGTTACTTGCTGGACCTCAGATGGCTATCAGCTTGCTGTGCCGTCACATGATGGGGTGTTGGGGAGAGAGAGAACATTCTGATGTCTTCTTAGACAGTTCTAATCCCATCGTGAAGCCCATCCTTATGACTTTATCCAACCGCGGTCACTCGATGAAGAGTCTCTTCTCATACCATCACATCACATGGTTACAGCTTCAGCATGTGCATTGTCAGCGTGTACAATTCAGTCCTTAGCAAAGTGAGAGAGCCGTCAGCTTGGCCAGTAGAGAGCATCTCACAAGACTGCAGGTCAGCAGTGCCCTTGACAGGCCTGTGCCTACATAACAGTGGCCTGGCTGAAATGAGGTATACCAAGAAGGGAAGTTTTCCATTTCTCACTTGAGCACAAAGGTGAGATATATGGCTGTCTTTTGAGGTCTGGTCTGAGCTGATGGCTGTCTTTTGAGGTCTGGTCTGAGCTGAAAGAAGAGTGAAGACAGGGTCTAGGAAGGATGCTCTGAGTTGAGCTGCTGGTGAGACAGACACCAAGTCCAACCGAATGCCTAGGGTGTCCATCGACAGTTCCCACTTGTTCAGTCTGCACACTCGTTAGACTCAGCCGTGCAGTTACCAGGGAAGAACAGCCCACAGGACAAACACAGGCACTTCTCTGAGAAAAGCCAGCCACAACAATGACACAGCAAAAAGGGGGTCACAGAGGAAAAGACAGCACCTGACTAGCTGAGGACAAGTGGGGTTAGTAAGGCATTCACGGGCTAAAGTTGCTCCTGACCTAGGACACTCATGGAAATCTTGAGGTGAGACCTGGAGTCACATGGTGCTGTGGAGTTGATTGTGTGTGTGGCAGCTTGTGAATGTAGTGAAGAGTCCTTGGAAAGACGCTGGCCTGAGGTGGCTGAGGATGGATCCTGTGCCTCTCTCAGAAGCAGAACGAGAAGGAATAGAAGGACTACCTACCAGGTATCCCAGAACCCAAAGAAGAGATACATGGCTGAAGAGAAGAGTGAGGGTCTGGGAGACAGCTCATGTGGTACAGACAGGGGACATGAGTTCGGATCCTTAGCACCCATGTAAAAGAAGCTGGGTACAGTGGCCATGACTGTAATCCAAAGATGAGGATGGAGAAATAGCAGGATCTCTGAGGCCCGTAGTCTAGCCAATCACTGAACCACGTGTGCCAGTGAGACCTTGTCTTAAAAAATAAGCCGCCGAGTCAGAGGACCTAACACGGACCCCTGGCTCGTACGTGCTCATCTGCACATGGGTGCACCTATGTCTTACTCACTGTTGCCGTGAATGCACACTACACCGAGGCAACTTATAAAAGAAAACATTTATTTGAGTCTTGCCTACCGTTTCGGAGGTTGAGTCTGATTGTCATGGCGGGAAGCATGGCAGCACACAGGCATGGTGCTGGAGCAGTAGCTGACCGCTCACGTCTGATCTGCAAGGCAAAGAGTGAGTAGGACCAGGCCTGGCCCAGACTTTTGAAACCTCAAAGCCCATACCCAGTGACACTTCCTTCAACAAGGCTACCTGCTACCAGTTCCTAAAAATTGTACTAACTGGGAACCAAACATTGAAATATGAACCTATGAGGTCCATTGTCATTCAACTACCACAACCTAAAAATATACACACACCCCAATGAGCAACTGGCTTAATATGGAGAGTGGATGAGAGGGTTTCCATGGCAGCTAGGAAGATGGCAAGGCCCTGTCAAGGTCTCCATGGAAGGCCAGGGGGTGTGACATTACCTCAGCACATCCCATTGCTGTGCCACAGTAGGCACTGTGGCTTCCCATTTCAACTCCCACGCCATCCTCTGCTTTTCTTTCTCATCCATTTGCCCCAGGTCTAAACTTGCCCTTCAGAAACTCCACACCTTACACTTGGGCCAGTAAGAGCCCAGAGTCAGGGGAAGGACAGAGAAAATGTGTGGTCAGGGGCAAGTGTCTAGAGGTCTGCTTGCTGACTAGACTCACCAGCCCACAAGTCCTTATATCACCCTGAGGACATTGTTGACATAATCAGGCTGCGTGATAATCAGTGTATATGTGACATAAATAAGAAAGAAAGGAAGGAAGGACGGGAGACAGACAGATAAAAAGGCTGCTCAGGAAACCTCTAACTCACAAAGACTCCAAGTGGAGAGTCAGCATCCTTTGCTTTTCTGTCTTACCCTTTCCCCCATGTATAACATTGCCCTTCAGAAACGCCACTGAAGTACTGTGGCTGGTGAGGGAACATGGGAGCCATTTGGGAGAATGTGGAGGCGACACACCTGTACCTCAGCCTTGAAGACTGGAAAGGATCTTGGTGAGGGGAGGCCTGAGAGGTGACAGTGGGGATGGAAATGAATTGTGTTTGCACACTGGGAGGAACTGAAGCTCAGGGCTCACTGGGTCACCAGTGTGTGTACCCAGAACAGTGGAGTAGAGGTAGTGCAACTCCATCTAGGCAGAAGGTCTAAAGAAGGGCCCAGAAAGACCGGGTACATGTGTAGCATGTCCACAAGTAGAAATCTCTTGGCTTTGAAGTCATAGTCACCTTGTTGTTTGTCATAGTTTGTGGAGCTCCTGAAGTTTTGTCTTGTGGGGGAACTTTGGTATCTCAGATTCAGCTCTTCTAATGAGCAACTAGGGCAGCTGAGGCCATAAGAGATCAGATGACCTCCCTCAGGTGGTACAGCAAAGACCCTACTCCATTCGGTGTCTTTATGCCGGTCAGTGAACCCTGTCTCTCCACTCGGCATCTTTGTGCTGGTCTGTGAATTGGAGGTTTCCTGAGCAGCCTTTTTGGCCTTCCTTCCTTCCCTTCCTTCCTTCCTTCCTTCCTTCTTTTCCTTTCCTTTCCTTTCCTCCCTTTCCTCCCTTTCTCCCTTTCTCCCTCCCTCCCTCCCTCCCTCCCTCCCTCCTTCCTTTTTTTCGTATTTATGTCACATATACATTGATTATCACACAGCCTGATTATGTCAACAATGTCCTCAGGGTGATTTAAGGACTTGTGGGCTGGTGAGTCTAGTCAGCAAGCAGACCTCTAGACACTTGCCCCTGACCACACGTTTTCTCCTGTCCTTTCCGATTCTGGGCTCTTACTGGCCCAAGTACAAGGTGTTTACTGGATCTTTAGTAAGCTTTTGGAACAGCCTTTTTAACAGTTTCTGCCATAGTTGAAGGGAGTTAGCCAATTTAGTGAATGTGGACCTCTTGGTGTTTCCTCAGAAGGTTGTAAGCACTAGCATATAGCGTACTCCTCAAGGTATTTCCAATAAAAGTATACTTGGTCATTCTGAATCACATAAAGAGGAAGCCAGGGACCACACAGTTCAAAGGACTTTTAGCCAGATGAGTGCCTTATTTCGTTTCTATTGTTAAAACAGAGTAGGGACCATCTAAAGCAAAAAGAATTATTTTTGCTCATAGTTCTGATCCAAGGTTGAATGCCTGTATCTGTTGATATATGGGCTTGCTGGCAGAATCCTAATGCCACATCAGACATTATCACTTGGTGAAATACAAGGAACATGAGGGAGACCAAGCTGGCTTTTTTAGATACCTACCCTCAAAGTAACCCAGTAAATCATCTATGAGGGAAGAGTCCTAATGACCTCAAGGTCCCTCTTGGTTGCTCTTTTAATACCTTATAGAGATTACACCCTACTCACAAACCCTACTCACACAGTAACCACAGAATGTGCCAGCCTAACCACAGAGCTAACTATCATGAATGAACCACTTTAGCCACCACGGCCAGTGTTCCTGAGACTGAGAAGGGGCCAGGCAGCAAAGCTAACTGCAGCCTGCTGTGACTCTGGGCAGCACTTTCTACTCCCCCTTTTTTTAAAGCTTCATATATTTTCTATGTGGCTTTTCCCAGAAGTTTTCCTGTTACAGAGCACACCATCTTGGTGAGCTTTTGACCTCTCTGGGAGCACATGAGTGAAGCAGGAAGAGGGAAGAGGAGTCGGAACAACAGTGGCAGCCCTGGGCTTGCTATACTTGCCCTCTGTAGACTGAAGAAAGTCTGGGAGCCAAGGCATTGAGCAGTGAGCTGGAAGGATAAGGAGGAAAGAAGCAGAACAGGATGCCAAGAACAGGAAAGACCCTAGAGGCTCCAGAGAAGGGCTCTTCTCAGGGCTGTGTTTGGAGTCTGGTGCATCCAGAGGGAAAGCAAGGGGCTCGGCAGCTAGTGAGGGTTTTCCAGAGAAGAGTGTCTCTAGTGAGTAGGATATAATCCCAATGACATGTCCTCACAGATGGCCATTAAGTAACAATTAAATGCAGGTTTATTTGTTCATTTATTTACTTGCAAAAGGTACCAAGCCAGTCAGAGCAAGTAGCTGCAGGATCAGTTGAGATGTTTCCCACTAGGGGCAATGTACAAGGGGGCAAAATTAATGTGGCAGGACAAGGGGACCAAGCATCCCAGGAAGATGGGGGAAGGTGATGGGTGCAGGACATGCAGGAGTAATCAGATGCAGTGGGAAAGGAGGAGAGTCTCTAGAAAGCACTGTCTCTCAGCTGCTGTTCTTAGGAAAGAGCTAAGGGCATGCCTGAGAAGGAAACCCTGGAGAAGAGTTGTTAGGAGTAGGGTACCACATGAGGCCCAGAAAATAAGAACAAAGGGTCAGTGAACAGTCCCTGCCCCTGGAGGCCCAGACCTCTGCATCTTTTCCCAGGGGCCTTTTGAGTCCTGCTTTAGCAGGAGAGAAGAGGCATATGGTGCCTAGGATAGTGGAGGGTTGAGAAGGGCTCCATTTCATGGGAGAATAGTATCAGAAAGTCCACTGTTGGGATCCAGCTGGAGCTGGAATTGTAATCCTCCCAGAGCTGTAAGGGACTGAATGAAACTGGAAGACTTGAAGATCCCTGCCCTCACAATGATGGGGGGAGTACAGGAAACTTAACCTTGAGATGTCAGGCTTTTCTCTCCTGGAGACACATTAGCTGTCCAGAATCCCAAGATTATCTGACAGTGGCAAATTAGTAGGCTGTGCCGCTGCCACCACCGAGCCCGCATTCTGATGGTTTATTTGTTTAACTGATGAGGGGTGTCTCTCAGGATCAGTGTGACAGGTACTGATCTTTGTCATGGGCTCACAAGTTTAGCCCTGGCATAGCTGCAATTTGCAGTCAGCCTTCCATATCTGGGACTCAACCAACTGCAGATTGAAAATATCTTTGAAAAATTGCATCAGTAACAAACTTGTGCAGACTCTTTTTAATCAGTATTTCCTAAACAACACAATGTAACAAGTGTTTACATATCATCCATATATATTAGGTAGGCAATCAGGAAATTATTTCAAGCATAGCGAGGGTGTGCATAGGTTCTAGATGAAGATCGTGTAGCTGTATACCAAGGACACGAGTATCCACAGACTTTAGTATCTGTGGAATAGTGTGTTCTGGCTACCAGACCCTCAGGCACCAAAGACGTGCCAGCCATGTGTGTAGTGTCCAGGTGTCTAAGTTTGTGAGAAGTCCTGAGACACAGGACCTGTTGGCCTGTTGTGTATCATGCATTGTGAGGACAAAAATGTGACTCAGAAATCTCATGTACCATTAGATCAGTTGAGAAATCTGTCTGAAGAAATTTATAACCAAACTAATCAGTTATGGTCATGTGGTGATTTCTATAAGGCAAAGTACATTCTTAGGTGATCTTATATTCTTTCTCTGTCCCTCTCTACCCCTTATAGCATCATAGTATGAATTTTTGTGCATGCATCAAATTCAATATTGTGACCCTTGGTGACTGAAGCATGAATGTGTAGCCTAAGAAATAAGATTAATACTTTTATACAAGAGTCCTTGCGAGCTAGCTTATTACCCTTTGACTCATTTGAAGCATATCAAGAAGGTATCAGGAACAAGAAGGCAGGGGAAGTCACTAAATACAGGCTCTGTAGTACCTTAGCTCCAATTTCCAGCCTTGAGAACTGTGAGGAACAATGTTTCTATGTATAAACCACTCACCTATGGTATTATGTTGCAGCAGTTCAAATGGCCCAGGACACTCACTGACTTATTAATAGTGCCCTCTCTCATGCAAACTCAGTGCTTATAATGAGTTCTCTACATGGTCTACACCACAACATAAATGGTGATTGTAGTTTATGGATTATAGACCATCCAAGCACCCTACATTGTGGAAACAAACTCATCTTGCTAACAGTGAAGATGGGAGGTTAGAGAAGACTATTGTTTGCTTTGCTACCTTCTGCCTCTCTGCCTTTTAGACTTTAATCAGGATAGTTAATAAACCTTCCGAGTACAAATTTAGTAACCCAAGATAATCTCCAAACCTAATTTCCACCTGGAATTACCTTTTATCCATGTTTTAGAATAAATAGTAGTTTAAGGGTGATAGCCTTCTTTAGACTGAACGAACCCTAATAGGGAGCTTGAGTTAGAGCATGGTGAGCTTGAACATTATTGGTTTGGAGGTCATAGAAATTGACTATAGCTTCCTGCTTATTACCTAAAAGTCTCTAAAGAGCTGAATAGTGATTGATAAGAACCAAGAATTCTACAGAAGGTCTCAAGCTGTATGAAGTCCTTTTACACTGACACACTTCTGCACTATTTATAAAGGGTTTCTATTTTAACTGACCCCCAGTGACTTCAGATAGCTGAGTCATTATCCTAGTTACTGTGTGGTTAAAAGTAGCTAGACTATGTATTTGTCAAGATGTGCTTGCTTTATGACTCTCTTCTCAGCAGCCTGACCACACGCCCCCTTCTTTGAGTGTGAGTGGTGGTACCCCTGCAGTGGTACCCCCCACTCTGTGTCATATTATCGTGCACAGTCATATTATAATATAAGTGGAGATACTGTGAGTCTCTAGGCCCACCCACGCTCAGAAAGCCATTCTGAGTCTGCAAATGTACAAGGACAATGCACACAGAAGGCCTACAAGGGACAGCTGAGTGTCTGGTGGACTTGTATTCCCTTATGGAGAATCACGTCAGTGAAAAGGAATTTGTTTGCATGAAAACATTCAGGAAAGTGTTTTTGTTGGCTGTTTTATTTGAAGTAATTTTTAGGCTGATCTTTTAGTCAAAAATATTTAATTACTGGATTTTATTTTCCCCTTTTTCTTTGTGGTTCATGAATTTTGCAATCACCTCCTTCTTTGCACTAATTTCGCTGAGCAGTTGTTCACTGCTGTAACTACTGCCAAGCAGCTGTTATTGTTGGGTGGTAAGACAAAGGATTTTAAAAATCACACCAGTACAAAAACTCATCCTAAAATAAAAAAATAATAAAGTCCCATTAGCCTATTATTTTCCTCCTTGGGTTTGGTTGATTATTTGAGCATACAGGAGTGAGAGTTGGGATTCTGGTAGCCACCTTGATGATGTAAGATGTTGACTTTCTTTTCTTTTCTTTTCTGGGGGCCACCAGTCCTGTCACACCCTCTGCACTTGCCGAGCTCCTCGACCTGCTGGACAGTAAAGCAATTTCTTCCTCAGCAGCTAAGCAGGTATGTGCACATCCCAGGGCTCCTGTTGCTCCACAGACAGTTAGCTGTGCTATAACACTGCTGCCTCACTCAGTGCATTTCCTGCTGAAGTGGTGAGTGCCTATGAGTTTGGATGTTGCAGGATTTCATTTGGCCAAGGTAGAAAGCCAGTCATTGCTGCACAGGGAATCAGCATGGGGGTTTGCTTCTGGTTTTAGTTCATTGAGAGAACTATTATCTGGCTTTGCCCTGCATATCTACCCTAAATGTTGCTGGCCATGTAGCTTCCCTCATGTCATGGCCAGGCAGCTACAGTCCTCCTGCTCCTCTCCTCTCTTCACAGCCAGCTCCCAGGCCACCTCTATTTCTGACACAGACCTGTCTGTCCTTAAATAGCTGATCTCTTCTGAGGTCAGCCCTGTGTGCATCGGAGAGGATATACCTTACATGCACATCTAGGTGTGGGGATATAGGGAAAGGGGCATCATTGCTACCTCTCTAACCACCCCCACTAACAAGGCTGGGTGGGTGAGAGAGCCCTAGAATTCAGAAACTACAGATGAGTACCCGGGATGATAAAGAAAAGCTAGCAGCCGCCTCATCTTAACTTCAGAGACTGCACAGCTGTCAACGCTTCAGCCAAAAACCTAATGTTATTTTAATGGTGCCTTTTGCATTTAATATTTATACACTCCGACAGCAATGGCAGGTTACAAAGTGAGGCTTTGGGGAAGCGGCTGCTTTTGGTTAATTATGAGACACACTGAGCATACTCCAAGCTCTCTACTGTGAAGCTGGAGACAAGGCCTGGAGAGGTTCTGTGAGCTGCCTTGTGTGAGGCTGTCAGCTACGGGACCCAGCACTTAGGACGGGCTTAGGCTCGCGTGGATGTCAGAGGATTACAAATGTTTATGACAGTGCTCGGCAGTTGTGGAAAGAGTAGATGGCTCAAGGGCAGAAAAACTATATATACATGTAAGAGCAGATGAATCGTGGCATTTGAAATGAAAGAAGCAAGCCTTCCCCTTGTCCTTCCTGCCCCACAAAAAAAAAAAAAAAAAAAAAAAAAAAAAAAAAAAAAAAAAAAAAAAAAAAACAACCTGACTGCACCAAACAGGATCGTTCTACAGGAGGGAAACAGAATGGCTGGAAGAGGCTGACAGCCGGGCTTCAGCTGCACAGAGACACGTTTGATTTTAACAACGCCAGCATGTCTAAAGGGGCAGGGTGAATCTTGGCTTCTGTGAAAATGAGAACCTAATCTGCAAAGTGTTTAGTGAGTGCTGCCGGGGCAATCTCCCTTAAGAGTAATGGCCTCTGGGAGTGTGTCTTGTGTCTTCTATGCTTAGCTCTCTGTTTGTAAGAAAATCGTTGCTTTTTCTGAGCAGAAATAATGAACATTGTATTTATTGATTACTAAGCATTTGATAGCCATTCCTGGTGATACAAACCTGTCATGCCAGAACTCAGCTCAGATTAAGGCAGAGAGATCCAGAGTTCCAAGACAGCCTGACCACATAGTTCATAACGGTCTGGGCTAAGAAGACCCTGCTCGCAGCCGACAGACAGACAGAAACCTTCAGTAATACATTAAATATAGGCCTCAAATACCCTGGCAATCATTGTCATTGCCATTGGACAGACATCATTCCGGACTCGTATGTATGTTCAAGGGATGAGAGAGGGAGGGAGGTGGGGCCAGAGGCAGCCAGACATAAACTCCGAGAGATGGAGACTTGGACAGGAAGGGGCAGCACTGTGGCTTGTCATTATAGGTACAGTTTGTTGGCTTGTTACTTACTACCAAGTAGTTTCAATATGTTAATAGACCATTTTTCAAAATAATCTCTAACCATTCGTGTCTGTGGTATCAGTGGAAATGTCCCCTTTCTCATGGTTGTTTGCTCTGTGTTTTCTGAGGTGGCTTTTCTGTGTAGCTCAGGATGTCAACAGACTGGTGACCCTGCTGTCTCAGCCCTCGGGTGCTGGGATTTACAACTGTATGCCACCCACATGGCTTTTTGGTTTTCATATTTTCTTCTATAATTGAGTGTCATAACATTGGGTACATACTGATTTATACATTTTTGATGAAATGATCCCTGAATGGTTATGTTATGACCATTTTTATCCTGTCTTAGGATTTGTGTAATTTTTTGAGTGAAAAGCCATTTTCCGTTCTTTCAGTTTCGGTGTCTGCATGGTCTTCATATGTAAAGTGATTTCTTGTAGTTGGCATTTTGTTGGGTCTTCTGTTTGTTTAATTTATTCAGCCAGTCTGTATTGTTTATTTGTTTTTCATGGCAGGGTCTCTCTGTGTACCCCCCAGGCTGTCCTGGATCTCAGGCTGTAAATCTGACTGTCCTCAAACTCACAGAGATCTGCCTGCCTCTGCGTCCGGAGTGCTAGGATTAACGACACGTGCCACCCCCTGGCCTAGCCTGTGCAATTTGACTGGAGAATTTGGCTCACTTGTATTTAGTGTTACTGAGTGTATGGACTATTACACAGTATAGATTTGTGCCTTCCATTCTGTTTACTTCCTTTTAGATGAATTGAATATTCTTTAGTTTTCCTTTTCTTTATCTTGACGTTTGTTTGTTGTATTGATAATGTTTGATTCTTAGCTATTTCCCGTCTTTTCTAGCCACTCTGCTAATGATAACATATGATGGCGCCTGGCTTTCACTTCTGGACACACAATTTCCTCAAGCATCTCTCATAGGGTTGGTTGGTTTTCATTTGTCCTGCAGGGTCTTTATTTGTCCTTCACGTTGAAGGAACAGCTGTGCTAAGAATAATAGTCTTATTCAGATTTTTCTTTTTAAGGACTTGGCATTTTCTAGACCTGGCCTCTAAGGTTTCCAGTAAAAAAAAAAAAAAAAATCTGCTATAATTCTAACCGGGCTGTTTTTAAATCGGTACTTTCTTGGTTTTGAACGCTTAACAGCTTAACTATAATACTGTGGTGGAGATGCTTTCTGGTCATGTCTGCTTAGGACTGTGGCCTCCTGTACATGGTTTTCTGTGGCCTTCTCGGTGTGCTTTCAGATCTGCCAGTCACACAGACTGTTTATGTTTTCAGGGATTACTTGATATTGGATAACCAGGCAGGGGCTCATTCCTGCAGACAGCTAACCCCCCTCTCAGCAGTCTTCAACTGCCTGTGGCTTCTGTCTAGGGTGGGCACCTGTGCCATTGCCACCTTCTATAATAGCATGTCTTGGTGTTGTAACTGTTAAGGTCCTGTTTATGTTAACTCCATCCTGTTGGAGTTTATAGGTGAGTTTCCCTGTCATTTCTAGGAGATTCAGTTTCACAACTTGTTTATCTGCAGTGTTCCCTGGGCCCTGCGTGTTCCCTGGGCCTTGTGTCAGTAGGAGCTGAACATCTCCTACTCAGTTGTGCTTTAATCTTGATTGGCTGTGTTTTTCTGGAATGGTTTCCGTCTGCTCCAAAGAGGAGCTTCTTTGATGAGGGTTGAAAGCTACCCTTGTCTGTAGGAATATGTATTTAGAATGCAGTTAGGAATTACACTGGATTAGTTAAGTGCTAGCAGTGGGCTCTCCTCTGTGATTTCTCACTGTGTACACCATTCTATCCTCAAACTTACAGAGATGCTCTTGTCCCTGCCTTCTGAGTGTTAGCTTTACAGGCATCACTGCCACACATGATTATTATAACAGTCGTGCCCCAGAATGTGAGGTTGTATCCCACTGCATAGAGATGGGCTTCTCTAATGCTAACTAGCTTAAATGTCTTTTTGCATCCTATTTTTATAATTTTTAAATAAAAAGAAACGTGTTGTAATTAATTTTAATACATTAACAGAGGAGTCCCACAATACCTTAGGTTTTAGAAAGTGTATGCCAAAAAAAAAAAAAAAAAAAAAAAAAACTCCTATTGATTATTGGCATTGCCTCTGATGGTGCTGGAAGAAAGGACTCGTATGATTAGATGGCCAGGAGGTGAGGGAGGAAGCTGACTGCATGGCTGACTGCTGATAAAAGATATGTTCAGAGCTTCATCCTGTCTGAGAATGTACTGAATCCTCTGTGTTATACTTTGTTATTAGTCCCTCTCCCTACTTGCCTCTTGCCGACACTGTTGCCAATTAGTTCTGTCCTTTTCCATGTCACTGCCTCCTCCTCCTGGGTGTCCCAACAGGGCCTTTGAGGCTTATGGCCTTAGTCCTGCAGCACCCTGGGGCCGGGCAGTAAGAGGTGTCAGCCATGAAGCGGTCCTATTTTTTCAGAAATAGAAACCTGAAGATTATGTGCCATGATGCACGACCTCCTGGCCACTGTAGACAAAAGCGCCCTGTGGTCCCCTATGGAACCAGGTCTGCACATTGAAGTGGCAGGTAGCAGTCCTGTCACCTCTCCTTGTAAGGACAGGGCCAACTGGGACACATCAGACTCCAGAGAGCCATCAGCTGCCCAGCTAACATGCATTTAGTCCTGGGTGGCCCAGGTTACATCCCAGGGGCTAGCCGAGCTACAGCACAGGGGAAGGGTGCCGGGTTCGTTGCAACTTCTTTATGAACGTCTAGGTGGAAGTGGGTGGTCCCCTGTCTCCTGAGCATTGTGCCCTTAAGTCTTCCAGTGGGACCAGGGAGGGGCGGGGGTTCTGTAAAAATGAAAGCCACATTCAACACAGTGCTAGTGCCATTTACCAACTTCCTCTTTGTGCTCTGGAGTAAGTCTTAGAGAAACACCAGACTCTGGAAATGTAGGGATGTTACAAGGTACCATGCACTGATCCTATGTCACATGACTCAAGTCTCTCCAGGTGCTTCCCTTCTCTGCACACCTCATCCTGCCCTGCCCCATCAGGGCCTATGATGGGTCTGTCTCTTCCTACAGGAACAGCCTCTTGTAATCTTGCCTTGACCAAGAGGGGTGTCCCTTCTCTGTAGGGGCATGGCTCCTTCCAACATTTCCCTTGAACAGGCTATGCTGTTCTTTCCTGACTCAGAAGCCCTGACAGCAGGTTGGGGCCTGCGTGTTTCTTGTTCAGTTGGGCAGCAGTTAAGGAGAGCGCAGATTCAGTTCCCAGGGACAGGCTATCACTGCCCCGCCTGTGGCTCCTGGCCTGTGTCTGTCACTCTGCTCCACATCACTGAGTGATTGACTGAGGCCAGCCCTTCTCCGGAGCAGCAGCCTCCATTTGAAGTGCCTGTGCTAGAGAGCCCTACTTCCCACACAGGATTTGACCCTCAGGCCCCAGGCGAGGAAGGCCTCCTTTGTCAGTATGTTTAGAAGTGTTCCCTGGCCCAGGAGGGTGCCCCTCTGTTTGCAAAACAGCTCTGCCTCCTTGCCTGGGAGGAGCTGCCTGCAAGGTATCTGTAGGCTGTTCTGAGTCAACGTGAGAATGTCTTCTCTTCTGATTGTGTATGTCTGAACTAGAAACTTTTAAGGGGTTTGTGCAGATGCCCCTGAAGGATGGGGTTGACTTCACCAGGTTATGATAAGTAGAGTTGATGAACATGAAGATACTTTATTAATATAAGCAAGTGCTTCTGTAGTAGGAAGGGCTGGTCACACACACCTCTGTTGTCCTCTGCCTTAGTTTTTGAGGCATGAACCCCTCTGAATCTGCAGCTTTCTAGTCTGACTAGGTTACCTGGCCAGCAACCTGAAGGGATCCTCTTGTCCCCAGCTGCCCAGTAATGGGACCAACTCAGGTCTCCCTACTTGCAGAGCAAGCTCTGTACCCCTGTAGTCTTAGCTAAGCCAAATAAACCCAGGATAGG
This sequence comes from Rattus norvegicus, assembly GCF_021556685.1. Taxonomy (NCBI): domain Eukaryota; kingdom Metazoa; phylum Chordata; class Mammalia; order Rodentia; family Muridae; genus Rattus; species Rattus norvegicus. The sequence continues at coordinate 172,753,485 of NC_141535.1, forward strand.
GCAGAAGCTCCTCCGAGGTCCCAGTGAGCAGCTCCACACCCAGATAACCCACACTGAGCCTCTCTGGGCTCTGTTCCCTGAACATCTTATAAATGTTGGAAAGCCTGTGGTTCATGTTTCTTCTGTTTCTCCTGGGCCACCAGGACCAGATGGAGGTGGCTAGAGAGGTGCCCACAAAGCACCAACAGTGGGACTCTCCTTAGCTGCACCCTGGGCTGGGTGGTGCAGGGAGGAGTCCGACCAGCTGGACAGGGGCACGTGCCCCTTAGGTCATGATACATGTTCCTGGCTTGTTTTCTGTTCTCACGTGGGTCAGACACCCAAAGCATCTCCTCCTCTTCACTTTAACACGTGTTTTGGTTACTGAAGAGCAAGCAGTCTTTCCTGGAGGGAGGGGCTGCACAATGACACGATGGAAACAGGAGTGCCCCTGTGTCATGGCTGCAGACTGAGGGAGGGAACCAACCACAGTAGCAAATGCCTTCCACAGCTGGCCTTTTCTCTGAACTCCTTTGGAGACGTGTTATTATTATTTAAGAGAAAAGTAAGTAGACCATTGACGGATAATTATTTTAGTCAGATTGGGCTCAGCTCTCCCAATAGGACACAAGGAAGTGAGGCCAGAGCCTGTGAGCTGTGATTTGGTTTGAGTTGTTTTCTATTTTATGTCTTCATTATGGGGTTACTTTCCACCACCCTCAGCCCTGCTTCCTAGCAGGCTGCTCTGGACTGTGCATGCAGTGGCTCCCTCCTGCTGCTTGTGTGACCTGTCCTTTATGAAATGTCACCTCCATTAATTTGTTCAGTGGACTCAAGCTAGATTCATCGCCAGCCCTCTATGAGGAGGACAGGTTGCCTGGCTTGAGTCAGCAAGTGAGAACACACCTGGCTGACCTGAGTCCCCATCTTCTCCATGGGAGGAGCCAGCTCACCCCAGGAGATTTGATTTGCTGAAGGGAGGTGTTCCCAGCCTTCTGGGAAGTTATGGGAGAGATGGTGGCTTCTCCCTGGACCAGGCCTTGCATCTGGGTGCTAATTGGATCTGCAGCTCCCTTCCCTGCCCTCCACATCAGCACAGAGGCACAGGAGGTGGCAGAGGCATTGGGTCTTCCCATTGGTTTCCCTCTCTTCTGCAGGTGTTTGAGGAGCTGTGGAGGGGAGAGGGGAAGACAGCAGCACAGATCGTGTCAGAGCAGCAGCTGGAGCTCATACAGGATGAGGAGGCCCTGGAAGAACTCTGCCAGGCTACCATAGAGGGACACCCCCAAGTGGTGAGTATCTGCAATGGGAGCCAGTTCTTTGTGTGCAACAAGAGGGCCCGCGGGACACCTGCCCACAGTCTGGGCTGCAGCCACAGACCCTTCCTCAGAAGGGCTGGCCTAGCCCTACCAACCCCTCCTTGTGTGTCAGTGGTTGAACGTCCAGGACATTAACCAGGACATGAAAGCACAGCTGCATGTTCCTGTGAGAAGCCAGTGTTTGCTCTCTCTGGAGTCAGTTAAAGGGCTGTGCTCCGGTATCCAAGCCCAAGTTTAACTTAGGGTCTGTCGCTCTCTCCCGGAGTTGTCATTTACATTCTTTGTGGCCACCTCTCCTTCAGCTGGGAGGAAGGAAAGGACTGGAAATGCTTCAGTTTTATGGCCTTTGAGAGGAGAGAAAATGATCTGTAAATTGCAGGGAAAATCCTTTGACAGAAACATGGCTGAAAACCAAGTCATTTTGTGTTCTTAGCATAGCACAAGATAGAGCAACCATGCCGAGTTACAGGGCTCCCTTCCTCCCCACCCACCCCAGGTTAATCATATTGTCTAGAGAGAGATTTTTCAGTGGGGAAAAATTGCTAGTGTCTCTCTGAGAACAGTGCACACCCACCCATGAGTGTGCAGGGACGCTGAGGCTCTGTGAAGAGCCCCCGATAAGGAGAACGAGCGCACAGCACCCCAGCAGTCTCCGTCTTCTTGTCCCCTCTGCCCTGGCTGATAAGAACACACTTAGTTTCAGAGTCGTCCTGCGGCACTCAAGCACACCAACTGCCAATCAGCGCACTTGCAGGGAGAGGCCACACCAGGTGATTTGATGGTGCTGAGCCCCTCCTGGCTTTGCCTCAGCTCTCACTGACTGAGCTGCCATCCTAAAGGGTTTGTTTTCTAAGGAGCAGTTCTAGTTGGCAGGGAGCAAGGGTGTCTGCCAAACGGCACTAGAGAGTTGGAGAGGGGACTCGATGAGGTGTTTAGAGTCACAGAGATGATCCCTTGTGACTGCTTCTCTGTGGCCCCAGAGGAGAGTGTTCTGGTTCCCAAATACCAGTGTTGCCGGGTGTTAGTGTCACTGGGGACCCATCCCTGTGCCCTTGCTCATTTCAGTCAGAAGGCAGGGAAGCCAAATCCCCTTTGACAGGAACCTAGAAACCTCTCCGGAGCTAATCCCCTCCTGTCCCCTCAGTTACAGCTTTCGTGAAGGGAAGAAAGAAGCCGAATTTAATTTGCAGTCAGCGGAAACCATGAGCATTCTTCGTAGGAGCCTCTCCATTTTCACCTCATACTTTGTGTCGTTACAGGTGATGGATGTGAAGAAAAGGAACCCCAAAGCCATAAATAAGTTGGTTGGGTTGGTCCGGAAAGCAAGCCTAAGCCGAGCAGACCCGGCTCTGATAAAGGAGATACTGGAGAAGAAGCTGTCACTGTGAGGCCTGTGAGGGCTGCCGTCCACGTGCTGTACAGATTGTATCTCTTAGTCCCTAGCCAAGCTCCATCTCCTAGGAGACTAGGAGATAACAACACTTTACACATGAGTGTGTCCTCTCAGACCCCACGACCTGAGAGGCAGCCGTCATGGAAGACCAGCAGCCAGAGCATCAGCCTCACTCTCTGGAAATGGTCCACGATGGTGGCAGCAGTGACTAAAGAAATCGTTATTCTAAAACTCAGATGCCATGGGTTCTTCCTAGAGCCCAGCGGTGGTCCCCAGCTGTACTGGCTGGGTTTGTGTGTCAACTTGACACAAGCTGGAATCATCACAGAGAAAGGAGCCTCCCGTGAGGAAATGCCTCCATGAGACCCAGCTGTAAGTCATTTTCTCAATCAGTGATCAAAGGGGAAGGGCCCAGGCCCTTGTGAGCGGTGCCGTCCCTGGGCTGGTGGTCCTGGGCTCTATAAGAGAGCAAGCTGAGCAAGCCAGGGGAAGCAAGCCAGTAAGTAACATCTCTCCATGGCCTCTGCATCAGCTCCTGCTTCCTGACCTGCTTGAGTTCCAGTCCTGACTTCCTTTGGTGATGAACAGCAATGTGGAAGTGTAAGCTGAATAAACCCTTTCCTCCCTAGCTTGCCTCTTGGTCATGATGTGTGTGCAGGAATAGGAACCCTCACCAAGATCCATCCTAAAGGGAAACCGTGACTAAGACCCATCCGAAGGGCCAACGGACGAGAGCCATGGCAGCATGGGCATGGCAAAGAAGAAACAAAGGAAATGGGCAAGGAGGGGGCAGGAGGGTGCTGGCGCTCACCTGCACGTGTAGGCACTACTGCCTGCTCAGCTCCCAGTGCATCAAGGTGACACTCAAGTTCTCACATAAATTTAATGAATAAAATATATACCAAAATAGCACATAAAAATTAACTTCCACTTAAGAGATTGTATAGTTTACACCCCTCCCACACACAATGCCTAGACCAAAAAAAAGAAAAGAAAAAAAAAGAAAAATTGAAGCATTAAGTTGTTTACCTGGGAAGAATAAGATTATAGTCTAATAAATCAGAATGCTGACCTTTAACTGTCTTGTGGTGTAGCTGACAATGGCGATGAAGGCCATCCATCCTTAGTCCTGGGATGGCATGGTGCCCCTTGTCCCTTCATGTCTGGTACCTCACACCAACCACACTTCCTAATGGACAGTTTTGAAAATGTTTTTAGAAGTGTTTGTCAGACCGACAGTGAGGGGGACTCCTGGAGGCTCTCCTGTTAGAGCAGATTCTCGGGCTCGGTGAGAAGGTTGCTGGGTGCCATCATTCCAGGGCAACTGAAGAACGGGAGGAAAGTGGACACACCCATCACCAGACAGTGGCTCCCAGCATTGCTAAGTCGAAGTGAAGGGAAGCAACCAAAAGCTGAGGCGGAGTGGACATCAGTTCTGTGGTCTGTTTCAGACAAGCAGAAGGAGATAACCTAGAATGTTACCTCCCTCAGGAAGCCACGGACCACAGGTGTTGCCCTGACGAAACTGGCTGTGTGTTTATAAAACTCTCTAAAAGATGCACAGGGCATGTCTGCTGGTACATGGGTGCGGTGAAAGAGGACTTCCACTCTTGCGTGAACATGAATGCGTTCTGGTTGGTTTGTGCCGGTTAGGGAAAGTCTCATTAGGATGTATGAGTTGGCACCAGAGCTGAAGCCACTGCCATCTGTCAATTGGATCTACACACCTGTAGCCGGATAGGGGACTTGGAAGCCATGGCTGGTAGCAAAAAGTGCTACAAATTGTTGCTTTCTCAGTCCCCCAGAACCAGTTCTACCTGCTCAGGACCAAACCATGTACACTGATGCTTCCTTTGTGGCTGGTTGAGAGCCCTTGTGAAAGGTAACATGGAATATAAATTAATTGAGCTCAAGGAACAAAGAAGGGCTGCCAATTACCAAGATTTTACATTCTGGGTCCTCTCTGTCCAAAAAGCTAGCTTTTTGCACCTGCTAGGTTCACGCATGAATGGAACTTTTGTTCATTTCTCTCAAGGCACAGATAGAGAAACTATCAGTATTCTACCAAACTGAGTTCCACACCACCACCCTTAACATAATTATTGATAATCTGGAAATATACCATGAAAGGTTTGCACCTCTCCAAGTTGGCCATTTCACTATGGCATGGCCTACAATTTATGTTGTATCTTTGAATTAGATTGAATTTAGTTATCATTTCAAGGACTCTAGGTGGAAATAACCCCACCTAGAAGGCCATGCAATTTACCCATTGCCAGGAGTGTGGCTGTGGCCACTGCTGCTTTGGCAGGTTCTAGACAGTCCTGGGAAGGACTTTGTAACAGAGCTGTCCTGTGGGCAGTGAGGAACAAGGCACGAGCTTTAAGTCCCCTTTTACTTAAAAGACTGTACCCTTTTACATGGCACCCAGACCATGGCTAGGAAGAAGTCTAACCAGATCCCTTCTGTAAAATGTCTGCAAGGACAAATGTCTGGCTTCGGGTGGTCCTCGTCCCAGTAAAAAGTCACTTGACAGACTTAGGAGGACAGACTTGTGCAGCCTCAGCTCAGCAAAATTTATAGTCTGGCCTGAGTACTCCTGTCGTTATTCAGGTTCTGAAGCAACACGGCTCATTTAAACTCCACAAAACCTCCCTGAAGTGGACACCGGGTGCACAGGGACAGGATCCTATGGTCAGGTTTGTGTGGGCAACAATGACCCGGGTTAACTCACACCTTCAAAGCAAGAACCAAGAGCGACTTCTTGTGACCAGTCCTAGCTAAGGGTTCTGAGAGCAAGAATACAGATACCGACCCACTGTGCCTTCCTCTCCCTCTCCCATGGTCTTTGTCCCTAAAGAGCATCATAGAAAATCTCTTGTGAAAGCCCTGTTTATCCAGTTAATGAGCTGCCGAGGTAGTCTGTCCTCTGAAACAAGTGCTGGACTAATAAATGCCTGGATGGAGAAGGGATTTGCTGAGGCAGAATGGTCCCAGGAGCCATTCTGAGTCCTCCAAGAGCTTTTTGTGAGGCATTAGGTTTATGATGGTCATCCCAAAAGAAGAAAAATGCAACTCTGTTCTCTTAAAACGCTTCCTCCTTTGACAGACCTAAGGGTGGACTACTCACTCTTGAGAAGTCATTCTAAGCCTCGACTTGATGGGGAATTGTGTCGTAGGATGCACAGACTGGTGGTTGACTCAGAAAGGGGCTAAGAAAGCTCCCTAATGGTTTAAAGCTGTTGTGGCCTCAGCTGCCAGGGGAGCTGCTGCCTCAGGAAACGCTAACTGCAGAGATGACTTGAGGTTTGCAGCAAACTGTACATTAGGCTGTCCCGGGCCAACGACTTGAAGTGGCGTGCGTAATAATAGCTGTCCTGACAGAGAGCTTCATAAAGGGGAGCGTGGCTGCCAGTCTGCAGACACGCAGCTGCTGATGAGCAGTTCAACTAGACTGCCCTTAAATGAGAATTGCCAGACAGTCATATTTAACACCATGTCTGTGACAGGCCCCACCATGCTGGCCAGGCTTCCCTACTGAGAGCAACCCAGGATACGCTGATCCAGAACGGGTAGCCGCATCACAACGTTAGACCTCCCAATGGAGCTGGAAGCAAACAACTGCTGGCCCTGAGAATCGCTGGCTGCCCAAACCTTCACAGATGCAGGTCTAGATTGTGTTCACAGGAGGATGCTTTGCTGAAACACCCCACCTCAGGACGTCTTAATGGGAAAATAGTCAACAGCTACATCTAAGCCAAATTCAAAGCCACCTGCTAAGGACGGCTCATTGCTAGCAAGGACCTGCAAAGCACCGCTGTATGCCCCTGCCACAAGACAGACTCCACTCAGCAGGTAACAGTACTTTCCACAACAATGCTGGACCAAATGGGGGCCGGCTCACAATGGCTCTGCCTGAGAAAGGGTTTAGTAATCAAACCATCTTTGATTAGTTGTCCTTGCAACTGTACTTCCGATCTGGGAGACTGTGTTTCATCCCATGAAATTGTGTCTTGGGCTGAAACTACACTGGATTTTCTTTGTTAAAATTTTTACATTTACCTGGCTACTTTCAGAATCGATTTTAACTATCCCTGTGCCCTCGTGTATTAACCATAAAACTCACTCAGTCTAGACCTTTAGAGCAGACCCTGAGTTATGGATCCAGGTTAATGCTGTGAAATTCCAGGAACCTCCTCCACTCCCTGTTCCTGCCTTGGCCCCTTAGGCTAGACACAGTGTCGCCAATCCAGGACCTGGGCCAGGATCCATATCTCTTATTACTCCTCAAGCATAGCAACTGATAGGACACCTGTCACGGGGCAGAGGACAGAGTCCCTGGAGCACATTTTAAACATATGAAGGAGAAACAGTTCCTTTAGCTGCTCCCCTCTCACTACCTGAAGCTACTGTTTTCTAATGGAGACTTGTGGGGCACCCATCAGGAAGGCAAGAACGGGCCAATTTCCTGTGCCTCCCATGTGCTGGCTAATTTACCATGGCTGGACAAACTGGTTTTCTAAACACATGTAAAGTCAGCAGTGTTCCATGAACAGGTAAGGGGATTTCTTGTTTAGGCTATGATACATTGTCACTAGGCCAGATCTACTTGGGCACTCACTCCTGGGCTAGCTCTCCAGCCTTCTCAATCTAAAGCTTCTTCAAGATCCTCTGAAGACCTGCAGAGCCTCAGATCTGATTCTTTTCCCCATTGCTCTCCTGTACCAGGGGCCTGACTGACAAACTAGTGTTCCTGAGGCACCACCTATGGGACTGGCATCAGTCACCCTGGGGCTCAGCACAGAGGCCCACAAAGAACAGAGAGAGCTAGGTACTGCATCCTTCTACTGGGGAGGGCGTGTGTGTGTGTGTGTGTGTGTGTGTGTGTGTGTCCTCCCTGCTTGGTAGTTATTCTACAGGGCTATGACTAAAGTATGACCATGCTACTGGGAGCAGGCTGGCAAGCAGCCGGAGACACTTGGACATCCCAACTGGGGCGTCCTCCACCACTGGATATTTGGCATGCAGCATGGCCGTGTGGAGGGAGTCACCAGCAGGCACCTGGCCTCACAAGCTCCCTGTGACCTGTATGCTTTTCTGTCCCAGCTGCCAACATGGGCTGAATAGTGCATGTTTCTGTACAGGTGTAACATATTAGTAAAATAAGAACCAGAGTTTTTCAGTTACAGTTAGCATGATTTTATCTCTTGCACCCATTCCAAACTCTACACCCCCCCCAACCAAAAAAAAAAAATCCTCTATGCATCACAAGATAACATCTGTTTTCATAAAACACTTAAACAATAATTTTTAACATAAGTATATGATACCACACTTTTTTCATCTGATCAAACACCTAAGATCCAAAGTTTGCATAGGTATGCTTCCTTTTGTGCAAATCTCACTGAAGTAAGGCTGTCTTGTGTTTTGGTTGTGCTCCAGTGATTACAGCAGCTCTCAAGCAACAAGGGAAAAAAATCCCTGCATTCTAGATTCTCTCTGTGTGAATTTTTGGGCAGACAGCTGGGGCTTGGGGATATTCCCACAACATAAGGCAATACGTGTGGAGAGACTGCAAGTCCTAGAAGTGAAATTCAGAGCGGCAAATGGTGTGTCCTGTGTGGCAGGAGGCCCTCCACCATCTTACTGTTCACAGAGTGCAGGGCTGCCAGCCGCCGTGCAGGGGCTTCCCTGAGGCTGCAGAGGGGCGGCCCCCACCCGGTACCCAGAGATCACAGAACCTCAGCGTGTGCTCACGGCATCCGAACTACAAGCTGAATGTCTCCTCCAAGGCATGGGAGAACAACTACCAACCATGCGAAGAGGAGAAACAGCACAAAGAACCTGCCAAGGAGACAGCCAGCTCACAAGACTTACATTCTGTATACAAGGGGAGACCCGGCTGGAGAGAGGAGGTGCACAAAACCCTCCCTATAAATCAAGTATTGTCAGGAAGAATCAAAGTAGACATCTTTGATAAGCAGCGTTGCGTTTAGCGTCCAGTCAAGACACCATAACCTTATAAAACCAAATCTCTAGGAAAATAGTAAATAAAAGGCTAACAGCAAGAGTCTTCCAAGTCCCCCAGGATCTTGTAACACAGAATGGAGTGTTCTTGGGCCAAGGCTGCCAGCTCCTTCAGGAACTCCGGGAAGAGAGCAGCAGCCAGCATGGTGTTCTTCACTGGCAGAGGCAGGTTTGGGGGTGCCCTGGTCATCTGGGCTCTGTTGCCCAGGAAGGGCTGAAGCACACGTGGAGGGCCATCTGTGAGGGTCTTGTCACTTTCTGGCCTGGAGATCTCCTGAATGGGATCTGAAAACAGAAAGAAGACAGTCCTGGGACTCTTAAGTGATAAGGGATGCATGAGGGGCAAGTGCATTCATGGAGGGAGCAGTCCTGGGTGCAGTTCCTAGCCTGACTAGATCCTGAAGACAGCCCTGGTGTTGTCCAGCTTGCCCAGCTTGTCCCAGCTAGCACTCAGCCTGTAATACAGGACTGTCTATCTGAGATCACATACAGGAGACCTAATGCATGGGATGTGACAATAATACTGGTTGGCAAGAAATTCCCAGCTAAACACTGTGCTGGCATCCTGAAGTCCTGGTTATCTGGGAGGCCAAGGAAGAAGGGTCATGTGATGGAGCTCAGTAGTTCAAGATCAGCCTGGGCAACAGAGCAAACCCCCACATGGAAGGAAGGAAGGATGGATGGATGGATGGATGGATGGATGGATGGATGGATGGATGGATGGATGGATGGATGGATGGTGGGTGGACGGACAGATGAACAGATGGATGGACAGATGGGCAGGTAGATGGACAGTAGGCAGGCAGGCTGACTTCCAATGGCTCTTGCTACCATTGCTGTCAGTTGAGTGGAGACTGGGCTCATAGGACCAAGGACACCTGTGGCCCCTCTGCTCTCCCGACACCCAGTACTGAGCCAATTACTCTACTCCTGCCAAGGCTGCCCTGGTCACCAGGTGCAGCTCCTTAAACTCTTGTGTTCTGCAGCTGTTGCTCTGACCTCAGCTTCCCAGTAACCCCTGCCCATTCTGTTTGGGTCCTCTAGCCTCTAAAACACAAGAAGAATGAGAGATCCCTCTAGATCACCAGAGATAATGGTGAGGACCAGGCTAAGAATCTCACACAGCCATCAGGATCTAATGACAACAAAGGGCTTAAACAGCCAACACTTAGAGAGGGCTCCAGAGGCCTGTGTCTGTTTTAGCAATGTAAATCCAAGATGTCACAAGCCCAGGTTCTAACACATCCAGCTGATTTGCATTTTTATACCAAATCAGTTCTCCTAATTAAAATGGTTCAATATCCCTGAGTTCTCCGGCCCTCATACATTTGTAGGAATTATTTATGCCACCTTCTGCCCCTACCCAAATGATCTCATCACTCCTTCTAAATCACTGTATTCAAGTTCTTCATTATTTTGGCTGCTTTTTAGAATTCAGCCCCATTTTTCAACACTTTTCAGAGTGTTGCTTAACGACAGCACTAAAAATTCTTGACATTTATAGTACTTTCTACATCTCACTACTATAGTCTTTAGTGTTAAAAAAAATCCTCCACTTTGCTGCTTTAAATATCCCTTTGGATTAAAGCGTATCACAGTTCGTGTCACAGAGAACCAGAAAAGCTGTTGAGAATCTGTCTCCTACTACCTCTTATCAGAAATCGCTCACGTGCCCTGGCAGGGGTTTTAACATTAAGTGCAGACAAGGTTGAGGTCCAAGGTCAGCCTTGGTGACAATGTCACACCAGTCCTCAGGCACTTTGCTCTCCCATGTGCCATCAAAGCTCACTGAGGAAGTTGGCCTGGGTCCAACTGGAGATCAGTAGACTCGGACCAGAGTCTATGCTGTGCTGGCTGTCCCGCCCTCTGTGGCTCCTCCCCACATTTCCATTTACCCACATCTTACTAAGCTTCAGAGGCACTGGGGTTATAGCTCAGAGTACAGATTCTGTCACCTACTGGATGGGCTACACCAGTCAAGTGGCTTCTCTGTGCTCTCAATTCCTCTGTCTGTCAGTAGCTCATGACATTGCTATAATGATCAAATGAGTCACTAGGTATCAAATACATGGACCACTAGACTGCATGTGGCGCAATTTAGCTGCCACTGACTTCACTAAGTCCCTCCTTGCCCTGGTCCCTGCCCCACTCACTGGAGGCTGGCACGGGGTTTGAGCCAAGCACTGCAGTTTCGCTTGTGCTGTACCTCAGTCTCCTCAAGGGCCAAGCCCCTAAGAATGTGTAGCCTCCGGCCAGCCTATCCAGGGAGACTACTGCACTTCGCAGAAAGCGTGACTGGGAAAGTGGCCCACTCCTCCACACTCTGCTTCTCCTTGGAGCGCTTCTCATCCTAACTTCCAGCTTCCTGTTTCAACCCCGCCTCTTCTCTAAACCATGGGTTCTGTGGGCATTTTCCCCGCCTCTTCTCTAAACCGTGGGTTCTGTGGGCATTTTCCCCGCCTCTTCTCTGAACCATGGGTTCTGTGGGTATTTTGAATCTAGCATGACTTGTGAATTAGAAATGTCACTGCTAAGATTTGTCTGCCCAGCTGGAATCCACAAATCTTTGTTCATGAAGCAGAAGAGCAGCGAAGGATCTGAAGACGGAGAGGGACATCTTCCAGACAGCTCCAGCAGCCCCTGGGGTAGGCCCGAGCTGGCTTACCACCAGGACATGGCCTTTGACTGTGACACCAGAAGCAGATTCGAGTGACTGCCCTGACCTGACTCACCAGGTCAGTTTCCTTTGCTGTAAAATGGGTTAACATCTAGCCACCTTCTAGAACCAGAGCTCAGTTAAAGGACTCTAAATGCAAGTCGGGTCACAGCACTATTACTGTGTAGTTTTAATGTGTTTGAGTAGGATTTCTTTCTTCCTCCTCTTCTTCCTCCTTCTTTCTTCTTTCTGCTGGAAAAGTAACTAAACTTCAGGAGTCAATGATTTGGCCACTCAGTCATCACAGAAACTCCTCCATTCTCCTGTTGTAGAGCACTGGTCGTTTTAACTGGCCACGAGGAGGCTGGCTTTTCTGAAGGGACACCAGGAAGTGAAGAACACAGAAGCTGAATGGTGGAGCAGCTCTGGCCGCAGGCACCTGAGTTATAAAAAGTCCCAGCAAGCATGCGTATCAACCAAAGGGAAGGCGAGGGAAGGCAGTTCAACGACCATCAGGACCAGGGCTGAAAAGCTGCTGCAGACAGTGTCAAAAATTAACCAAGGATGTCAGATGCTGTGCAGGACAAACTCCACTCACCTCCAGACGGCAGGGTGGGGAGAAGGACACAGCCCAGACTCTGGAGACCCACCTTCCCACCCAGTGCAGACCTCCTTCCTCCCACAAAGGCCTTACCTTCTCTTTTGAATTCTAACAAGTCAAACCTGGCCCATCATTTTACCAGTGGTACCTGGCCCAACTTTCTTTTAAAATCTCCATTGTAGTGTCCCAGAAGGACCACACCCAGAGTTCTTGCTGTGGCCAGAGAGTGAACAAATCTTCCCTTTAAATGCCATGAGGGGAGCAGAGAGCTGACGAGTGGTAGATCGTGTGTAACATGCTGGAGGCCCTGGGTTTCATCCGTAGCCACACCTTCAATCCAGGAACATAAGACCCAGTGAAGCAAAGTGACCAGGGTAAAATGGCAGACACTAGAAACAGAAGCCAGTAGCCACACGTGGTTCTGGGCACTTTTCAGCTTCTTATAAAGGTGTAGATCTCAGAGTCCCGCTTCTGCCTGTCATTTCCAGTCTTGTTTCTGGTCACAGCTTCGCTCTTAGACCCCAGTCTCCCCGCTGTTCAGCTGCCTCGTGGACGGCGCGCCTGGACCTCCCCAACCTGGGCGACTGTGGCAAGGACGGCCAGGACACACAGGACATCGATCGGCCTGTCTGTGCTCACCAGGGTCATTGTCACAGCTCAGAAGACAGTGGCCAACAGAATTGCCTAACAAGAAGCAAGGCCAAGCAGCAGTACTCCCCAGGCCTGGACTATTCTCAGCTATACCGTCACACGTCCCTGCCACCCATCCTCTCTCTGTCCTGCCATGAGCCACCTAACGCCTCCCCTTTGCTGAGTGAAGCAGGAGTTGCTGAGGTTAGGCTTCCATTCTCTTCCGAACAAACGGTGTCCACCCCCGCAGTCCTGAAACACATTTATTTTTTGGTAAAAAATATTCTAAAAATATAATAAAGAGAACAGATGCCATCTGCAGGGCAGGGATGGCCGAAAGTTGGTTCTAGGAGTGCACATGTTGCCTCCCTGTAGTCCACGGGGGCTGCTGTGATTTAGTGGAATTTGACAACATCTCACGCCAGCTCCTTCCTTGAACCACCTCAGCTAGGAAAATGGATGTCCAGCCAGATCCCCCATGGAGGGGAGAGGCCAGTGAAGGCCTGGTCGCACTCGCTTCCAGAGTTAAGAACACTAGGAAGAGGCTGTTCTAAGATGAGCACAAGTATAGTCTTTGATGCTTATAGGTTCCAGATGCCAAGAATACCTGCAAAGAAAATGGGGGCGGGGGGGACTAGGTGCGGGCTAAGACAGGCACAGTGGAGAAAGCTGGCTGACCTTTGGTGAGTGCCACAGGGGTCATGTCAGACATGTCCACCCGGAAGAGTAGGTACTGCTGAGCTTGGATGAGGAGGCCCGGGAAGTCTCTCTCCACGGAGGCAAACTGCTCGATCTTGTTTTTCACAGATGCAAGGACCTGTCAAAAACCACATTAATGATGCTATTGCCCCCCAGCCCAGTTCTGCTCTCAGTCACCAATCCGTCTTTTGGGTCCATCCCTCATTACCGGAGCTGTTACGGTATTAGACACTTGCTCATTTTTAACTGCCCGTATCCTGGTAAGGAACTCAAAACATCAAGCCAAATGAAGCATTGCAGTTTGTGTAGAATAGTCTAGACGGCCAGCCTGCCAGGACGGGCAAGGGAAACAAGCTGATTGGGACAAAGTCATGAGAGGAAGGGAAGGACAAAAGGAACGGGGTGGGGGCGTAGCTATAACATACCTGGTAGAGGGAGCGGACGCTAGGCTGGAAGACCATGTTGGTGTTGAGGAGGAAGGAGCGCAGGAGTGGCTGCGGGTAGCTGGCCAGCTGGGTGATGATGCCGATAAGAAGCAAGTTGACGTGCAGGGAGTTCTCCAGCATGTTCTCCAGCTTTGACAGGACCACGCTGAGGAATGGACCTACAGGAAGGACACAGTGTCAGGGTTGGCTGGACACGAGGAGCAAGAGTCCTGAGAGCTGCAGAGTCACTGGAGCCACAGCCAGGGTGTAAACATGGAGACACACGCCTGGCTCTCCTGGTAAAGGAGAGTTGACATCCTGACTCCACAACCACCCGTAGCTTTGAGAGCTATGAGGAACTTTGGAAAGCTCAGACAACAAACTATTTCCCGAGACTGCATGGCTTTTCCCAGTGCGTCTTCTCCCTTGATTCTGTCAGTGATCAAAATGTACAATTCACTGCCTCTTCGTGCCGCAGACGGCATGCGGAAGTCACAGGTCCCCGAAAGTGTCATAGCGACACGTCTTTGTGTAAGTAGATGGAGACCTGATGTCTCCTGGCAATTTGGTATCTGCATTTTCCACTCCAGACCAGAGAGAAAGAAGGCTCAGCCTCAGGAGGCAGGGTTCAGTGTGACACAGAGGTCTCCAACAACAACAACAGCAACAACAGCAACAACAGCAACAACAACAACAACAACAACAGCAACAACAACAACAACAACAACAACAGCAACAACAGCAACAACAACAGCAACAACAACAACAACAGCAACAACAGCAACAACAGCAACAACAGCAACAACAGCAACAACAGCAACAACAGCAACAACAACAACAACAGCAACAACAGCAACAACAACAGCAACAACAACAACAACAACAACAACAGCAACAACAGCAACAACAACAACAACAACAGCAACAACAACAACAACAGCAACAACAGCAACAACAACAACAGCAACAACAACAACAGCAACAACAGCAACAACAACAACAACAACAACAGCAACAACAGCAACAACAACAACAACAGCAACAACAGCAACAACAACAACAGCAACAACAACAACAACAACAGCAACAACAACAACAACAACAGCAACAACAGCAACAACAACAATAGCAACAACAACAACAACAACAGCAACAACCACAACAACAACAACAACAACAGCAAAGCCTTGTGATTACAAAAGCAGCTTATGGAAAATATATATAAAAGCAACAGGAAGCTGCTGCTTCAGGTTGGTAGCAAGTTAATATGGTTTATGTGTTGGCTTACTGAGGGCAAGGAAAACAAACAATAATAAATCTGGAATTAATAAAATTACTTGAAGATGTTTTAAATTTTTGCCATAAAAGTGTTCCATTAAGCAAGATCGATGGGGATTCTGTATTTCCCCCAGTGGAGCCGTTGATGATGCCACTAAGCCTCGCATATTTATAACACACGCACAGAACCCTTGATAGATAAACACGCCGTATGAACGCTCCACCAGCGTTCGCGTGAGTCTAACACAAACACACTTCATCTCGAGATGCTTCGTGCAGAACTCTGCCAGCAGCTAAGTTCCTTATAAGGAGACGAGGTCTCAGAGAGGCGAGGACAGACCACCATGCTGAGCACCAGAATGTGTGAGTGCCTGGCTGTCCTGTCAGGATCTCTCAGAGGCCCCAGAGCTCCCACCCCTCCCATGCTGCACTCCCCAGGGAAGGCCTGGCAGAACCCTTCATCCACTTCTATGTGAGTGGGTGAGGAACCCTAAGGGGATTGACGAGCCTTGGAGAATTTTGCCAAACAAATCTGGGAGGGTCGGCTAAACATATCCAGAAACCCCACAGACTGGAATCCCAATCTGAAAGCAACTAGTGACTGTCCCTTTAAAGACCCTAGAAATGTCACCTGGATTCTTAAATCATCACACACAACTCTGGCTTTCTGAATTGCTTTCCTTACCGTCTTCTACTCCAACCAGTTTTCTCTGTCTCTCTGTCTCTCTGTCTGTCTGTTCGTCCCTCAGTCCACCTCTAGTCACTAACATCTTGTTCCTTATCCGTTTCCTTCCATATGAAGAAAAAAACTTAATAAAATCATGATCAACTAGGTAGACCCTTCAGCAAAACATGGTCCTAATGTGCCTGTTTGACTTCCTCTCTCTGAGCCCAGAATCTTCTTGTCTGAATCCAGCCCTCCTACCTACGAACACGAGTATTGCTGGCCTTCAGTGACCAGGGTCGACAAGTACAGCTCCTCACTACTACAGGGGGGATGAAGAGCACAGATCCCACGCATGATGGCGAGTAAGGTTATCCCATCAGTGTCTCACTTGAGTGACAGTCCACTGAGTCAAGGCCAGCAAACGGCCATCGTAATCCACCCATGGTGCTAACTATCATTCTTAGGCATGGGCCAATGGAAAAAAAATACATTCAACTCTCCGAATCCTAACTTTATTCTTAGCTGGCTTCTAGCACATCAAAGAAAGCTGCTTAGCAAAAAGCAGTTGCCAGGGGAACCGTAAGCATCTGAAAATCAGAAGACTGCGCTGCACTCAGAAAGCCACAGGCAACCTTGGGAGTAGAAGGGGAATATTCTTCCCTCTACTCCTGAGGGGACAATGAGCTCCTCACCTACTAGTTTAAATTGCAGATGTCCCCGTGTATCTACTACAAGGGGCATGTGAACAGCCTGTGTACCTACTGAAGGCGCAGTCCCCTTCGGGGCACCACTAGAAGGTGCTGGAGCATTAGGAAGTAAAGCCTTGTAGAAGGAAACTGAGTCACCAGAGACATGCTCTTGAGGGGGTACTGGGACCCTGATCTTCCTTGTTCCTTTTTGTCCCCATGATACCATGAGATGAGCTCCTGGACCACATACTACCCATGATGCAGTGCTGCATTACCCCAGGACTCATGAAGGCACCAGGGCTGGGTGACTGAACTGAATCCTCTGAAACAGTGAGACAGAGGAGAGCTGAGGATCTCGGGCACTTCCCAGTCCTACGAAGTTGATGCACAGGACTCACATAGAATATACAAGTCTGCAGAAGGACTGTGGCCTCACTACTTCCCTCCCTGCACTCATCTCTGTTCCTTCAAATGCTCAGCCCCTTCCCGTTCCCTGCACCTCTCAATTCTGCAAACAAAGTTGCCATCAACTCTGTGACCCAGCTCTGTTCACAAATCCAGCCTTGGAAACATCTAAATGCGCACCTTCATGTCTACCTCTATCCCTGCCTTAGGCAGTCCCTTCACGTCCTGTCTGGACTCTAGCACAGGCTTTCCATTTTAACAGAGATTAAAACTGTGTAATACATATGTAACCGCCACTCACGCACATGCATGCACACCTTTACCACAGTATAAAGGCTTGTAAAACAAGCCACTTCCTGGAAGAAAACTCTTGTTACAGACTCTAGTATATTACAGAGATGCATATACAATAAAGTAATGTCTGGATTGTTGTTGAAAACATTTGCATATCCTGTACAGAAGCCAGAGTT
Organism: Rattus norvegicus; assembly: GCF_021556685.1. Taxonomy (NCBI): domain Eukaryota; kingdom Metazoa; phylum Chordata; class Mammalia; order Rodentia; family Muridae; genus Rattus; species Rattus norvegicus. Next base: position 172,770,723 of record NC_141535.1, read on the forward strand.
CCAAGTATTTTTCCTGATTCATTGATAAAATCATCCTAGGTCACATGTTAATTATTTATCTCATTTAAAGATAAGGCAGAATGTTAAATACACACGACTCATAAATAATGGAGACAAAATTTCAATTTGGACCAAGAGTTTCTAGGGCTGTTAGCCAGCATATTACCTTAATTCCCAGGTGTGTGTGTGTGTGTGTGTGTGTGTGTGTGTGTGTGTGCGTGTGTGTGTGTGTGTGTGTGTGTCTGTCTGTCTGTCTGTCTGACTGTCTATCTGTCTATGTGTCTGACTGTCTTCCAGTATTGTAGTTTTTAAACGAACACAACATTAGCTGTTCACTGTTATAGAGCCTACTTTTCCACTTAACAATCTGTCCTGCAGAATGTCCCTCACATCACAGAAAGCTGTTTACATGGGCTCCAGGCTACAGAACATTTGATTGTTTAGAGTATGGCATAGCGGTCTGGCCTCCTACTCGTGGATAGTTGGGTTCTTTCCAGTCCCTCTCTACTGTAAACAACACAGCAGTGAACACCCTCGTGTGTGCATGTGGGTATGTAGCTATGTGTCTGTGTGCATGGATAGATGGATGGATGTACGTATGTGCGGTATGGAAGTATGAATACAGTTGTGGGCATAGCTCTAGAAACAGAATGACCAGGTCAACGCAATGGCCTTGATAAGGAGCACATCTCCCACTTGTTCTTGCCACCACCTCTCCCAACTCCACACTCTCCACAACACTACTGAGGCTGGTTCCTTCATATCCTGGCATGCTGCCCACTGACTTTAATGCTTAGGTCAGGGTGACAAGGCTCCCCTTCTTCAGCTTCTAAGACCAAGTGTGCCTGGGCTTCCTCTCACTCCTCTTTGCCCTGTGAGCTCTGTTCTCCTCACCTCCATGTGCTCTGCCTGCACACTGCCAGCTTGAAGTGTAGCCAGGTCTTCAGGAGGAAGGAGGGAGGCTCCTAGGACTTTACAACACTCATGAACCTGCAAGACTCATGAGGCTTCTCCTCAACGTTCCATGAGTAGTTAGTGATGGCTCGGGGAGAGGAGACTGTTCAGTGTAGCTGCCTGAAAGTCGTGCAAGGACCTTGAGGGGTGCTGCTGATGTGAGTCACCGCTCCTGCGGGATGGGCTTTTAGTCACCCATACTCGTGTAAGGAACCGTTCATACATGCCCATGTGTGGAGCCCCAGCAAACTCTAGTGGTCCACACTCTAGGCTTGGATAGATGTGTTTCTTTTGTTTGTCTTAGTGCCCTGTCTACAGCCATCAGGCAGACAAAGCCTCACAATACTCTTCCCTCTTGGACTCACCCTCAGAGCCTGTTGTGACACTGTGCCCTCCCTCCACTGGGCTCCCTTCCAGCCTGGAACACAATGGCTGAACCCCACTTCACACTGCAAACACAGTCTTTGCTGGCATCTTGTGAATGGCTGTACATTCTGTGTCTTTGGGTCTTACACATACAGTTCACCAAATATTACAGGTTCATAAATAAACAGAATTAGAAACATGGAATCCCATGATTTTTCTAGGAAGCAAAGTCATCTCAGCAGAATTCATTTCTGCTGATGATTCCTGAGAATTCTGTGGAGAGAGGGGAGGTGAGCTAATGCCTCAGCCCACACTTGGAAGTTTAGAAACTACAGGACTCACACAAGGAGAGATGTTTCCTGACACCGTGTACACGTTCCAAAAAGAGGAGGGGAGAAGGCAAGGCTTTCGTTATGGAGACCCATGAGTACCAAGGAACTTGCATCTCCTCAGCTCACAGGGGAAGGCACATATATAACCTTGTTAGCAATAGTGTGGTTTTCTAGGCTTTCCCTAAGCTGTACTTCTTCCCTGAGTCACATACTCCCCAGGGATGTAACTATTTTGTCAGAAAGCTGGCAGCCTTCATTAGCCAGGACTTGGTCCCAATGTCCCACAAAAAGGTTGCAGGACATTGGGACTCCTCCCTGTCGAGTGTGTTAGGAGGCATAGGCAGCTTGCTTTGGCACCTTTCCCTCACTCAGCCCCTTCCCCCATCAGCAGGGAAACCTAAGATGATCTAATCCTTTTCACTTATGGTTGACTGACTGGTTGAATTTTAATTAAAACTTGTTCACACCGGAATGTTATCTCAGCTAGAAGCTCAAACCTGACAATTGTGGAATTAAAAGCTGTCTCCCTGTTTAAATACATCTTCAGGCATCAGTAAATAAATGAATAAGTATTGGGGGAAATGGGTGGGGAGACCCCTTGTAATCACAGCAGAGCTCTTTAACTGGGCCAGAAGGAAACCTTAAAAAAAAAAAAACCTGCCTGTGGGAGTCCCAGAAGGTGGGGACATTGTCCTTCCTCACCAAGCTACTCCCCACTGCCCAAGAGAGACAGTTCTCAGATGAGTCTGGGGAGCTACCAGAAGGAACAATAGTGGGGCCCTTCCTCCTGCCCCACACCTGGGAAGCGTAGAGCCAGGGTATACACGCAAGGCCATTGCCTGTCCCTCTGTGTCACTAGCTACTCCTAGTAATTCTGTTTGCTATCAAGTGCCTACCAGGCTTCCCACTCGAGCCTTCCTTCGCTGAGCTCGCTGAGCTCTTCTCTGTGAGAATTCCCTCTGGGCCACTGTCTGCAGACTTTAGATTCAGACCTTTCCACTTAATTGTTAATGATGGTTCTGTCGCACTTCCTCGCTGATCCACCTATCTTATAGCCCGGCCCAGCCCTTGGCCTCTTACACAGATTCTCCCTGCCGCTGGCAGTGTGAGCACTGGAACACCTGTGTTTGGGAAAGCGGTTAGTACGTGTGAACCTAGTTTGTTTTATTTTGAGGTGTCGAGTCTTTCCTTTAGGGCAAAGCCCAAGTAATATGGATGGCCTGTCGACCAACAGTCATCCTACAAATGTTTCTAGCATGATGTCACCGTTTGGCCACTGGGAACAGACACAGAGCACAGGTCTCTCCACTGTGGAGCATGCCCTCCAACTTTTTTAAGTGCCCAGCAATTGTTTTAAAACAACACACATACAGGTAAGTGCAAGGGAGAAAGATAAATTAGATTCGAGGAAATGGGGTTGTAGACAATGACTGGACTCTGGTGTGGTCTAACTAGGCCTATGACTTTACCATGGACATCAGAAGCTACCACAGAGCACAGTGTAAACTGACTTGCCAAAAAAATCCATCGAGGCAGGAATGGCAAAGCAAGACTGTCCCCTCCACTCCTTGCAAAGACATTTCACTCCTCTTAGGTAAATGCATGAGCACTCACAAAAGCTGAAAACCACAAAGCCATTTAAGGTTGTCACCTGTGAATGGGGTGCCCTGAGTCCTCGTGGGGTGGCGACTGGTAAAGGTGGCGGTGTCCTCTCCGACACCAAATGGAGAAGGTGCCGCCTCCTCAGCAGGTGTGTCTGCCATGAGGGAGTCAAAGTCGTCATCCTCCTCCTCCTCCTCCTCCGCTTTGCACTCCGTCCTCCCCTCGTCCGCATGTGTAAGAAGCGAGGGCTCAGAGGCGGGGACGCTCTGCTCCGTCAAGCCCTCCGTGCCAGAATCCAATTCTTGAATGATTTGGTCGTACTGTGCGATGAAATCTTCACCCTCTGTGCTGGCAACCGGTGAGTCTGACTGGGGTTCTGCCTCAAACGTGGGGACTGTCAACTCTGAGTCTGAGTCTAAAGCTACACCAGGCTCACTCTCTGGCTTGGCTTCTGAGAACATGTTCTGACACAGGTCTGAACTCTCCCTGCCGGGTTGCGACTCTGCCTCAGGATTGGGACTAAAGAGAGGTCCATTGCTCGTGGGGAGACTCTGGGCTTCAGGCTGGGCCTTGGGCTGAGCCTCAGCTGGTGGGTCTGTGGTAGCCCCCTGTGGCTCCCTGGTGTCCTCTGCATCCTTCTCAGCACATAGCCTATACACCATCACATCATCCTGGAAGTCTGACTCCTCAATGTAGGACCCCTTGAAGAGAAGGATGGCATTCTTCTTCATCTCTTGGATGTGTTTGGGGGGATCGATAGGTGCTGGTGGGGCTGGGGTCTCCACATCATCATAAGGCCCAGGGGAGCCCACATCAGCCCCTGAGGAGATACCAGTGTCATAGCTGTCATCCCATTCCAGCTCTGACTGGCTCTTGTCCTTTGTCTGCCCTGACGTCCTAATACACTGCTGTGAGAGTCTGGCCTCTGGGTGGGATGAGTTTTCTCGGCTCTCCTCTGACAGACTCTGCAGGAAGGTCTCAGGGTCCGGTGAGTCCCCATCATAGAGGGCTGACCACACTCTGCAGTCCCTCATGCAGTGGAGGATGTTGGTGTGGGCTTCCCACAGGTACTGCAGGTAGCTGATGTCCAGGGCTTTCCCGTATTCCACAATGCAGGCTGCTGGGGCAGGTTGGGGAGGAGGGGGAGGTGAGGAAGGCGAGCAGGGTGTTTCTGGCAGCGGCTGCTCCTCAGGACCTGTGTGAGGGCAGACAGCATCAGAGCGGTGGGAATGAGTGCACACAGTACCAAACCCGGTACCAGTTTAGGTCTAACAATGTTTAATTAAATTATTTCTGAATAATAAAATTCAACTAAGAGGAGAAGAGAGTGACGGAAACTGAAACCTCGCAAAAGATACAAAGAAAAGCTGGCTAGGTGCTGGTTATAGCCAACAGAGAACTGTTAGGTGATGCTGTGTGGTAACTAGACAGCCTGAGAGGCCATAAGGATGGTCCCCTCTGTCATGGTCAGCTTTGGAGACCACCTCCCATTTCCTGGCAACACCAGAAAAGTAAACACTAGCCTGTTCACTCCTCAGGACTCCTGGTCAAACAATGTATAACGCGTCTGGTCCCAGGTGGAGACATGGTGTTCTGATCTGCTCCAGAAATCAGAACTTTACATGCTATTGTTTCCTTCCTTGAGGGTTAATCTAAGTGGCCTGTCAATCACCCGGCCTTGATTCTACCTCACAGGACAGCTGATCTGTCTGAAGATGTGCTAAGGAGACGGGAAGGATAATTATCCTCTTAAAGAGATAGCTTGTTTGCCTTCCCAGAATCCTTCCCTTGTGTAGCTTCTTATGTAGCCCTTGCCATAGAGCCTACCAGCTTTCCTGAAGTGTTCAGAAAACTAACTTTCTGTCTTTTCTTTTTTCCCTCTTGGACGCTAGCCCAAATCCTAGGCACCGTTTTCTTCAAACTGTGGGCTCCCTTACTCTTTCTCTAAAGACCCTACCACCACCCCCTGTCATGTGCTGCTGAGCCTCCGTGTATGACACCCATCTGCTGTGGAATCTGTTTTCTTGGACCCTAACTTGAAAGGCACGAGGCGTGGCATCTCTCTCCCTCCTCCCCATCTCTCTCTCCCCATCAACTCCCAAGACGTACAGCTTGCCTATCCTGGTGTTTCTCCCTCAAATTTTAATAAAATTGTCTTTGTGTTTCCTCCTGAGTCCATTGCTAAATTCGTTTATTAACAAGACTAGGCACCAAAAACGAGGGGCTCTAGCTTCCCTCTAATATTAGTCACGGGAGAAATGAGAGTTGATGAGGACTAACTTCCTAGATGAGGAGATGACAGGCAATATTCCCAATGTGGAGCCTGCTACATTGTGTGATAACTTCAAAGTACCTTAATTTTAATTTTGTTTTTTATGGTAAAGTGAAGGCTGGTGATCATGAGTTTGATAACCAGGTTCTCTGGTAGAAAAATCCTGGGTTTCTAGGAAAGGCAATTAACTCACTCCACCTTGTTGGCATCAATCAGGATGTTGACACATATCAAATGCTCTCTTGAAGTCAAGTCTCAGTCAAGCCAAAACAGAGAAAGTATCCTGTGTTTGAAGGCAACTGACTTCATGTTACAAATTTCAACAGCATCACTGAAATAGTCGTGAAAACACCTGTTTTAAAGTTTGTGATTTCCCAGCAAAGGAAATGTTTAGAAAAGACTGACTTAGAGAAAACCATGCCTTCTACCATGTCTTAAACATCTCAAATATTGTAAGAGCTTTATCATTGACATGGGAGTTAGCGATCCTATCTGATGGATACTGTTTTCTCCACTTGCTCATAGATGGAGGAACACCCACCCCCGGCTGTGGCAGGGCCATGGGTGATCCAAGCACTGGCCTGCTCTGGAGCCTTTCCACCCTCCAGTGCCATGTCTTTGTGAGCTCTGTGCCCCTTCATAATGGACTCTCTACCAGACTGGGTCAGGCTTGAGCCTTTGAAAGCGTAGATGAAGCCCAGTAAAACAGACAGACACATGTCCCCTTGTTTACCATTTTACTGTTAGAAGTTTAGTGTCACTCTTCCTTTACACTTCAAGAGAAAAGACATCGAACTATTCCTGGGAATAGTTCCTGAGCAGTGGCTACATGCTGGCAAAGCCTAAGGGCCCTGTGTGCCTGAACTCATGCATCCTTGGACCAGTCCTTTGTCACAAAAAAAGTGGAAAGGTTTGGGACTATTAAGAATTTCCCCCCAAAAGGTAGTAAGACCAGAGTCCTAGCTGGCAACTGCCACGCAGTAATTCTGCCAGCTCGCCACAGAGCCCACCCACTGGGACGTGTATCTGTTGCAACTCTAGAGGCAGGACGCAGAACAAACATGGTGGTCAGAGAAGCTGCTCGACACATAACCTTGAACAACTCGTTTCTCCTCCCTCACTTTCTCCATCTGCAAATGGCAGCACTACCTTCTCCCTGCCCTTAAATGTGACTGCACAGAGAAAACGTTTTGGGAAATCATGTTTAACCTGAATTTCGAATTTTGGAAATTAAAAACCAGGTCTGCCTTGGTTACAGACTCAACCTATAACTCACTTAGAAGACATGTTAGTACACATTTTCCTATTTGGGCTCTGAAGATACCAGTAGAAAGGACATGTAAGGTAAAAGTCTGTAAGAAATGACTAGGCAAAGACAGGTGCTTCGGTGAATACTAACCGCAGAGTCTATAACGCCATAAGAACAGGAAAAGGCTCCTACTATTCTTTAACCCCAGTTATTTTGTCTACCCAAAGAGACATGTCTTGTCAGGAGAGATGGAGTGGCATCATGTTTAAAGACCATTCCTAACGTGTTCCCACCTGAGCCATCATGCATACACTTGGACCAGAGAATATAATCCCTTTCTTGGTTTCCAAGCGTCAGAGTGATGCCACTGGCACAACAGACAGGGGTCAAGGCAAGCAGCTTGGCCGCAGACACGGAGTAACAGTCTCTCTCCTTCACAGCCCACCTTTGACTCAGCATCATGTGATTGCAGGGGACCAGATACCTGAAATGACAAAGAACCAGCTTTCAGTGTCTCTGCAATGCCCTCCCACCACTACCAGAAGGATACGATAAAAGGACTGGAACTTGTCATGAGCAGGGGAAGACTCCTCCTCTTCCCACCCAGCACACTGGCCTCTGGCTATCCACCGCCTTGCTTAAAAGGATGCTAAGAGCAGCTTCTTCCTTCCAACAAAACTGTTCTCTCGATACACTTCTAGACCTCTCTACAAGCTTCCTCACCTCATTTCTCTCTTTACCCCTATGCCTTTAAGTCCACTGCCACCTCCCCCTGGAGTGAGCCTTCCCACTCCTCTGCCTGACAATTCCTTACCATGGAAGCACCACACTCCCTAGGGAGACCTCCTGGACCCAATTGGAAGGTAGAGCCCTTCTTCCCCCTCCACATGTACCTGGAAGCATTACTATTCTCGCATGACAAATATGTCTGATCTTCCTACTCAGCAAATGTATTGCCAGAGCAAGGACTGCTTCAGCAGTTTTGTCTTATGATCCCTGACTCTAAATTAAGAGGCTATAAGTGAAGGTGGCAAATCTCTCTACACCTTCTCCTGTTCTCCATGGCCATGAGGGAAAATGATGCCTGACAGCTCAGTGGGGAGCCCTGGACCCAGTTGCACGGGTTGACTGGTGACTGAAAGCATCGTCATGTTAACACGAGCCCAGGGAAGAGAACGGTCTGGTTGTGCTTCAGACACAGTGGAGCACATTAGCGAGCTTTATGGGTAGAATGGGCATGTTTAGTGCCTGCCTGTCCTAAAAAGAAACACCACACTAGTCATTTCAACAAGGATGGACCGAGTAGATTGAAGGACCCAATACTGGGGCCAATTTTACAGTAGCCTAAGCACCCATCTGAGCAAGCACAAGCTTTAAATAAGCCAGAATGTGCTCTACTGCCTAATACAGCTCCTGGGAAAGAGGCAGCACAAAGGCAAGCAATCTGTGGCTGAGGAGCCTGTGGAAAAGACAAAAAATACAGCTTTCAGGCCATGTTTAGGACTTGGCGACCGTGGGCGGCTCCCCCACATCTCCCACTGATTCCAATGAAGGAGACCTAAGTTTGTTCTAACAGCCCATCTGCTGCAAGGAGCCTGAGTCAGGGAGAAAAACATGGGGGTCCCTTGATCCACTCTAAGTGATCGCTTCAAGAGCACTCAGCAGGTATGCGTACTTTAAATTCCTAGTGTAGCTAGGGAAGAGGGTCCTATCTCCTACCTAATGCCTTCCACCCTCATGGGCACACGCACTGCTGATCCAAGGGTCAGATTCACCCCATCAGTCACCTCTGGTGTGGCAGCATCTAACTTCATAAGCTGATTCTTGGAAGCAACAAGAACAAAGGAGCAGAGAGGGAGGGAAGTACTGGGAAGAAGACTGGTTTGCTCAGATGCGTTGGAGACCTGTGTCTGGAACCTTACAGGGTGAGGGCAGGATGATATGGGTGGAAAATAAAGACATCCTTCCTCACAAGGGCTGTCTGCATAGAGACGCCTGGGAAAGTGGGTGATGGAGGGGAGAGAAGCATCCCCACCTCTGTCTGAGCACTGCCCAGCTGAAATTCAGAGAGAATCACAGGTAATCCAGCTGCCCCAGTATGTCAGGGCAGCTGTATGGAGGGGCTAGCACAGGAAGGCAGACACAGGCAACCAGGGCCCAGGATACAATGGGAGTAAGGCAGCAGCCATCTAGAAAAAGGGCCAGGGCAGGGGAAATGGCACAGCAGACACCAAATGATAACTGTGGGAGAAAGATGTGCTCAAGAATGCATATAAATAAGAGTCCTCGCTCGGGGACGGAATGGCTGCCCTTTCACAAGAGACTATGGTCTGATATGAGGTAGCAAGGATACCAGCAAGGAAACCTATCCTGCGGCACTGACACGATCCCTTCTGTTCCCAGCCTAGTGAGGCCCACAGCCATGCAGTGATGTCTACAGCCATGCAGATTACACACGACTGTATGCTCACTTGAATCATTAACTACCCATGGAATCAACACTTTATAGACAGCATGAACTTGATGCCTGTTTGCATCTCAAACCAACTTAAATTGATACACATGCCTCTACTCTTTGTTTTTAATAGTGTTTTTTTTTTAAAAAAAATGGAACACTGGATCAAAGCTAATAAAGCTATTTATCACATACTACCAGTGGATTGCTTGAAATAATCTTAGAAGAAAGAGAAGACAATGTACAACTTTGAAAGTGCACGTTCTCAGCAGAAGCAGGGAGACCCCTGTTGGTTTAAGCAGAGGCTCTATGGGTGGAGATGGGGACAGTTACCCCAATGGGCGACCTCCCTAGCACTCCCAGCTGCTGTTCCTTTGTTTTTTGTCTTTTTTAAATTAAGGGTGAGAAGGCACACCATGCCTAAGCCCTGTGTCCAGCCATCATTTTGAGAGATTGGGAACAGAACATAGGCTAAAAGCGTCTCAAACAATAAACCTAATATACTGTGGTTGTTGCTAGAAGAAAGACCCATAGGCATTCAGTACGGGTATTTTTCATTAAGCCATCTTTTGACTATATCATACTTAATTTTGCTTGGAGATTTTATTTAAATTAGGAAGTAATAATTACAGACCTCTGCACCTGTTTACTGACTGACAGAAGTGCTGTGTTTCCCAGGATGGCCTCCAGGTCATGATCTCCCTGCTTCAGGCTCATGAGTACTGGGATTATAGGTCTATAATGTCACACACAGCTCACAGATTAAGAAGTACTGTGCTTAAGTATCCAGATTAAGTAATTCTGCAGTATTCCGGGTGGGGGGGGAGTCCACTTACCTGTGCACTTACGTGTGTGTGTGTGTGTGTGTGTGTGTGTGTGTAAGCACACAAATATTTTCATTACTTCCTCAACCCTCTACCACCTTCTACTGGGTATCATTCATTAAAATAAACTATTAACAAAAACAAAGAAAGGAAAGGAAAGGAGCTTTGGAGGAAGGCATGGGCTGCAGAGCAGGAGGAGGTGTGGGAGGTAGAGATGACCAAGATATATGCATGAATGAAACACTCAAAGAAGAAATTAAAAAAAAAAACAGGCCATCATTCAATCTAGCCAGTGAGTAACGAGTGGTGACCCAGCGCACACACTGCTCACTGCTGCACTGGCAAGGAAACAACCCAATCAAAAGGCAGAGACCAGGAACTGAAGCAGCCACCCCAGACAGAAGACTGTGAGCAGGCAAGTGGGCTTCCAAAGACCTTCACGGCTAACCATAGCTCTGCCATGTTTCTCCTGTTCACCTCTCCCTGGTTGGCTGTCCACCTCTGCCACTGTCCACTAGCTACTTTGCAAGACAGAGTATTCCTGAACTGTGTACACATCATCTCTCTTCAAGTAAAACTGTCCCTATCTGGACACAACAGGCTCACAAACCTGATGAAAGACACTGAGAGGAACATTGAGAAATGGCAACCCAGGCACAAGCAATTGATTTTCCCCACAACTGGGATATTCCTGGAGCACAGGGTCTGTCGCACCACTGCCTCCCAGTATTCCCAGTCTGTGCTTAGCTTCTCACGGGTGCGCACACCAAGTGGGCTATTTCTCCTGGGTTTCCTGCTCATTGACCTTTCCTCTCTTTGAGAGTCTCTCATCTCAGACACTTGGCCAAAGGAGAAGTCTGCATCAGTTATGAATAGAACACTACTCTGAGGTATCGACACTTAGGAGCACTTAAGGCACAACAGACGGAGATACAGTGGCTTATTTAACATCTTCTTTAGGAGGGATCCACATAGCCTATGCTGCTCACCGCTCGAAAAGCTTCTCAGGTATAAACAACTGCACAGCGGGCAAAAATGAAAGGGGCAGATTATAATCTACTTCTATACTCTTTCAAATGCCTAGAAGAATAAAGGTCTTTGTTGCCCTTGCTTCGGGAACAGACTCTCAATCAGAAAAGACATTATTTTTCATGAGCTTAAAATATATATTCTAGAAGGTTCCCATCCTTTAAGTGTATGTAGTACCCCACACTGCTTCAAAATGTTTTTGTGGATATCACCTCAATTGTTCCTCTCAATAATCCTACGAGGTAGCATATTCCAGAAGTAGGACAGAAAAGTCCGCAGCTCAGAGGGAGGAGAGGGAGCCAGAGGCCTACACGGGTCTCCTCAGGCGCTTCCTTCCGGCATTCCACCAGGAACTGGAGTGGGAAATAGGAAGTACGCAGTAAAGAACAATTGGACTGCACTGCCATCTTCCTCTCCACGGTCAAGCTGTCTGTACCTCAGACCTGGCACCCCCTCCTCCTTCTGCTTAGAAATTGTAAAGCCTGGTGCCCTGCAGGCGCCCCCGGGACATCACAGAACCAGCTAGCCCTAGTGTGGCCATGGGCACACTCAGACACAGGTTCACTTCTCACTTTCATAAGGTCCAGGCCTGCCTCTCAGATGCAGCCATGTTTAGCACCACTGCTGAGGGCAGATCTGAATGCTGTGAGCAGACAAAAAGGGACCAGAGCGCAGCTTGTAAGGCTCACCCTGCAAGCAAAGCTGCCCCACTCCGGCCTTGGTGACCGACAGTGAGGAAGCGATGGACCTTGGACCTGGTCAGGCTGCCTGGTCAGGACACACACGCGCACACACACACACACACACACACACACACACACAGAGAGAGAGAGAGAGAGAGAGAGAGACAGACAGACAGACAGACAGACAGACAGACAGACAGACAGACACTTTATCCCTGCTGTCAGTGGAGCAGCATTTAGGAATTAAACATTTAAATGCAATCAAGCTTTGCCTACCTTCAGTGAGAGCCTGGGTCTGAGCAGTAAAAAGAGCTTTGCCAAGTTGTTGGTCTGGGTTTCAGGCCCTGCTAATGCATTCTGTCCTGACTGTAGATACTTGCTGAGAGGCTGAAGTAATCCTTTTACAACAGACTACCAGCTGTGTCCTTATGATCGGATTTGTTCTCTGCTAATGCCTTAAGATTAGTTACTGATGACCTGATTTAAACCCCAAAAGTTCAAAAAACACTGTTTTACTTAAAAATCTTATAAATGATAGTCTCCCTTAAAGCAACAATCTATAAGGCCCTCCATGGTGTGCCACCAAGTCTTTCAAGACCTGGATTTAATTCCCCGCCGGTGGGATGCTATATTCCCATCAACTATCCCTCCTGCCAGTGATGCTCCAACTCCAGTGGAATCCCAGGATCTTCTAGACTAGGGCTTCTCACCCTTCCTAACACTGTGCCCCTTAATACAGCTCCTCACGTGGTGGTGACCCCCAACCATAACACTGTCTCATTGCTGCTTCACAACTGTAATTCTGCCACCGTTATGAATTGTAGTGTAAACGTCTGACATTCAGGATATCTGAGATGCAACTTGGGGATTGCGACCCACAGGTTGAAAACCCACCACTCTAGAGCATTTGTTAAGACACAGCTCACAGGCCTTGCCTACAGGGCTTCTGATTCACCAGGTTCTGGGGGAATCTGCACTTCTGACAAGACCCAGGCATTCCCAGAAAGTCCTATCAGTGAACTTGGATTCACCTCAGTAACCACCCCCCCCACCTCCATCCTTCCCCGCCTCATTCCCCCTCTGTATACACATTTATACACGTGGAGGTCAGAGGTCAACTTCATAGATCATTCCCCAGGCAACATCTACCTTGTTTATGTTGACACATGGTCTCTCACGGGTCTGGGATTAGACTGTTATCTGTATGGCTGGACAGTGAACTCCAGAGCTCCTGTCTCTACCTCCCCCGCACTGGGATTGCAAGCAGACACCACCACACCCATGGGTTCTGGGCATCAAATTCAGGTCCTTGTGCTTGCAACACAAGCTCTATCAAAGGAGCTGTGCTCCCAGCTCCTTTCAGTGATTTCTACCCAAGTCATACCAAAACCCAGTGTGGACTAGAGAAAGCCCAGGTCTACCTCTGGCCCTGTTCTCAGGTTCACAGGTCCTTATGGAGGAGGGGTACACTCAAGGGTATCCTGGCTGACTTCCTGCACTCTAACTGCTGGCCACCCACCTCTCAGAGTGGAGATCCTCAGGCCAGGCCTCACCCTTCTGCTACCAAGGCTTTGCACTCCTCCATGCCCTACCCATGAGAAAGCACAGCCCTGTGTCTATACACCAGCCCGCTTAGGCCATCACAGAATTCTGTGTCTATACACCAGCCCGCTTAGGCGCTGACAGCACAACCCAACCCAGTTCTATGGGAAGGTAACATTGGCCTGTCTCAGCTCTATGTGGAGCAATTACAAAGGAGACGGCCAGATACTTTTGCTCCAGCTGTCTTCTCATGGGGACCTCAGTTCTATGGCCCCTCCTTACACACCCTGCAGCTCATGTCAGGATGGGTCTCACTGGAGGAGTACGTTCCAAAAATTAGGATTTGGGTTCAGCACAAAGGAGGAAAGGCAATCACAGGGGTGCTAGCCTGCTAACAAACCACACATTAGCAATGAAGCGAGGTCATTTCCCTTCATGGAAACACAGGTTTCCATGGGTGGGAGAGAGGGGAGAAGGCAGAACTGGGGACTGCTGAGCCTGCTGCCTAACTAACAAGGTCAGACCATCTTAGCTGCTGAGACTCCCATCCTCAAGCAGCAACATTTTGTCCCCCACCTTGCCCCTTCTCTGCTCCCTGCTGTCCTCACAGCTGGAGCGCACTGACTGGACAGTCGCAGAGTAATGTTACTAAAGAAAAGGCTGAAGATTATATTCAAGTGTTTTATAATTTTAAAAGTTGTTTTTTAATAACGGGGTCCCTTAAGAGGGCACCCCCCAAAAGGGTACCTCAGGAGAATGAAGTTCAGTCGTGACCCCAACGAGTTTTAATACTTGCAAACTTTTCCAACGTTCTCCTTATTGTTTTCAGGGACACATTTATAATATAATACAAATGCCCTCACTAAAAACTTTCCGTAATAAAACAAATTTACCTTTGGTAAATAACACCAAAAAGATTAAATTGGCTCTCTTAATAATGTTCTTCCTCAGAGGCATGGCCCTTGTTTCATTTACACTGCCAAAGTGAAACACAACAGTGGTGGTACAGAGGAAACGTTTCTTTCACGAGAACAAAATGACGGGAACTCACCTTAAAACGAGCTGTAACATCACATCTTCACAGTGTAAACCGATGAGAGTTCTGAACAGCGCCAATGACACCACACAAAGCTGGAGACAACATACGGGCCGTGTCAGTGTCACGCAGGTAACTCCACCCCCAACAGGTGATGAAGAACTCAGAATTACAGAACAAAATGGTATCTCTATCCCTGGCAGTTTTCATAAAACACACATTGCTGCCAGGAACAAATCTATTCAGTAGACCAGTTCCCTTGGGGAAGAGTTGGCTAGGAACCCAGGGCCAGCCTGAGAGATGCTGGTGTTTATATTGTGAATCTGAAAAGATCCGGATAACAAGAGTGTGCCCCTCCAACTCCCGACACACACACAATCTTCCCCACTTCCTCTTCAGAGCACTTACTGTCCTAAGTGTCTTCAAGTATGATACTGGTTATTAACGGTACCGGGCTCACTGGGAAGTACTTATAACCTAGCCAGCTCTCTCCAGAGTTTGCGGCTCCAAGCCTCAATTTCTCTCTTGCTATTGGGGCAAATTTTCTCCTTGGCTCCATTTTCTGTTACTGCCTCTGAGTATGAAAATCTACCTCCCTAAGGAGTTCACTCAAAAAAAAATGAATTTTCTTTTACAAACACATGAATTCTTTCAATCTCTATTCCCTAAAAAGGAATAATCAGAGGAAATGTCCAATTATAAAACCACTGTAGCTTCTGTATCGTAGGCTGTTGTCAATCTACCAGGCCATTTAAGTAGATTAGACCCTTGTTTGTCGTAGAGGAAAGTAAACACCAGTTTGTATTCTAGGCAGAATGAACTTATACCAGCAAAGGTATTGTTAAGAAATAGCTGTCTTTGACCTGGCTTCAAACATCTCCTTTTCTCAGGGTGGTGACAGGCTTAGGTAGTCAGACACAGCACACTTCCTCCCATTCAAGGCACTGTGCTCCCTGTGGTGGTTTGAATAGATGTGTTTGAATGCCTGGCCCTTAGGGAGTGGCCATTAGGAGGCATGGCCTTATTGGAGTAGGTGTGGCCTTACTGGAGGAAGTGTGTCACCGTCGGGGTGGGCTTTGAGGTATCCTGTACTTAATCTATGCCCAGAGTGACAGTCTCCTCCTGTTGCTTGTGGATCAAAATGTAGAACTCTCAGCTGCTTCTCCAGCACCACGTCTGTCTGCAAGCTGCCATGCTTCCTACCTGATGATAATAGACTAAACCTCTGAACCTGTAAGCCAGCCACAATTAAACTTATAAGAGTTGCTTTGGTCATGGTGACTATTCACAGCAATAAAACCCTAAGACCTCCCCTTACCTGGTTCGCTTACCTGGAATGCCTTTTCCTGCCTCCTCTGAGACTTAGCCTAGCATCACCTCTCTCTGAGAACCCTTTCTGTTCTTTCTCACAACACAGCCACCCAACACGTTTTCAGTCTCAAATCTTGCTTATCCATTGCCATAGTAACCCTTGCCAATCACTGTCAAGGTGCTTGGCAAGGTGTGTGTTCTTTTAATAACTGAGTTGTAGGAGTTCTTTATTCTATGTACAAGTATTTTATAGGATTTAAAACTTTCCAACTATCCTGTGGATTGTCTTCTCAAATTTTCAGATTTGTTTGTTATTTGAAACTATTACGATTGTATATGCGTGCATGGTGTGTGTGGGCACACATTCCACTGTGTACATGTAGATGTAACAGAACAGCTTAGTGGACTGGGTCCTCCCCTCCACCATTAGGTGGCTTCCATGAACTGAATTCAGGTAACCAGCTTTGCATAGTGAGGACCTCCACCAGCTGAGGCATCTCACTGGATCTTCATTTAGACTTGTTTCTGAGATACGGTCTTGCTCTGTAACCCAGGCTGGCTTTCAATGTGATACTTCTGCCTCGGTTTCCAGAATGCTAGGCTCATGGGCTGTGTGTCCACCCACTACACCTCCTTTCCATTTCTTAGTATCCTTAAAACACTAAGGAGCTTCACCTGAATGTGTCTAGTTTTGTCTAATTTTTCTTTTGTTGCCCATGTTTTTGGTGTCATCTTAGAAGTAGTTTCTAACCGTGCATGACTGCACAGTTTTTCTCATTTTCTTTAAACCTTGAGTCATTTTGAGTCAATGTTTATTGTCTGAGTTAGCAATTCAATTTCATTCTTTTTTCTCATGGCCTCTTTTTCTTTAGTTGTTTTATACATATACATATACATATATATATATATATATATATATACACACATGCACACAAACACACATGCACAAGTGTGCATGTGTTTCCAAACACGTTTAGCCCATATAATGTTCCATATATGTGGTCTCAGGGCCAGTTTTTCATAGATTGATTCCTAGTTGTCTCTTTTCCAAATGTGTTGTGGCCATTTTGGGAACTTTGGGTTTCTGTGTGAATTTTAGAATCAGCCTATCAATCTCAACAAAGGCTAATTAGTTTTTTAGTGAAAGAATTCAAACTGTAGATCAGTTTGGGTAATACTTTAAGAGTAGCAATATCAAGTCTTCCAGCCCATGAACATAGAATGTTTTCCCACTTATTTAATTCTTTGATTTCTTCCACAAACATTTGTAATTTTGCACTATGTTTTACACTGCTTTTGTGACATTCCTTCCCAATTATTTTATTACTTTTGACATGATTGTAAATGATCTTAATTTGATTTTTACCTGGCTCACGGTGAAGCTTAGTGTTAATTGCCAACTTGACAGAATCTAAAATCACCTGGGAGATAAACCTCTGTGTGTGTGTGTGTGTGTGTGTGTGTGTGTGTGTGTGTGTGTGTGTGAGATGTATGTAGATATGTGGGTGCGGGTATCATAATAAGCTTGATTGCTATTGGAGACCCATCTTAAGTGTGGGCCACAGGCCAGGGAACTTAAACCTAATCTCAACATGCATGCAGTTACCCCTCTCTGTTCCTAATGTGGAGGAGACTGTGACAGCCACTTCAGGCTCCTGCTGCCTGGGCATCCTACCATGACGACCTCTACTTTGAGATGTAAGCTAAAGTCAACCCTTCCTCCTTCAAGCAACTGTCTTTGTCAGAACATTTTATCACAGTAACAGAAAAAGAAGCGTTAAAACCCTCACTATCACATAAAAATAGAATTGATTTTACACAAAAATTGTCTTTTTTGCGGCCCTCTGAATCATTATGAGTTCTAATGGTTTGTTTTAGCTCATTCCTTAGATTTTTTGTTTGTTTGTTTGCATAGAAGATCAGGTCATCTAAAAAGAAGGCAGCTTTAATTTAATCTGGGTCTTTGTTTGCTTAATTATATAAACAGAAGCACCGCGCTTAAATAATTAATAAGCACACTCTTACCTTAAGGGAACACTTTCTCTTCTAAGTTTTAGTTCTGAGTTTTTGTAGATCCCCCCCTCGGCTTAAGGCAGTCCCCACTATTCTGCTTCGTTGTATCTGGAAATCATCCCTCTCCTCTCGGGTTCTGTAAGCTTGACTATGCTTTCCTATCCACCTCAGACGAGCGGTTCGTGGTTTGGTTGCTGGCTGGAACAGCTTTATGCTGCTGAGTGTAACACCTTCAAGGGTCATCCATGTTTGTAGCCACTCAAAGGCGCCTCCCCTTTCCCTTGTAATGTCTCGATCGGCTGGTATTCATGAGTATGTTGTTTATCGTGTGCACATCCCTACATACCTGTGGATTCCTCAAAGGTCTGTCAATGCTGTTTTTAACTTAGACTCACTGTAACCAGACAGACTGCATGAGGTCAATGCTTTTACATCCTCTAGCCTTGTTGTCGGTTTGGCCTGTGCCTTCCTTGGAGAAGGCTGACCGTGCACCCTGCTGCTGTCAGGTTAACTGTTAAATGGGATTTTTTTTTCCTAGTGTAACACTTTAATTTCCTTAATTTTTTCATATAGTTTTTCTTTATTGGGACAGTGCCCTGATATGTGTGCCAAGTTAGCCTCAGGTTTGCAAACTTTCTGCCTCAGTCTCCTAAGTGCTGGATTACAGACCTCTGCCACCATTCGTGCTTCTTAGCTGTACACATATATTATAAATACACACAATACATGTACTTATGTATGATATATGTGTGTTATATATAATATATGCAAATATATGTTATGTATAATATATGCAAAATATGTGTAAAATAGTGTGTGTGTCTGTGTGTATGTGTCTGTGTGTGTGTGTCTGTGTATGTGTGTGTGTGTCTGTGTAATGTGTGTGTGTCTGTGTATGTGTGTGTGTCTGTGTGTGTGTGTCTGTGTGTGTGTCTGTGTATGTGTGTGTGTCTGTGTGTGTATGTGTGTGTCTGTGTGTGTATGTGTGTGTCTGTGTGTGTGTGTCTGTGTCTGTGTGTGTCTATGTGTGTGTCTGTATGTGTGTGTCTGTGTATGTGTGTGTGTCTGTGTGTGTGTCTGTGTGTGTGTCTGTGTATGTGTGTGTGTCTGTGTGTGTATGTGTGTGTCTGTGTGTGTGTCTGTGTGTGTGTCTGTGTGTGTATGTGTGTGTCTGTGTGTGTGTGTCTGTGTGTGTGTGTCTGTGTCTGTGTGTGTCTATGTGTGTGTCTGTATGTTTGTGTCTGTGTGTCTGTGTGTGTGGGGGGTGTGTTTGTGTGTGTGTGTGTGTGTGTGTGTGTGTGTAGTTTACAGATTTTTTCCTTAGTGGCTGCTTTTTTCTTCCAGGAAATTTATCAGACACTACCTTCGACTTCTACTAAATTAGTTCAAACAAAATACAAAGATACTCTTCCTGTGTAGTTCTGTTCTCTCTTCTTCCTCTCCGAGATATTATTTTTAAACACGTAGCACACGCATACAGTGTAAACTCAAAGTCGCATTGTTAGATTTTACCTTTTCTTTTAAACAGTGGCTGCAGTGAACCAGACGCAGCCATCATGCGGCGGATGCACTGCTGCCGTGGGCGCCATGCACCGTGTTTAACAGATCTTTGGAGTTGAGTGGAGCTCCGAACTCAGTTTCCTGGACTTTCACTTCAAAACACAACGGACAGAGGGAGACCAGCTACCTCACGCCCTGACCACTGTGCTCCCTGGCTCACCCTGCACCTAAGTCGCTATGTCCTTAGAATCTTGCTCCTTCAGAAGTGCATTTTGCCAGCTCCACACAAGAAAGCATTGACACAGACAAAAAGAGAGAAAAAAGGGACGTGGGGGGCAGTGTCACCTCCTTAACAAAGGGACACCTGATAGGAAAAAACTGTTATCAAATCGTCTCTCCACAAAGAAAGAGGATAACAGCTGCAGGGGGACTGGGAAGGGAGGGGAGGAGGGAGGGAGGGAGGAAGGGAGGGAGGGGAATATCAATAATTTCATTCCCCAAACCGTTCTTCTCTGGACTCTGAGCTGAGCACCCCCTTCCTCAGAGGCTCTCCATACCCGAAAAGGGGTGTTGATTCTGCTGGTGAGGGTGTCGAGGATGTGGACATTCTCGTGTTGGTGCAGTAGGATGAAGCGGAGGAAGATCTCCAAGAGCGCCGGCTCAGAGATGCTGCGCAGGAAGAGGTCCAGGTACGCGGTTGTGGTCATGACCTCCTCCACCGTCACCTGGGCCAATGGCAGAGGAAGCACAGGTGAGCACAGGGCCAATGGCTGAGGGAGCACAGGTGAGCTTCTTCTCAGACTGACAGAGACCCACCCCAACACCCCAACTCAGCACAGGGACACACACTGCCATGAGAACCTTTAGCTGGAGCCAACCACATGTCTATGGTGCATAACACCCGCCCTGCAGCTCGGGAAGGGGAAGGGGAAGGAAGAGGGAAGGCAGCCATATGCTCCGACAGCTCGAGTCAAAACGCAGTTAAACCCTATAAACGTTTTAGTACATACTCGAAAATAGTGCGGGAGAGTATGAAAAGTATTTATATGGTTAATAAAGGATTAATTAGAAAGTTCGGTATAATCTGTCTCATTATTAGTCCTTCAATAAACATTTACTGGGATCCTCTAAGTACAAGGCGCTGTAAACGTAAGAGCATTCTTTACGTTCAGGAGACTAAGCTATGGCAAATTTAACGATAATATAATAAATTGCAAAGGAGAGGGGCAGACATGGAGTGCTGCAGATGTTCTCTCAGATGCGTTTCTGGAGAGCAGCAAGCCAATATTTTCATAAATGAGTACTGCACATAAAGCATTATTTACAAAGTGCTACAAGAACTTACTGCTTAATAGAGCAATGGTGTCTTTTTTATAGTACAAATTAAGATTTTCTACCTATGTGCTTTTCCTATATAGAAAAAAAGTCAGTCTTTCAATGAATCAGACCTGAATTGGATTCTTCACAGAGCTAAGGATTGGAGGCTTAAAGCATCAAAATGCTAGCCTTAGGCATTTGTGTATGGAGGGTTTGTGTGGTTGTGTTTGTGGAGGGGAGAGGTCAATGTCAGGTGTACCCTCTGATCACCATAAACCTTGCAGGTTTTTAATTGGGGGAAGGGTACCTTACTGAGCCCGAAGCCCACTTATCCCACTAGGACGGTGAATGGCCCTTTGGGAATCCCCCATGTCTGCTACCCTAGCCATGAGGTACCGATGCACACCGCGACCTAGCATGTTACATACATGGTAGGGGGCTGAGCTTGGGTCCTCGTGCTTGCATGGCCACATCCTCAGCCCCTCAACCTTGATTCTAAGAGCTACTGCATGCTCTCTATTCTCCTAAAAGCAGATGTCGCAGCTGATCTCAGAGGTCATCGCCAGGTTATTAATATCGCTGTTGGGCACAGAAATATCCACCCTCAAATATACTGAAACCAGCCAATGCTCAGCTCATGCTCTGGGCTTCCTTACGCTGCAAACACCTAGCCTCGTCCAGTATACTCCACTCTACACAGAGCAAATGGCAATGCTGTCTGCGTGCATCTCCTCTTTCTAGTTTGTTTTCCTCCCTCCCTCCCTTAAAAGTGTTCATTGTCCAACCCTCTCTCCCCAGCTCTCCTGCTTCCCTCAATCAAGGTGGGTAGGTAGTAGTGTGGTGGGCTGGGGTGGGGGTGAGGGTGGGGTGGGCACTCTAGGATGTGCCAGAGACCTGGGATGAGGGAGGCCCCAGAGAGTCGATGAGGGTGACTCTAGCTGAGACTCCTGGCAGTGGGGGATATAGAGCCTGAAGGGGCCACTGCCTATAGCCAGGCAGGACGCCTAGTAGAGATATAAGGACACCAACCCACCCACAAAACCTTTGACCCAAAATTTGTCCTGCTTACAAGAAGTTCAGGGACAAGATGGAGCAGAGACTGAGAATGGCCAACTAATGACCGGCCCGACTTGAGACCCATCCCATGGGCAAGAGCCAACCCTGACACGGTGAATGATACTGTTATATCTGTAGACAAGAGTTGAGCATAACTGTCCTCTGAGAGGCTCTACCCAAAAGCTGAATGATACATATATAGAGACCCACAGCCAAACCTGGGAATTCTTAAAGCTTGGGAAGTCTTAAAGAGTTGGGGGAAGGACTGAGGGACCCGGAAGGGTTAGGGACACCATAAAAAGACAAGCAGAGTCAACTAACCTGGACCCTTGGGGGCTGCCAGAGACTGAACCACCAACAAAGAGCATACATGGGCTGGACCTGGGCTCCACACACATATGCAGCAGATGTGCAGCTTGGTCTTCAAACGCTTCCCCCTGGAGCGGGGTCTGTCCCTAACTCTGTTGCTTACCTATGGATTCTGTTTCCCTAACTGGACTGCATGTCTGGCTGCAGTGGGAGAGGGTGTACCTAGTTCTACATTGACTTAATGTGTCAGGGTAGGCTGGAACGGGGCGGGGTGAGGGGGAGGGGAGAGGGGAGGGGGAGGAGCCGTGTGAGAGGAGACTGGAGGGGCTGTGACCAGGATGTAAAGTGGATTAATTAACTAATCAATTAATTAATTAAAGGGAAGAGTGTTCACTGTCACTGTAATGGTACCAAGGCCACTCCCTTTATACTGCATTTCTCTTTTCCTTTTAATTTTCAGCTTTAAAAACCCACAGACGAGTTTAGACTGCAGATATCCAGAGCTCTGGGATCAGTGTAGATAGGCCATGAACAACCTCACTGTGGATGCAGGCGTGGTGTTCTCGGGTGAGTGGTTTGAGTTACTTTTTATAAGTTATTGGTGCTCAGCTGTGTTCTGGAAAGATGAGTCCAGGTAGGTAAAATATTCCAAATCGGCTGTCTCCTTTCTTTATTCTAATAAATAATGGACTTTATGGTAATGAAGGCCATTTGAATTTACTCTTTCAGAATCTGCTGGAACTCCCACGGGGGCACATCTCTGGAGTGCAAACACCCTCCTTCCTCTTAGCTGTGAGCACACAAGCATTCAGAACAGCACATGACGTCCACTTTAATGGGCTCTCTGTAACCCAAATATAATAAAGGAGGAGGAATCAGAGGAGCATCGACTCTGGGGAAGGAAACTGCATGGAGAAAGTGCACCTCACAAGCTGCCCTGCCTCTGCAGATAGCTGCAATGGCTTGGCGTGTTCTGCGGTTGCATGGGACACAGCTAAAGCTGCCTTGCAATTCACACCAGTCACCCCACTGCACACAAAGCTAAGCACACAGAGGACCTCCTCTCGGGTGAATGGCAGCTACCCGTCAAGGCCAGCAACTGATGTATACCAGAGTTGAACATAACAGTTCTCCCATATCCTCTGCACCCCAGCTTTGTAAACTGTGGCTGGGACCCCATAAATAAATATGGAGATAGGGAAAAATATGGAATAATAAAGGGATTCTGAATACATAGCCAGCAAAGGAATTTAAAATAAAATCTGTAATCAATCTGAGGTGCTTTTGGCATGACTCACTCTTGTACTCTGAAAGTTCACTGCAGCCTTGGTTTTAAACACTTACCATGGGGATCGTATGCTGTCGTGCCACACAAGGCCAAGAAACTCTGCTCGGATTCTGCACTGGCAATCATTATGAACTGTGGCGATGCTGCTCCGGCCCTTAGGGATGCACCACAGTCTGTCTTAGGAAGGCTGACGGTATTTCCTGTTGTTACCCTCAGCGCGTGAGTACGGCACATTTGGACTGCACTGCAGTAGAACGCTTGCTTACGGTAGACTCTGCCATTTGAGTTGTTAACGTGAGGTCCACAGAACTCAGAAAATTTGTTAAACTTTTAATCAGCATTAGGTTAGGATTTCTAACAATTTCTGAAACGATCCTAAGCCACCCTGCCACCACTTTGTGCCATGTATTTATGTGAAGTGGTACTCTCAGAACTGACGATGATAAAATCAAAGCATCAATCAACTCTGAAACACCCTGGAAACGTTCTACATCCTGTGGCATCAAATATTCAGTCAAGAATTAATATTTTATGGAAAAATAGATAGGACCATTCATCAGCATGCAACTTTGATTTCGTATTAATAAATGGCAAAATTATATGTGTAATAAATAATTGCTCTTATCTTAATTTATTTTAATATGATTTATTAACATAAGCATTTGATTTGCTTATCTATTTTATATACCTATGGTAGTAAAATGAACTGTCCCCCAACACTTGGTGTCTAGTTGGCAGTGCCACTTAGGCGGCAGAGTCTGACTGGAAGAGTCACTCACTGACAGCAGGCCTTGGAGTTACAGAACCGAGCCCTGACTCTGCCTTCTCTCTTCTTCTTCCTGCAAATGCTATGTGACTGACTCTTCTGCTGCCACACTTCCCACCACGATGGGCTGTGTACCATCCTAACTATAAGCCAAAACAAGCCCATCTCCCCTCTAGCTGTTTCTTGCTGGTTATGTCACTGAGGAAAATAAAGAGTGCGCCTATATCCGGGGTCAGGTAAAACCCGGGCAAAAGGAACTGCGATGAGCAAACATCGAAGAAGTCTTGCTCTACCTGTGTCCTGGAGGCACAGGGAATGGATGCTTTTCCATCTGCCTTTCCTCTTTGCTGTTTCTCTTTTTCGTGTGTGTGTGTGTGTGTGTGTGTGTGTGTGTGTGTGTGTGTGTGTGTATGTGTACATGTGTGTGTGTGTATGTGTGTGTGCATGCACAAGTGCCTCTGTGGATGAAATTCTACTCGACCCTGGCCCATTGTCCACCATGCCATCCCTTAGCTTTTGGCCTAGGCCTCCCTGCATGAACCAAGTAAACTCTAATAGTCTTCCTGACTCAGCCTCCCAATTGATGACCTCTAAACTGTAATCCTCCTGCCTCAGTTTCTAAAGCATTACGACCACAGGTGTGTAGATACATTTTTAGTGAGGAGCTCCAAAACTAATGCCACTAACAGCTCTCAGCTTCAAACAAGGGGCCCCACTATGCACATCCCCTTAACTACAACATCAGGGTCAGTTGAAAACCTCAACCCAAAGGATGAAGGCAAAACACCTAAGTGGAAAAGAGTCGGGAGCCAGACCATTCCGGATGGTTAGCTTCCTCAGTACTTTACCAAGCGCTGCCTGCCTGGAATGGCCTGAGAACCCAGAAGCTGCTTTTGCAGCAGCAGCAGCTTCCCCACTGGGTCACATGTGACCTTGCTAAGCTCCAAAACCCAGCGATCAACTCGAAAGGATCCAAGTCCATCCTCAGGGGCCAACATGAAAGGGGTGTGGGGCTGCTATTGTTTACTACTCTTAGGCTGGATAAATGAAAAGATTTTATTTCCTTTTAGAAATCAAAGCTGTCATTAATAAGCTAAGAGGATTTAAGGAAGCACTTGGGGGGCAGCATTTACATAACATGCTATAAATATTAACAGCCCAATCCCATTAAATATCACTTGTAAACTCTTTACAGATTGAGGTCACACTTACCTTAAACTAACACCCCAACGAGGGAGACCTAGCTCCCTTCCTCCAGCTCTTCCCCACTGTATACTTCAGAGCCTTTTATCCCAGAAAATCTTTTTTTGCCCCATTATCATTCTCTCAGAAACTTCTTCTAATCCTCCCAGATAGACAGCGTCCTTAATGAGGATAAGACTAAGAGCCTAAGTGTGATCACTTGAAAGCTAACCATAGCCACAGATGACAGTCACTTCGCCTGAGGAATGCGCAATGGAGCCTTCTGCTAGGGCCCAGCGCAGCATCAGCAGGACGCAGAAGTGGCAGTGGTGAAGGACACCCAGCTGGAACTTCAGAAGGGCCTTTTGCCTCAGAAGGTTATCAGTACCCACCTTGTTCTATAAAGGGTGGCGGGCAACTACCAACTCACACAGAAATAGCCAGCTATACCAATCTACTCGTCATTCAAATCAACAATGTCTATACACAGGCGTAGGTCGAGAATGCTATTTCATATTTAGGGTAGGGTAGTAATGACTCAAGAAGCATAGTGAAAACTCAAATCCCACCAGCTCCCTAAAGGTAAGATAAAGGCAGCTGTAAACCTCGGAATGCTCCTGCTCCTGCCACCTAGGCACTCCCCTGCCTGCTCCCAGGCCAAGTGGTAGGACCAAGGCCTGCCTTGGGTACTCAGTTTTGACTAATGTCTAATGTCCTTTGAAGAAATCTTTAGCCACTTCTCCATCTTCCTTTAGGCCTTGTTTGGCTCTTTCTCCATGTCAGCTGTGTTTGCCGGCCCCTTAAAGTTGTGTGTTCTAAAAAATATGTAGCTTGAGACTGGGCGAGTGATTTCAATTGGCTGGTTCCCTAATGGTTTAGACCATTTTCAAATAGAAATGTTAGTGTAGCCTGCATGTAGTAAGGGCAAGTACTGTTCTGTGGAACTTAGGCATACAGGTTTGTTAGAAGTACAGACAATCGCGATACGTTATATGCAGGTGCTTTGCTGGTATACCCTGGAATCACGACATGCCCATGTACAAAAACCTGACTGAGAAGCAAAGCTATCCAACAGACACTGCGTTAACACAGTTCTGACCGGCTGTGCCAGCCCCACCTACCCGCCAGGCTACAAAGAGCTCAGGTCTGCCCCTGGCTTTCTGAACAGGATGGCAACTGAATTTACAGTCCTCCTGGTTCTTTCTTATCTTACTCTAGAAGCATCTTTTTAAAATTATATTATTATTATTATTATTATTATTATTATTATTATTATTATTTCAAGTTTTTCAGAAATGGACCAAATGGGCAGCTTGTTTTCTTTTAAAAAGGAGCTGTATGGATGTCACATTCTATTTCTACAAAGTCAAAACTCTGTCTCAGAAAAAAGAGGCCCAGCCGTCATGCCCACAGTTGCCGCAGCACGTTATCGTGCTGCATAGGAGTGAAATTGAGCAGAGAGACACCTGACCCTCCTGTAATCAGCTCTAGTTGGGTGATTCCATTTGCATCTATATTAGTACCAGAGTCCTTTCCGCAACGGCGGCAGGTTTATATGTGTCTTGAAAAATAAATTTCCCACCTGCTCAGTGTTTCTTTGTGATGCAGTCGCATTGGGCAAACAGATGGATCTTACCTTCTGTCATTCAGGAGGGTGGCAGGCAGTGGGGGTCAGGTGACTATGACATACATCCTCTATAAAGTAGAAGCCAGCTTTCTTTGGTTTTTTCGCTGACGTCAGAGGAGGAAACTAACTAGCTGGTCCCATGGGTCGATGATGAGTACTTCTACCTCATGGTTCTAACCAGTGTGGAGAAACAGGACCAGGAGCAGAAGGGACACTTGCTACATCACAGGAAACAGAAGTGAGCAGGTCTTTCCTGAACCTATTCTGAGCTCCTTGGCTGCTGCCAGAGAAGCAAGCCAATGGCAGCAGGATTGTCCACTGTGGGCAGCCAAGGGCAGCCGCTGGACGGCCCTTCACAGCCACCCCTTCTTCTAAGAACACAGACCACCCAGAAACACACTCAAGCACAAAAGGGAAGACAGATAATCTGGTTCCCACCCCAAACTTCAGCCAAAAATTCAGGACAGAAAGCATTCGATTACTGAAGGTCTGAAAACAGTCTGAGCCGATGAATCCTGCAAGCCCCCTCCTGTCTCCCTTCTGCTCCTCCACCTTAAGGCCATACAGTGTACTAATGCCACTGCCAGAGGCAGGCAGAGAAGGATGGAGGTGACATTCAAATCATTGAGTTACGTATTCCCAAAAATATTTTTGAAAGAAGGAAATGAGAGAGATGGCTACAGTGAGGGCGTCTGCAACATATTCTAAGGAAACTACTTTAAAAATAAAAGCCAGTCTCAGCCTGCTTCTGCCTGCATTTACAGGCATTAAAGATGCCAGCCGGGGCAGCACACTCAGTGGGTAAAGGTGCTTACTCCCAAGCCTGACACCTGACTTTGATCCCAGGAACCCACATGGGAGGAGGAGAGAACTGACTCCTGCAAGTTGTTCTCTGGCCTCCACACTGGGACATGGCATGCCTGTGTGCACAGACACACAAATAATACATATAATAAATGAATGTGCACACACACACACATACACACACACACATATCTGTCTGTATGTGTCTGTGTGTCTGTATAACTTATATTGCCTGGCGGAAGAAGGAAACAGTCCCTGCATGGTGAATACCTCTCCATCTACCCAATGGAAAGTAGGGTTGGGGCACTGAGACACACTCCAGGGGGCAGTGTGGGTCTCTCAAGGCTAGAGGTTCCCTCACTAAGGCAATTCTGGTCTCAGCTGACCCAAACTGGAGGTACACAGATTAACATTGTTCTTTCCAACCACTTCAGTCCACATATACCTTCATTATCTGGGATCTGATCAACCTGTTCTCTACACCCCACTCTGTTTTCAGTGTAGATAAAGGTGGCCTGCTGTGCATACTGCACCGTCATGGATACAGCACCTTCCGGGGTTCCAAACTTCACCCACATTGAAGGAATGGCCAGCCCTCTTCAACAAACATATGTTGAACACATTGAAAATTCAGCACTTAGTGGTGGGGATGGAAAGACAGCCCAAACACTATTCTAAGTGTTGTACACAAAGGCCAGAACACTGGGCAATCTGAGACCGGGACTTAGATCTGAACCAGGAGTTAAGGAGTCATGTGAGCCTCGGAGAGAATGATGGCCAGCCCTGGACAGACAGTGGACTTCAGAAAGAGCACAGAATTTTCAGGTGGGCAGACTCAGGCTCAAACCTAACGTTTTTTACTATATGAACTGCACAGTGCCATTTAATCTCTTCCTCCTCTGTAAAATGGGGGTAGTTATTTGTATTTGAGAATTAAAGACAAATGCACAGATAAGACTAACAGGAAAAGTGACTATCGTTTTCTGAGCTGCGGTGTCCATTTAAAACAATCTAAATGAGGGTATGGTAATCAGGGGTACCGGTTACAGATGAAACAAAATGTGCTTCTCTAAGTGCACTTTAGCAGTGGAGAGAAAGTACAGCAGTTCATACAGAAAGAGAGCTCTTCTGTCTCCCTCCTCTCCTGCTCCCTTGTCAGTACTTTACAGAATTAGGAGGGGGCTGCGACAGAAGAAATCAGGGGACTCTAAATGTATCCTAAGAAACGATGGTCTTACATGGGACACGGGATTCTCTAAAACATTATTTTTTTTTCCTATTTGCCATGGGCATCTATTTACAGATCATTCTAATCCCACAGGACCAGTTAAACAATAATTTAGAGAGAAATAATGTTTTTATTGCCAACAAACAATGGCCGTGTCTTAGAGGCCTCTGCTCACATGAGAGGTGCCCAAGCCATCCTTATAACACCAACATGGTTTTGTTTTTCCCTTGCCCATCATAAACCACAATCCAACCCCCAACTCTCTGAAGAAATTAGCAAAGGGCTAATTTCAAAGCTTCTTATCCGGCACCACATGCATATTATTTATACCCCCTAGCTTCAATGTGATTTACCAGACTATAATTTAATATATGATTCAGTGTAACTAAACTTCATCTAATAGAGTTTGGCTACTGAGGTACTGCAAGCCAAGAATGATGTCACATGCCTGTAATGCTAGCACGTGGGAGGCCAGGGCAGAGGATGTGAGTTCAAAGAGACTAGCCTGGGTTACATAGGAATTTAGGCCAGCCAGTACAGAAAGGAGAAAGGAGGAGGAAGGAGGGAGGGCATACTCCAAATAGTATGTCAGAGTGAACTTCACAGTCTAACTCTGAGGCCAGAATTAGTGAGGAGACCGGGGTGGGAGTAAGTCAAAAGCAAAGACGGGAGAACTGTTCCAAACACAGCGCCCTCCAGCCCTTTCTTGTTTACTAACTGAGAAACACTCTGGATCCTGGACTCAAGTTTACTATTTTCAGCATGAGAAGTGGTAAGAACATCATTGTCCCTCAGCTGCTGAATGTTTCCCGTATATTGAAGGAATCTGCTGAGTATATTATTTTGTGGCTTCCCTGTGATCTTTTGAGAACTGACTCCCTAGAAAGGCAGTTCCTCCAGGAACAGGGTTAAAGAAGAAAGGTAATCTGAGGCTGGACAACAGAGCCAGCAATATGGCTGCTAAGTGTGGCCCAAATGCAACTTTCTTCTTATACCAATCTTCTTCACCTCCATTTTTCCAGATAAATCAGTGTCATTTTCAGTTTTCTTCATACATTTATCCTTCTTCTAGGACTGCCGACTTTCTGCAGAAACACGGACATCTGACCTACTGAGCCAGTTCTCAAAGAACACGGTGCGGTCAAGTGCTCAGAACATACTCAATAGACTGAGATGGGCATGGGGAGATCTGCTATAAAAGAAGAAACAGAAAGAAAGCTTGGCGTCGCGGTGCCTCACTGGTAGGTAGGTTCATCTGCTGATTATCTGAGTAACGGAAAATTTCCATGTATAGTGAATACTACTTCACTGAAAACACAAAGCCTAACTCAGGAGTGATCCACTGGGGAAAAGAGATGCTTCCTCAGGCTTTCCCTCACGTCTATTCCAGATTAACATGACAGCCCTATTTAATCCTGGTAAGGCTGATTCCCAACTCACGGGTGGAAGGGGAATGTCTGGGCTAAGGTCTCAGGCAGCAGACTACAGAAGGCAGGGTCGCATCCTGTGCCTGCACTTTCTCCCCAGACTCTATCTGCCTGCTGGGCTAAGTGCATCATTTTGGGGCAGAATTTTATATTTAGACCAATTTTCCCAGGCACAAAAACTATAACAAAAACAAGCTCTGATAACAAAAGACAAATTTCACTCCTGGCTTATTTTCCATGAACCACAAAGAAATCTCCACACAATGGAGAGACCGAAACCACACACGTGTGTGTCAGAACAAATTCAATAATTCCAGTCATTGTGGTCGTTTTCCTTCCGTCATCCACAAACCTGCTCATCATCTGGCACTGGATAGGTTCAGCAGAGCATCTCATCAGGATGCAAGTCAAACAGAAACAAGGGGCAGCATTTCCTACAGGGAGCCAGCATGGGGCAAGAGACAACCAAGGCAAGATAGTAACAAGCAGGCAACACCCCTCGGCTGGGCTCCTCACCCTCCATTTTCTTACAACTCGCCCGAAGATAAACTCACAGGACGTTTTCTGCTGATCAATTTCAAACACTCTCTTGGGATGGTGCATTGGGGAAGAATAAATGATTCACCCCAAACTTCGGAGCAGCTCTTTCCCTCTTGTTTCTGAGGTGACCACCACCTGGCTTCCATGGATAAGGCGGGGGTTTTGTGTGAGTCTTGTTTTGTGTCTTCTGTGTGAGGGAGAGGGAGGCCCTCCGTGCACTCATTGGGATTAAAGAGAGAAATCTAATTTCTCAGTTCAAATCAGAAGTCACTGGAAGTTTAATTTCTTCTCCTACAAAGAGAGCACGGCAGATAGAATGGCACTGCCCGCCTCAGACTCTAAAACAGAACTCTGTGCTCATCTGTGTGGGAAGACAGAAGATACACTTGGTCACCTAACTTCTGTGAGTCTAAAACATGGTAAGACCAGGCAAGAAGACCTGGAGCTGACAGGACAGAATCAGGCACGTCTGGGGGCAATTGTTCAATGGCACCGGCAGGCTTCCTGAGACACCCACCTCTGAGCTGACAGAGCACTCATGTCAGCTATTTGGGAAAGGGCTACCTTGGATAGAGGTAGCTCTCCCCAGCCCATGGTCTGTTTAGCCGATGGTCTGGTCAGAAGAGAGGGTGCTTTTTAATCCTTAAAGATTTGCCTCTGCTTTCTGTGGAGACAGCCCCCTCACCAAGGCATAAAGCCTGGCAAGGAAAGTGTGAGCTCATCTCTCCTTGCAGTGCCGTAGACTGCAGTAGACAACCTGCCCAGGTCTGCCCATGGCTCTGCAGTGCCTGGGTCTCTCCTGTAGCTACAATCACAGAGACTTGTAGCTTCCCATCAAGAGAAACACAATTCACTAATAGCTAAGAAGCTCTGGATTTATGGGAGACACTAGGAAACGTTTTCCCCAAGTTCAGTCCCCTTCCTCAGAAGAAACTCTGACTTTGTAGTTTAAAAACGGGTTTCCTCTGCATCTGGCTGTGGCTACTACCTGTGTTGTGATCAGGAACATAGTCTATAAATAGAAGCCATGCTAGGAGTGGGAAAGGATCTGGGAAGGGAGGTCTCTGTGATCCACAGCTTAATCTGTGCAAACCAATGCAGGGGTTGCTCTTAAACCAAGGTGATTTGCATTGTAAATGTTAACAGAGATCTCCTCCCCAGCATTTAAGGCACTGCCTCGCACATACTGGGTACTCAAAATAAATGTGCTGAAATAATTAATAAAATGAGTGTTTCATAATAAGAGAAGGGCAGCCAACGCTGACAGCTGATAATAAAGCAGAAGTGGAATGGCTGCTGTGACCCCACCTTCAAGTAATCCTCAGACACATGACATCAGTCCCTCCCCTCAGACGCATGACAGCAGTCCCTCCAAGATTGATTACACCCTGACTCATCGTAAAAAGCACATGGCCCAGCACACGGCGCTCGCCAGGGATAAGCACGGTGTGCATTCTGATATTTATTACTTGCTTCTATTTTAAATGCTAGCCATGACCTATCAAGCTGACTTTATAACTCATTAATGTGTGACTCTTTAAAACATTGTATCTGTATAACATTCCCTACTGAGTTTTCTGCTAACAAATAAGAATCAATACTAATATTTAGTTTCATAAGAATTCTAGAAAAGTTTTAAATTTAATGGAAAGAAAGTAACACAAATAACCAAAATAGCATGTTTAGTTATGACTGCAATTTCTCTATAAAAAATAAACACAATCATCGAGGACCTTAAGAAACACAATGCCACACTACACAACACAATACTACATCACACAGCACACCACCCCACTCATCACACCACACTATGCCACACTGCACTACACTCCACACCACTCCACACAAGTAAAGATGCCGTCGCCCAGCATGTAGGTGCCAGGAGCTGGCTAGCCAGCTCTCGTCTTTCATCTATCCCAGCTCCTGGTGTTGGGTCATCCTGGCAGAGAGCTATCTGCTCCTCTTCTAGCCCCCATTCAAGCTGTTGTCCTCTTGAGGAACCTAGTTTATAATGGCTTGCCCTGGTGACTAAGTACTGTGGTAACTGCCCTTGAGGTTTACTGATCAGAGAATACAAGTGAGCTTTCTTTCTGAGCTGAGATCCTCTGAGGGACGCTGGGTAACGACTTAAGGTAGCATTGTGGGGTAGTATAAGATGGCGTGCAGTGAGAAGACACTTGCATTTAATGCTTAGTATCTGGGGCCCCGGGCAGGCCAAGACACTTTTGTTGTCTCAGTAGCTACAGGTATAGCACAAGCTCACACACCCGTAAATCCTCCACAGTGCATTCACACACACAATACAAGAAGGGCAGCAGTGAGGTATGGCAGAAGCGTCCATGTAGAGCGTTTTGCCATAGAACTGGACAAAACCGTAGCTGTTAGGCTCTGTAAGATAACAGAAACATACCTTGAAAGGCTCACTGGACCATTTAATGCAATCATTGAGCTTCCCACTAACTCTTCGAGGGCTAATCTAAGGCCGTATATCTGACAGACGGCCTACAACCAGGAAGAAGCCTTGTTTCTCCCACAACCATTCTTTTTTTTAAAATGAATTCTTTTTTTTTTTTTTTTTTGGTTCTTTTTTTTTCCGGAGCTGGGGACCGAACCCAGGGCCTTGCGCTTCCTAGGTAAGCGCTCTACCACTGAGCTAAATCCCCAACCCTTCCCACAACCATTCTTAGCTGTAAAACACTGATGTTGACCTAGAGAACCATGACCTTGGTTCTAAAATCCTGACACCCTCTGACTTGGAGCTAATGTGAATTGTGTGTCTCAAGTGTCTCACTTCCTAGCATAAGAAATACAACCAGTGCGGTAAAAAGGATGCCACTGTTCCTCTGATACATTTGCTCTGCCAATTGTGAATCGATCACGTGAACTGCATATACACAAGTGAAGATACACAGAAGGACAAAATGTGTCTGCAGGCCCTAACACACTGGCCGACGAAGCCCATACAATGACAGAGGTGCTGAGCCCTGGCCTTGATCGCACATGACAGCTCAGAGGCGGTTTACAGATGACAGAAATCAATGTGTGCTCAAGTGCAAAGCTTGTCTCAGTGTGGAGCTTGTTCTGGGACTTAAATAAATGCACTCTGGGTGGACAGGCAGGAAGTAAAAGGGACAACCCAGTAGGAGTATGGGAACAAGAACAGACCCTGCAGAGGGTGACAGGCTGCATTCGGCCAGGTTAGACGCAGTCTGCAAAGCCAGGCAAAGGGGTCCAAATGGTCTTCTGAGGGTAACAGGGCACATTCTTTGGAATGGAGAAACCTATAATAGCCATTTTTTTTATAACCTAGTTAGATGTATGGGAGATAAGGCTTTTGGAGCCTGGGCACAGGAGAGTGAAGCCTGTGTCTGTCCACCACTCATGATCTGCAGAGGGCTTTGCCTGCCTCTTCCAGCCTTTCTCCCCAGGAGGTGATGAGAGACTGAGTCCACCTCTTCTCCTCTTCTCTCCGGAGGCCAGTGTTCTGGCAGGAAGCACACATTTGTCTGTGCTCCTCCTACCACAGCTTCTATGGCTAATCTAATTCTGAGGTCCAACACTAGAAAATGTCATCTACAAGAAGCCCTACTCTCCAGCGTAAGTTTTACAAGTACTGAAGATGCTACGTGGTAATCCACCTGCCTGAGTGGTCTTTTTCCTATTTCCCACTATCTCAGAACACAGGTAAGGAAAACTCAGATTATATGGACTTTTCTGGAACTTTATTTCAGATTGCTTTGGCAGTGAGCTCCGTTTATACTGATTCATGAAGATGCTTTTTACTGTCAGGCTGAACACATCGGTGAAGTGGCACTGTCCTCCACATACTGCTAAATCATGGCAAATGACAGCAGCAAGACAAACTCCCAACAGCACCCAGGCAATCCCAACGTGGAGTCCATGCAGAACCCTAAACTGATGGGTGTCGTACTGGGGCCCTCACCACCCTTAGTCACCCACACTGGCTCAACATTCATGGATGCTAAATGCCACCCTGACACCATGGCACCAGGTAAGACATGTCAAAACAAACACTAAAAGTCATATCTCTCTCATTGTTTAAATAGAAATCTATATTCCATATCCTCTGAATTAGCAGCCGAATGTGCACAAAAAAATGAGTGAACGATAAAATTAATTCTCCTACGGAGGAGTGTAGTTTAATATAAAATGTCCCCTGAAGGCTCTATGTGTTGATATCCCAGCTGATGGCACTTTTAAGAGATAACTGGATCATGTGCGCTAACTAACTTCACCAGTGAACTCACCCATGAGTTAATCCACTGAGATGTTCATAGGTGAACAGGGCTGGATGGAGGAAGTAGGTCACCGGAGGCAGGAAGTAGGTCACCAGAGGCAGGAAGTAGGTCACCGGAGGCAGGAGGTAGGTCACCAGAGACAGGAAGTAGGTCACCGGAGGCACGAAGGGTATATCTTTGAAATTATTTATTTACTTATGTGTATGACTGTTTTGCCAGCACATTACATGTTTACCATGTGCATGCCTGGTGCCCATGGAGGCCAGAAGAGGACATCAGATGCCCAGGAACTGGCATTGTAGATGACGAGCTGTCATGTGGGTACTGGGAACTGGGCCTGGGTTGAAACAGTCTGAACCACCGAGACATCTCTCCAGACCCCGAGGGTATATCTTATTCTCAGATCCTGCCTGCCGTCCACACTCCTCTGCCCCATCTGTTTCTTCCCCTCAGCCACATGCTTCCCACCCAGATGTTCCACCTCACTAAGGGCTAAGAGTCAATGGAGCCCTGTGACATGGACTAAAACTGTGAAGACAATATAACCCCTTCCCCACTTGGGCTGAATCTCAGGCGTTCTGTCACAGTGCTGAGAGTGACTAATGCAGGTAACTGCATGTGAGGGGCCGATGTGTGATGGAACCGAGGTTGGTCACATGCATGCTATGTGGGGAGGGACAACCTGAGAACACCTTTCCCGGGACCTCTGTCAACACCTCTTTGTCATCCCCACTAGACGACAACTACATACAGGCCATGAAGCTGCTATTTCCAAAAGAAGAAAGGAATGCTGTTAATTATAATCTTCATTAATTATATATGATTTGTGATGGCTCCCCAAATGACTACTCTTCACAGAGTCCTAGCTTTTTGTCAACAATGTGTTAGGTACTTGACACACATTATTGGGGCTAATTCTCCTTGGTCCTTTAAGATAATTAACAGAAAAACTAAGGCTCAAAAAAACTGCCCAAAAAACACACAAGAAATGAAAGAGAGCAGATTCAAGCCAATGTTCCATGTTCTTTCTATTACTTGAAAGGATGCCAGGGCAACACTGTAGGCGGCAGTCTTCTGAGATCCTTCAGAACTGGGCCTTTGCATCAACTGCTTGGACCAGCTAGGTGAACAAGATCCTCTTCGGAAAGGGGGTACATTACCACACCCCAAAGGACTTGTGCTACTCCCTGATGTCTCGTCATTCCACAGACATTCCACATCTTCTAGCCAACTCAAATCAAGATTTTCCCCCCAGGCCAAAGAAAACAGCTCCAAGTGTCATGCCAGGCCCCTACTCCAGAAACTTCTTCCAAGAACTGGTTGGGTATACTTCCTTTAAATCCATAGGTAAAGGTGAAATCTAATACTGAACCAATAGAAAGACCAAACACTTCTGGAAAAACACCTACATCCCTGCAGTCACTGGACTGGACCCACAGTATCAAATGAGCGCTCTCACATGAGGGCATTTTCAAGGCCACCATACTGAAACTGGCACTCAGAACCTGATTTTGCTAACAGACAGTGGCTCCTCACTTTTCCCCATGAGGTAACTGCAGAGAGGATGAGCGCCTGGCACCTCTGCTTTCTATTCCCGTCTGCACTCAGTGGACATCACAGAGGTAAGCAATCGCCCTTAAACTTCCCTCGTGCATTACCTTCAACTCTGGGAAGGACAAAGCTTCCAAGGACAATCAGAAGGAGGCCAATAAACTATGATGCAAGGCTGCACCTTAGCATTAACAGCTTAGCAACCTAAAAAGTACTGTAGGATATTAGAACAGAATAGACAGGGCTGAGGCCAAAGATAGGCGACATACTGATACTACTCCATTTTGTCAAGCCCTTGCCCTCTACTTAAACCTAAACCTCATGTTGACACTCTAACTTGGGGACACTAAACCTCCCTGCTCCCAATGTATCAATGTATCTAACAAACCTTCTTTCTCTGGGGACAGATGACTGAACTTGACTTGTGGGGCTACCAGAGCCCAGGCTTTCACCCTAAACACCTGGGTAACAACTTAGCGGTGGTTCTCAGTCTCAGTTCCTCTTTGAATCTCCTGAAAGACACCTTGCTTAGGACCCATCCTGACCTAGTTAACTCAGCCTGTCTGTGAGTCTAGCCTTCTGCTGAGATAGCGTCCCTGCTAGGCCACCGTCCTCCTGATTCTGGTTGTCACCTTCACCACTAGAATGTCACATGGTCTGTCTGACTTTCAAGTCCCTAACACCTCCCAGACACTGCCATACCAGTGAAGACACTTCTCCTGGTAAGTGGGTGAAGAGCTGTAGAAACCTGATTTTTGCTGAGCTGTAACTCTTACTATAAAGATGACTAAGCATTCTTTTCAAGGAACAGTCCAGTGCAAGAGGCTGGAAATCCCCTCCAATCACAGGGAAAGTTGGTGCTGGGAAACCTGGCCCTGTCTTGGCCATTCAGTCTTCAAGTGGTCTGCAGAGGGATGCTGCCTTCTACCTCCTGCCACTCAAAAGGAATCTTCCCCAGAGCTTGTGAAAAGACTAACTCGACTGAAGGACAACAAAGGCACAATTTGGAGGCTTCCAAAAACGAGAATACGGTATAGCCCTGAACAATTGTCCAAAAGAGCCATGAGGGAATTCCTGGGAAGAACAAGACTTAACTGATTCCCAGCAGTGTTGAGAAGGCGCTTTATAGAGTTGCTGAGTCAATGACTGAAAACCTCCCTCGGAGAGAGCAAACCTGGTTGCTGCCAATCCTCCAGCCTCACCTCTTCCCCACCACAGCAGCATGGGCAGTGCAGGGGCTTATTCAGCACAGTGGGACACAAAGTGACCCAGTGGCATCCTGGGCTGTAAACACCACAAATAAAGGAGAAGGGTGGAGATTCATGAGCTAAAACTGCTCCTTTCTTCTCTTTGGGGGAAGGCCACCAACACCTTCACCCCAAGAGCCTCTTCTTGGTTCCACTAGGTGGCGCAAACCCTCCTTTTAGAGAAAGGGACTTTGAACCCGAGCAACATCTGCATTGTGCCAGAGCCTGGCTAAGGTTCTGTTCTCCACAGACATCTATCTTGTGTTTAACAAAAGGATGGAAGGTTTTCTCTAAATTCAGCTTTGGGAACTCAGAAGTAAACTTATGTCACGGCAGGACTCATGGATCTAAGATTTATTTAAAATAAAATAAAATAAAAAACTAATACAAGGAGACAGACAGCACTGGGGAGTAGGGTCTGGTTCAGCTTGGTCGGTAACATTTGTGTAAACATGGCCAAGTCAACTCACTTCTCAGGTCGTCAATGCCTTTGACTGAGAAATAAGGAATACATAATCTATACTTACGTCTACTAGTAATTCTGCAAGTGTTCATAACACGCTACGTTTCTATTTCTAATTTATTGTGTAATTCATCAGATCTGATAGGACTTTAAGCACAGAGGAGGAGTCATGAAATCCATACACTTCGTTTCTTTGTTTTGTAGTGCTGAGAATGGACGCCGGGCTGGACCCATGCTCGGCAAGCTCTACCACTGAGTTATAGCCCCAGCACACTGCTTCCTTAATGCTGTGTGACAGGGCTTCGCAATGTTGTCCAAGCTGGATGTGAACTCACTCTGTGACCCAGGCTAGCCTTGAACTTGCAATCCCACTACCTCAACAATTTCTCAAGCAGGTGGGAGCACGGGTCTGTGGCACAGGGCCCAGGACTCTCTAATTAGATTAAAAACTGAGATCTTATTAATTCATTTACTAAAAAGTACTCCCAGAATACCTAGGCACCGAGCGCTGCACCACGTAGCCAGATGAGAAGACGAGAGATAAGCAGGGGTTCTGCCACACTGTTCCTCTAGAAAATAGAACTCTACTGGACTCCAGAGGTCTAACCTCCTGGATTCTCTCACACAGAAAGAACCTGCACGGTTAAATCTACTGTACATTGAGAGTCACCCATCCAAAATGCATCCTGTGGTTTCAGAGCATTCGGGGCTTGGGGATTAGAGATCTATGATTTAATATAAACTATGGTTATATTAAAGCATTTGACATAAATGTAAATACCACAGGGTTTGTTTAGATAGTTTATATCTTGACAAACAACCATGGCAACAGCATGCTGCCAATTTCCTTTCACTTGGTATTTTACACTCACTCCAAGCCCAGCACAGTAAAGTTCACCTTAAACAAATTCATTTCTACATGGAGAGAACATGTTCCAAACACGATTCTTCAACATCACTGCTTCTTTAGTAATATTATAAATATCTTTGTCCTTCTCTCTTTAAAACTTATATCTTCCCTTACATTTTTAAAGAAATACCTGTCCTAAACCTGGTTTCCTTTTGGATTTGGATGTGCACAGTTAAAGAGTTATCATCTCACAACGAATCCCAATCACCTGTATAAACAAATGTGCCTAACTCTTTACTCTCTACCTTAATTCCATTTATTTGGGACAGTTTTGTTTATTTATGTTAAGCTCATCACTAGACAAAGCATTATATGGACAAGGATAGGACACTCTAAGACACTACGTAGTTGGTCCAAGGTGACACCACCATTGATCCTACGGTCACGAATGACAATAATTGAATCAGTTTACCACCATTTGGTAAACATGAAAGATGAGCAGAAAGAGTCAGCTTTCCAGACCCTGAATAGCACAGCTAATCTCAGCTGCAGGTGTGCCGT
Organism: Rattus norvegicus; assembly: GCF_021556685.1. Taxonomy (NCBI): domain Eukaryota; kingdom Metazoa; phylum Chordata; class Mammalia; order Rodentia; family Muridae; genus Rattus; species Rattus norvegicus. The sequence continues at coordinate 172,810,366 of NC_141535.1, forward strand.
GGGCCTTGGATGGAGCTGTCGGAACTACAAGATACTGAGCAATACGGTTCTCAATTAGTCTGGAACTCGGCAACAAGACCTTAGCCATTAATTACACGACTTTCTGTTTTTGAAAAGAAGCAAATGTTCCAACAGCTCTGATTACCACCATTTCCATATCCCCAGAGGCCTCCCCAATAAACATTAATCATCTTTATATGTTTGCAGTTGGCTCGCACGTGCTAATGGAGGCCACAGAATGGACTGCTAAGTTTTTCTATATTGCTAAAGGGAAGCCCGTGCTTGGATGTGGGTCTGCACATCTGTGTGCATCATCTTTGCACACAATCGCCTGCAAACTCAGACGTGGAAAGGAGCAGTGATCGTGACAACCGAAGTCTGCCAGCGCCATGCCTTCCATTGCAGAGTCGCATTGAGAGAAGCACGCATTTCCCCCTCCCCGCAGCACCACAGCAGTCTGGCGGGGATGGGTCTGTGGTGGAAAGGTGGAAACCCTATCACATTCTGATGTACAGGTAACATTGGTGAGTACCACCACTGTCACCCTTGGCTGATGCCATCTGCATTTGAGAGGAGTGTCCCTGGTACTGAGAACACGGCCCACAGACCTAAACAGTGCCACACAGCAGAGCAGAGTAGACATTGCACAGTGAGTAGTGGAACTTGTCACCATCCTCACAATGGTCAGGACCTTCAGTACAACAAATGCACACGTTGGAGAAGAAACACCTTTATGGAGCCAACCATCTCTTTCTACTACACACCTTCAGGTAGTAGTAGTAGTAGTAGTAGTAGTAGTAGTAGTAGTAGTAGTAGTAGTAGTTTTTGATTAGCAGTGCTGTGTCCTCAAATGAAAGAGTACTTTGACCTGAGCCCTTACCCACTCCCACAATTCATTTCTCAAATCACTGTCATCTTATTGTCTGATGTTCTCCATAACCTTGGGGAGTGAGGCATGAGAGTATGGTTAGAAATGACAAAACTGGATCTGTCACTGAGTTAAAACCCTGGAGGCTCCACATGAGACTAAAGCCCGATGTTTGGTTACTGTCTCATCACTGTGGTAAGACACCGTGTGGTAAGACACTGACAAAGCAGCTCCAGGGAGGAAGGTGTATTCTGGCTCACGACCAAAGTTCAGTTTATCGCACCAAGGGAGTCAAGGCAGCAGGAGCTTAAAGCAGCTGCTCATGGCATACCCACAATCAGAGGGCAGAGAGCAATGGATGTTCCATGCTCAGCTCCATTCCTCCACACTGCAGGATCTCAGTCAGGGAAAAGTGCTGCCAACAGTAAACACCACCACACACACAAACACACACACACACACACACTCACCACACACCACACACACACACACCACACACACACACACCACACACCACACACACACACACCACCACCACACACACACACACCACACACACCACCACCACACACACCACACACACACTAACCACACACACACACCACCACCACCTACACACACACACACACCACACACACACACACCACCACCACACACACATACACCACACACACACACTCTACCACCACACACACACACACCACACACACACACTCTACCACCACACACACACACACCACACACACACACACCACCACCACCTCCACACACACACACACCACACACACACACACTCTACCGCCACACACACACACACTCTACCACCACACACACACACACCACACACATACACACCACCACCACCTACACACACACCACACACACACACACCACCACCACCACTACCACACACACACATACACACAAACACACACACACACCACCACACACACACACACACTCTACCACCACACACACACCACATACGCACACCACACACACACACCACACACACACACCACCACCACACACACATACACCACACACACACACCACCACCACCTCCACACACACCACACACACACACACACCACACACCACACACACACCACCACCACCACCTCCACACACACACCACACACACACACACCACACACCACACACACACCACCACCACCTCCACACACACACCACACACACACTCTACCAACACACACACCACACACACACACACCACACACACACACACTCTACCACCACACACACACTCTACCACCACACACACACTCTACCACCACACACACACACACCACACACACACCACACACATACACACCACCACCACTTACACACACACCACACACACACACCACCACCACCACCACACACACACATACACACAAACACACACACACACCACCACCACCACCACACACACACATACACACAAACACACACACACACACCACCTCCACCACACACACACATACACACAAACACACACACACACACCACCACACACACACACACCACCTCCACACACACCACACACACACACACACACCAACACACACACACATACACACACACCACATAACACACACACATGCCACATACACACACCACACCACACACAAACACACACACACACACCACACACCACACCACACACACACACACACACACACACACACACACACACACACACTTCAATTAACAAAATTAAGACAATCTCCCACAGGCAGCCCAAAGGCACATCTAGGTGATCCAGTGCTCTTCCAAGTGTGGCCCTTGAAGAGCCTAGGTAGTGGCTGGGGTTCAAACTCTCAGACTTCCTCTCTCCTGTCAAATCAGAGCCCCCAAAGATTCATTCAAGAGACCCAATGTAACTGGTTTGTCCAAGAATACCTGCTTTTGAAAATCAGAATAAACAGAATGGCAGATCTAGAACAGCTGAATTGATACCATAGCTCATAAGAACCAGGAGAGGAGGAAGCCTAAGGCTTTCCACCAAAAGCATTGTAAGAAATATGAAGTATACTGTCTAGACTCAGACTGTCATACTGGCTGAAATGGGACAAGAGTTACCAGGTGGCAGTACCACATCACGTGACAATGTCTTAGTTTAGAGAGCTGGTTGGTTGGTTACCTTCATGAATAATGACAGGTGTATGTGCTTAGTGCTAAGTATCAGTGACAATAATAATTACTTCAAATATAATATCTATTCATTCTTCACAGAATCCCACAGAGGCAAGTATCATTTTGTATAAACACATGGGTGAGGACACTGTCACAATCACAGAGCTGATTAAAGCAGCCAGGGACCAGATTGCAAACCAAAGCCTCACTAATCCCAAAACCCATTTTGAGGTACATTTTTATGTGAATCTATCTTGCTTCCATAAACTCTATTACCTGAATATGATATCCTAAGTGAATGCATTAGATATACATATTCATGGTTTTCAATTAATAAATCAGGCATTTCCAAGAACAAAGTCTCTTATATTTGTCAGTCAGCTCTTGTAGGTCTATTCAGATAGCTGGACAGAGTCATTATTTGGTCTGTCCATGGTTACCTTGCTGACTATGAGTTCCTCAGGGCCTTACTTGCCTGAATTCACTGATCAACCTTGGTAATTTTTACAACAGGGCCCTCCACTTTCACAAGACTGTTTAAGACAGAGCAACCATGATGCTACTGTTAATTGTCAACTTGGCAGAACCTAGAATCACTAGGAAGAGAGGCCTAGGAGTTCCTGTGAGGGATTATCCTGGATATGTTAATTAATGTGGGAAGGGCCTTTAGTTTGGAGCAGGGACCACTCCTCTGGCAAGGGAGCTAGCCAGAGCTATCCCAGAAGCTAGCTCTGAGACAATAGTAGTAACTCCTTCAAAGAACCAACTTGTTTCCTTGGGTTGCTTCTGGGTCTGCCTTTGCCTCACACCACACTAGAGGCCACTGTGAGCAGCAAGTTCACTCTTGGGACAGAATTTTCACTCAAGTAAAAAGGGGGCTGGAGGGTATTAAAAAAAATTAGACCTTGACATTATTACAGGAAAATAAGTAAGTAACTAGCAAAAATAAGACAATATTCAGGGCCCTTTAGTAATTGAAAACTTTGGTCACTAATACAGACAATGGATTTTATAGAGCAAATCACTGAAATACATAAGTAAAACTATAAAAATGTAAAAAAGCAGCAAAACCACCATGCTAAAACTTCCAGTGTGGTTCACTGCAGAGCCAGTCTCATTGGGTGACCAATTAACTGAACGGAAGGTACACAAGGCATAGCAGAGAACTACTAAGATTAAACGAAAACCCCGGGCTGCCACAGCCAGCATGCTACACTAATCCATGCTTTGAGTCACTGGTGATACGGTGGTGAGCACAGCTGCTTCCGGTTCCATGCCTGGACTCATTTCTTTCTGTACTGAAGGCTTTTTTTTTTTCAGTGAAATTCCCCAACGTCATTGGAAACCAGACTCAAAATGTCAAAATGTTTTCCATCAAGAAGAGATGACGGCAAAAGGACCCAGAGAGGCAAAAGGACCCAGAGCACAGGCAGAAGCAAGTGTTCCAGAAGAGCAGGCAGGGGACCTGTCCACCCTCTGCCACCTTAGCCCTCTCTTCTGTCTTCCAGACCAGGAAACACAGGAGTGGGGCAGGGATGAATGATGCTGAGATCGCAGCTGCTCTGCTCTCTCCTCCTTAGACACATCGGGCTGCTCCTCCTGTAAGCTCGGCACCCAACCACAGCCCATTAATATTTTATAATGATGATAATTTGAAGATATTATTTAGTTGTTTAAAAAGTCTCCAGTCACAACTTCCACTCGGCATAAAGGTCGAGTGTATGCTGATCCAGGAGAGCCAAACTGGGCTGTACTAAAGTCCTTGTCCCACCCCACCTACAAAGCTCATGACTGGTGAAGTGGGCAACTCCCTTGTGGCTATACCCAGCCTCTTGAAATTCCCATCTTTTCAATCACCCCAAAACTGCCATCCATCGACTTAAGTCAATAAGCCATGAATTATTGAGCTTGTAGGATGCAGATTATGAATATGTATGTGTGTGTTTAGAAGGCAAGATTGCAAAACAAATGGGCCCCACAGTGCTCATAGGAAGCCAACACACATGCCCTTAAGGAAATGTCTGAAATTAATTCTACCCATGTATATTGTTCAAGCACAGTTTCAGCACACAGAAGATGGTGGAAACTCTTTTTTTTTTCCTAGTGGATTTCTTGTTTCTATTTTCCAAGCACACTTACAGGAAATGAAATATAGCCAGCTGCTCTTTGGCAAAACCAAAGGTACAGGCCTTGAGGTCAGACTTTCCATGGCTAATGCCTGTGAGCTGCATGCAGAAAGGACACATGTGACAAACTCCCTTGCCATCACTGCCCACAATAGCATACACCCCTCAAGGTCTACAGCTCCTTTGAACAGAGACCATCACAAGTTTCTCCCCCATTTCCTAGAAGCCTGTGAAGGACCCACCCATAGCAACCTCCAAAACAAAGAGTATCCCAAGTCACTTCTGGAAATCCTGCAAGTGTGCCAGGGTGTTCCTTGGACAGTCCTTTCCCAACCACACTCCCTACCAAGCCCCTTTTCTGCTACAGACCAGGACAAACTTCAAAGTCGGCCTTGTCTTCTAAGACACATTGCCTACCTAGCATTCTCCTGCTAACACAGGGCCCCCAATACTACACATGGGCAGAGAATCCAGGCTGGTGACAAGCAGGAAGGCAACTCCACTTATTTGGGCCAGTTGGTGAGCCTTGCAGTTTCTTGAGAATTGAACTACAGCTGCTGGTTTGTGTGTGGTGTCTGCTTGCTGAAAGGACTGGACTGCAGCTGCTGATTTGATTTGTGTTTGCTCTGGGACTGAACTGCTGACAAAGAAGATTGAGCTCACCCCAGAGAACTCCTGCTAAACAGGTCCACTTCCCCCACATCCTAATAACTTTTCACAGTTCTATCAGCTGGCACTTTCTACACGGCCCCTTGCCCCTGACTCTTTACACTCTTTAGACACACACACACACACACACACACACACACACACACACACACACACTCATTCAGACCTCAGTGTTATGGTCACAGTAAACTTGCCACAGATTCCCTTATGCTCTTGAATCAAGAGACAGGCTCTGTACCTTGCTGTGTGATTCATGAACAATGAGACTACACAGAAGTGACACTGTCCCAGGTCCTTAATACACTGGCCACTTCTGCCATGCACTCTTGAAAGCTTCAGAACCTCCACTCTCTGGAGTCCTGAGACTGTGAGTAGTACAGAAACCCAAATAGCCCAGGCTGCCATGCTGGGAGAAACCCTAACTATACCTATAGAAAAAAGGAGGCACAGGAGAGGGAATGTCCGGCCAGCCCCAATGCTTAGGCCCTAGTCACAGAAATCATTTCAGCTGAGACCAGGCTTTAAAGCAGAAATGTCCCACTATACAGTGTCCAAGTCACACCAACAAGCAGTGGTTTCTACAAGCCCAGCTCTAAGGATGGTTTCTGATACAGCACCAAAGCACTGAAATATCACCCTCTCAAAACGACTTCACCTCCCCAGTTCCCCTCACAGCACAATCTGAGGCCCACCTGGAACTACTGGGACCCTGACATAGGAATGACAGTCACTAGGGCAAATATTCACGCCCTAAGCATTTCTTCTGATAAAACTGCAGAATGACACTTCCTTCTGAGGGAGGTGGACCCGAGGCCGTGCTTTCCTTCAGAGGATGATTTAGGAATAGAAAGACATGTGTCACTTCCAGATAAAAGCTACATGTCTCTCCCTCTGACCCTGTGACAGCTGATGTAAGTTCCAGGGGTGATGCTTTTGGTCAGCCTGATTCCCAAGTGCCTTCCTGCCTTGTTCCCTGAAATACAATCCTTCCTTCATTTCTACTTCTCTAAGAATGCAGGCTAGTGCACTGAACCAATATTAGCTTGAACAAATTCACCAGACACATGAGAAGCAGACAAAATACCCTTTAATCTGAAGTAAGAGAGAACCAACAAGCTTGAATGCCTATATACATATCTACAGCTGAATTTATTTGCTTACTATATCTATCAATAACATTTTCTTTAATATGACTTTTACAAAAGCATGTTCAACCTATCTGTAAAAATTAACTCCTTCCAAAAATGTCCAAAGTTGGCTTCCCATCTCTTATTCCAAACTCTGGAGGCTATATGTATTTGGGAATTTAAAACGTTTAGAAGAATGATATGTTTATGTGCCATGTTTTATATAAAATCCTCAGAAGGTCTGGGGTAGCACCCTAACCTGGGTATATTAATATTTTCCCCACAGAGAACATACAAATATTAATACAAGTAGGTTAATTAAAATCAACAGCCTTGAGCTAGTTCAGGTAGGACTAGACACCAAAAGCATTCAGCAAGGTTGGATGTTATGCCAAGAGAATTGATAAAAACGTTGTGTACAGGGCTTTCCGAGTCACCTTTATTTCTCATGCTAGAGATTAAACCCAAGGCCTCATACATGCTCAGCAGAGTCTACTCCCAGTCCCAGAGCTTTCTCTGTGTGTGCAGCTTGCACAGAACTGTGGAAAGCCATGTAGCCTCAGTGTTGGATGAAGAGAGCATAGAGAAAGCTTGTGAGTGCGAGTCGCATGCCCGTCTGCAGCGTCGAGGAGCGACTGCCAGGGATGCCCACCATCAGCCCACACACCCCTCCCATTGTCCCTACTCACAAGGCTGTGAGTGTGCATGTGGGATATGGAGTGCATCTGATTTGCTACTTATTAGGGTAGGTGGAGGCGTGTACGTCCATGCTTAAGAGCCAGAGGTCAATGTCAAGCGTCCTTCCTCCCTCTCTTCCTTCGCTCCCTGATGCAGACTTTGTCACTAAATCTGATCTCACTGTTTCAGAGAGGACAGCTGGCCAAAGACCTTCCGAGACCCACCTGTCTCCACCTGCCATAGTCCCACCTTGTCCCCGCAGCACGGGGAGTCAAGATACAAGATACCAAGCCTGGCTTTTTGATGAGGATTTTGGGGGATCCAACTGAGGTCTGCCTCCTTATCTGGCAGGCACTTCGTTCACTGAGCCATCTCCCTGGTTCCTTCATTAGGTTTTGCAATGCTTAATCTCTGGTTAAGAATGCTGATGAAATATATTGATCGAAATGTGAAGAAATTTTTAAGTATGAATTTACTTGTATTATTTATGAGGCAGAGGGAATGAGTTTACCTTTATAAGCTGCCTACGCAGATGGCAGGTAAGTCTCATGATTTACATGAGAGAGTGCACAAAGGGATTTTATTTAGAAGACTGACTAAGGCCCTTCTGTCAGGGGAGCAGATCTGAAGTTTACAAAACATAATGGGAATTCCTATAGCAGGCCTGAGCCCAGACCTGAAGTAAACCTTTCAGTACCCAAGGGGGAGGCGTAGGAAGTAGGGTTCCACTGCTCCCACTGGGAGCCTCTCAAGATACATCCAGCTCTGGCCTGCTCTGAGTGTCTGTCCCTGATCTGCGGCTCTAGGACAGGTGCCTATCAGCTGTCACCAAGAGAGAGCCAGAGGTGTAGGGCAGCTTGTTCCTAACCCTTTCAACTATAAGTGTTAAAAACAGGAAAAACATAGAAAAGTGGAAAATAAGAAAAATAAAGTAGAGAACAGTCAGTCTTTGGTCTCTCTGGACACTAAATGGAAATATCTGGAGAAGATCTGTCACTAATAGACAAAAATTAAAGAATCTTAATGAGGAAGTTGGAAACTAAAATCTAATACAGTGGGGTTGGGGATTTAGCTCAGTGGTAGAGCGCTTGCCTAGCAAGCGCAAGGCCCTGGGTTCGGTCCTCAGCTCCAAAAAAAAAAAAACAAAAAAAAAAAAAACAAAAAAAAAAATCTAATACAGTAACATTCACTATTCATCTCCTGTATTCTATACTATATGGACCTTTAAAAATAAACTTCATGGTTTTAAAATCCCTGATTTTAAGTTATGGACATAACTAAGAATGGAGTCAGGTTGTGTATAAAGTGTTGTCTAAAATCAGTCTTCGTAGAGCGCTGTCTGCAAAGGGGACAACTGCCAGTGCTGTGCCGGCACATTCCTAAACATTCCACTGTGTGCTGGTTTCCGTTTAGCTGGCTGGCTGGCTGGCTGGCTGGCTGGCTGGCTGGCTGGCTGGTTAATTTGGTTTTTCATACTTCTTAAGTCTAAGGAGATGTCCATCTGAGCAATGGATATATCCCGGAGAACAAACACATGGGAGTGTTTCCCCCAGGAAGTGCTGTGGACCTGGATGTTGAAAAGCATGGCTCATGCCTCAGTGCCTCAGTTGTCCCTGAGTGCTGTGAGGAAGTGAGGTTGAGTGGTCTTCACAACGGCTCTGAGTTGAGCTCATGCTCAGTTCAGTTACAGAGCTCACTGTGCTAAGCCACAGTGAGATCACAGCAAGATGCTCTCTGCTGGTCGAGCGCACAGTAGGGTGTCTACAGATAACGGGATGTGCCACACTATGAGAAAGTTCCAAGGAGAGTTCTCACCGTAAAGAGATGAAAATGAATGGAAGATAAATGTGTTTGACTTGACTTTAATATTACATTCATCTGTATGTGTATCAAAACTGCACTCAGAACCCCATTAACATGCGAAAAGAATTTCCATCAACATTTATAACATTAAGGTATATTAGTTATAATAACAAAACAGTGTGGAAAATACAATAGTGATAAAAAGCACTACTTAGCATCCACAGGCGAGTGAGGGATAATTAGGGGATAAACGAGGAAGAAAGACTCACACGGGAGTTTGTAATCACAGCAGTCGTTCACTGAAGAGGAAAGGTCCTCCCCACACAGATTTAGAGACCTCCAAAGCCAGACACACACCCCTGCCCTAAACAGCAGAATACTGGCCAACAGGACAGCGTAGAAACACAGAAGGCCCATGTTCTCCAATTGTATGCCCTGTATTTCCCAATACAGCTCCAATTCCACAGACTCGGTCTCTCTGTGTCTATAAAACACTAAAGTAACTTGAGGAAATGCCATATCAGACCAAGCACGGTTTGTTTCACAAAATGTATCCACTGAACAAAAATGGCAGGCGGTAAACAGCCAGAGAGCAACAGCAGCGCTGAGCCTGGCTCCTCTGGGCCAGAAAGCCAGCCAGCCAGCCAGCCAGACAGACAGACAGTCAGACAGCCAGACAGCCAGCAGCGCATACTGCAACCCTTCCACACTGCTAGAATCCAGGTTTTTAACTTTCTAAAGTAAGAACACATAGAATGTAATTTAAGCATACAGAAAGAAGGGCATTTTGTCCAAGTCACATTATGAATTTATTCTTGCTTCTGTCCCAACCAGGGAAAAAGACTCCTTAAAATTAGAATTCTATGTCCATGGGTGTCTCATAATAACTCACAATGGGAAAGATATCAGTTGATTTATTAAATATAAAGTGAGAGCCATAGGCATTTAGAGTGTTGCTAATGAGACAACCAACCTTTGCTGGGTCCTTAACATGGCTTCACTTTCATTTTCGCAGTTGCAGAATTGTTATAATAGAAAATCATGTTCTGTTAAGGAGGAGGTAAAGCCGTGGCCCCGGCGCTGCCTCTGCCCTCCCCATGCCCACAAGCAGCCCACACACTCTTTATGAAAGACGTGCCTCACAGGACAGCTTAACAGAACATTCGCAGCAGTCCCACTCAGGAACTAAAGTCAGGCTCAGAGTCAAAGACCACACATCACCTTTCCTGCAGACTGTCCAACTTGACATTCCGCTACACTAAATGGACCCCATCTAACTTACACCATGGATATTTTTAAGGCCCGTGTCTGAGGCTGGGTGGTTATGTCCACTGCTGTCTCATTGCGCTGCGGACTCATTGCGCTGAGGACTCATTGCGCTGCGGACTCATTGCGCTGAGGACTCATTGCGCTGAGGACTCATTGCACTGCTGACTCATTGCACTGCATTTACTCTCCTCCCTTCCCTCAAGCATGACAGACAGATGACCTTAGCCAATCACTGACCTTATGGAGGGCAGGAGCCAATACTGGTACCAAAAATCCGTTGTAAATGTAGCTGACGAGCTGCGTGCGGATCAAGGGGTGAGCGACCTGAGGCGGAAGCAGAGGACACAGTTCACTCTCCACGGTGTCTCAAAACCAGACAGTCCTGTCTCCATCTTAATTCAAAAGGAAACCCGGAATTTGGGCTAAGCTTCACTTGTTCAATAATACTTCAGACCACACAATGATGTGATTACTTAAAAAAAAGTATCTATTATAATATAAACAGCTAAAAATTATACTCCCAACTATAGAAAAGATGTTAATTTTAACGTTGACTTGAAAAGACAGACAATGAAAAGACTGAGCATGCATAAATATTTATAAGTTAAAATGAGTAAATTATAAAGTATAATTTTTGCCCCTTAACTCCTCCTAAGCTCCATATCTACCTGTGGTTACCTTTTTAAAAGAGTTTAACTATAGAAAAGAATAATTAAGTACACTTATTTTTCTAACAGAGAACTTTGAAGATGCATTTTCTGATATTTCTGATATTTAGGGAGGAAAGATTCTGTAAAATATCCTCAGAAAAAGCGGTCAGCTGTTCAAAAGCAGGAAGCATTGCTGGTGTTTCTTCCCCAAAATGGATTTTCAAAATCTAAGGAACATGGACAAACCTTTACTGACATAGTTGATACTTGCAGGGGCTCCCTAACTCCAAAACATTGCTTAAATGTTTTAAAATAATGTTTGCCTTTAATTTCAAATAAATATATTTCCTGTTCTTCACCAGGCCTGAAGAAGCAGCTTTAATGAGGGCAGAAGGGAAGAGGGGAGGGAGGGAGGGAGGGAAGGAGGGAAGGAGAGAGGAGGGAGGGAAGGAGAGAGGAGGGAGAGAGGAAAGATTCAATCAAACAAAAAGTAAAAAAGCAATTTCTAGGGAAGTAAGTCTAGCTGTTTAAATTACTGACAATCTTTCTCTATATCTAAAGAGGAGCTAATAGTAGTTCCATCAATTTTATATCCATACATTTCTGCAGAAAATGTTGATAGACTGTAATATTAAAGAGAAAATAATTTAAAATGTAATCCATTTATCTTAAATACAAATAAAACTTCCTTTGACTTAGCAATAAAAATGAGAGGGGAACCAAAGTAATTTACTTTCATTTTCCTCCAGAAGCTGTTTCTTTATTTGGTAGATAAACAGATTATACGTAACATTTTTCACCCTAACAATCACCATAAAACAAACTTGATTTCTTAATAAATCCAATATAAAGGTAGTATTTATGCTACATAGAAGAAATTTTTGATGAAAACTTAGTATACCCTTAAACATATATAAAATTGGATTTTTATTGAAAACAGTAACAAGAAATTTGAAGGTAAAAAAAATCTAATCAAAAAGCCAGATACACAAGAGTTCAGTGGCTGTTTTTCCCCTAAAGCAAGCCAATTTCAAAGCAAATTTAATTTGTGTAGCTAAGAAGATTGTTAACTTCTTCCCAATTCAATTGGGATAACAATATTCTTTATGTAGTGTGCACCATTAAGCAAAATAAAGTGTTTTCCTTTGTAAGCTCCTGGGAAGACCTTGAAGTAAAAGTGTTATAATTTGGAGCACTTAAGCAGCCTAAAAATATCTATTTAATGAGCCAGCCACTGAACTTATTTTTGATGGGTAAGTGGATAATCAGAACAGAATAACACTTTTTATAGAGAAAATAAAATCTTTTCATTTGTTCTCAATTGGAACTTTCAGAATCCTACCAAACGTTTTCACTCATTTCAAGATACTCAATGGGATCCAAGCAAAGCATCATTATTCCACAAGTGTGTCTCAAAATTAGCAAAGGGTTAATTTGGAGGAAACTGGAATAGTGAAGGGTGCCCATGCATGCTAGTTCCCCGCAAGCCTTAAGCTCTGACAGGACATTGGTCCACGATGGCTTCCAGGTTGCAGTACCTGGATGACTGCATTACAAAACTCCAGAGAGTTCATGAACTGCACGAGGGCGGGCAGCAGAAGCCAGTCGTCCTTCAGAAGGCAGTGCCACTCCTCACCCTTCTCTTCCAGCTTCGTGGGCAGGGAAGAGTACAGGCCACTGAGTCCCGTCGCAAGCACCTGATTCGGAAACAAAAAGAGCAAAGTAGTTCCGTCTGAAGCTCAGGGTCACAAAGATGCCGAGGCTACTGGTCCAAAGACCAAACTCTGAGCAGCAAGGGATTAATAAAGAGAAGGTAGCAACTAGCTAGGAGAGGTTAAACATGTGGACGGACTAGGAAGGCTACCCCAGCAGACAGCAAGGCAAATCCAGAGCTACTTAGCTATTAGTCAAAAGGTCGGGGAGGGTGATTCATCTTTTATACTAGGCACCAGGATGAGCTGGGAACCCAGCAAGTGAGAAGGCAAAACACAAAGATGACTGAAATGTGACTCTCATCAATCTATACTGGACATACGGGTAACTGATAGAGTCAGGTGTGTTGGGTCTCAAACATGATCTTCCAAGACTAACACAATGAATTCAATGATAAGACATGATAGCTCTTAGCACACACAAAAAAAGGAAGCTATCAGAGGAACTGATAAGAGCTGAGGTGGCACAGGAGCCCACGATGTACAAAAAGGACAATAAAACAGATGGGCCATAGCAACACTATAGATAGATAGGTAGATAGGTAGATAGATAGATAGATAGATAGATAGATAGATAGATAGATGATAAAGATACATGATAGATGCATAGATAGATACATACATGATAGATTCATACATACATGATAGATAGATAGGTAGATAGATACATACATACATGATAGATACATGATAGATTCATACTAGATAGATAGATAGATAGATAGATGATAGATAGATAGATAGATAGATAGATAGATAGATAGATAGATAGAGATACATGATAGATGTACAGATACATACATGATAGATTCATACATACATGATAGATAGGTAGATAGATAGATAGATAGATAGATAGATAGATAGATAGATAGATAGATCAATCTTTGTCCTATTTCCTAGAAACCTTCATTCACCCACATATCAATTCACTCATTTAAAAAAAGCCTGACTACTTAATTTCAGGCCAAGTGCTAAGTACAGAAAACAAAACTGTAAGCAAGATTGATCCTTTATCTCTTTAAAAATCAGGGCATCTGTGGTCCCGAAGGAAAATATCTTCTATTTAAAGTATTTAATTCGTTGTCAACATACCCATACAAATCACTTTAATACTAGTTTTGAATGTGACCCAAATGAGTTGTCTACATAAATCAGAAACCTCTGGCAAATGCATATGGAGCCCAAAGTCCCCTAGAAGAGAAGTCTAATCTGGATACTACATTTTAAAAATCAATTACATTTGCTAACTCATGCTAAATTAACCACAGAACAAAGACTTTAATTCTGCGTTCTCCTGGTTTCTTAACCACTCTGAGGCTCTGAAGATGATTTCATAAAGACAAGCTTAATTTGTCTGACTAAAAAGCTGGGAATAACTATTCAGTATATCAATATAATTACAGCAACATTAATTTTCAAATTACATACATCAGTGACAGTAATTAAAAATAATACATACCTAATATTCACTTTTTAAGTGAGTATTCTAAAAGGGCAGGGCTAGGATGTGAACAGGAGGAAACCTGCCCAGCCTGAAGACACACTCCATGCGAAATTGACAGCTGGGAGGGTGGGTGTCCCCACCATGTTCCTGCCATCATAAGATAGGGCTGGTCAATAGCCATTGTCTTCTTCAGAGTGGCAAAAAGAATATGAGAAAAATATTCTGCTAAATAATAAGCATTACACATGCTTAAGGGACAGGAGTGAGTGTGTGTGTGTGTGTGTGTGTGTGTGTGTGTGTGTGTTCACAGCTATTGACAACTGTATTGCCTTCCAAGGCACTAAGTTCAGATTCATTTACACACATTACACACATTTTTAGAACATAGGCTATGGGCCATACATAACAGGGCTGGTGCTTAAACAGACCAAGTCAGGGGAGGAGAGACGGAGAGGCCAGCCTCCAAGATAATGATCACAAGGAAGACCACCTTCACCCTCAAGAATACAGAGGGTACCCAGGGAGCGGGGACAAAGAGAGGCAAACAGAGATGTGTAGGTGCGTTTCATTTGTTTGTTTCATTTGTTTTGTTTTCTGGTTCAAGAACTAACATCAAATTCATTGCATAACTTGAAAACTAAATTATAAAAGACACACATCTCTGCATTCAACAGGTAATCAAAAATAAAATGTACTCCTTTAGCCTTTTATTGATTCTGACCACAAAACTGTAAAACATTATGTTTATTCTCAATACATTAAATATTAACGAAGTACTTTTCACTTGTCTTCTCCCAAAAGTATCCTTAAATGAAATTATCATGGGCTGGGGAGATGACTCAGCAGGTAAAGTTCCTGCTGCACAAGCAAGAGGACCAGAATCCTAACCCCCAGCACCACATAAAAGCCAAGGAGGTGTGGCTATAATTCCAGGGCTCAGAAAGCGAGACAGGGAATCCCAGAGCAAGCTCTCTGGAGCAGCCAAAATGGCACTATCCAGCTTCAACTGAAAGACTCTGTCTCAATGGATAACATAGGTGGATCAAGGAAGAAATCTGACATCGGCTTCAGGTGCAGGTGTGTGTGCACGTGCGCGCACACACACACACACACACACACATACACACATACACATATACATGCATGCATACATGCTCATATACAGGCACCCACATATGTGTGTATGCATATGTATGGATAGATATGTGCATAGATGTGTGTATGGATCTATCTATAGGTATGTGTATGTAGTAATTCCACACATGGAAACACATGAACACACACACACATACATACACATATACAGGCACTCATATATGTGTGTATGTATATGTATGGATGTACCTATGGGTATGTGTATGTAGTACTTCTACACATGGAAACACATGAACACACACACACACACATATACATAGACACCCAAATATGTGTGTATGCATATATATGGATGGATATCTGCATAGATGTGAGTATGGATATATGTATGTAGTACTTCCACAGATGGAAACACATAAACATACATGCACACGCACACACAAATACAGGCACCCAAATATGTATGTGTGTACATATGTATGTATGTACCTCCACACATGGAAACACATACACACGTACATACACAAAAAGGAAAAGAAAGAAAACAGGAAGAAAGGATGGATCATCATTCAGGGCCAGATGGATAGCGACAGTGAAAACAAATGACTCCTTGACAGTCTGGTGTGGTAACGCTACAAGCAGCTTTAGTATCAGACGAATGTGGTTTTGAGCTGGATCCTGCCATTAACTGGTAGTTATTAAACTCTATAACCTTAAATGAGTTGTGCTATTGTAAGGATTAAAGACAAGAACACATGCAAGATTAGAGCAGTGGTTTCCACTGAACACTGAGCAAGTCAAGGTCAATCCTTAAACATCCCAGAGTACTCGGTTAATTTTAGCGGAACAAAGATTTTTAGCAGATGGCTTTGGTTGGAAGCTAGCAGCAAAACACCTGGTAGACAGCATTTGCTACAATTTGCCAAAATAAAAAGCATCATAAATTTTGGATATGGGATAAATAACTTCCTACCTGTGGTTCTGTACCTAAAGGTCACCTGCTCTGATGTGCACAGCCTGATTTATGCTTACTAGACTTTGCCAACATGGGACAAAAGGTCTAAGTGCAACCATCAACATTTGGTTTAAAAACAAAACAGGATCACTTAGTGCCCAGCCATTTGTTGGTAGCAGATTGCAGGGTAGCCATATTCTCCTTCTCTCTTGAGAATCAAGGGGTGGGAGAGCAGAGCCAGGCAGCTCTTTCTAGCAACTTGAACAGCACAGGTTTCCAAATGAGGTCCAGTTTGCTAAGAGAGTCATTACTCTTCCAAGAGCCTGATGCTAACGCACTTTGACAATCATACTAATTAGAGAAAGCTTTTTGTCGACTGTGGCCCTTCGCTGGTTGGTTAATAGCATATGCTTTTATCTGCAAAATAAAGGGGCTTTTTTATTTTAATTATGTTGTCAGATGTAATTATGGAAAACTGAGTATAAATGAAATTATGGGCTCTATCCTGAGGGGTAATCTAACACAAGAAACTTGTCCTCTATCTAGCAAATGAGGTCAGCTGGTAATGTTGCTTTCCCTCCAATTTAAATGAACTGTACAATGTTTTAAAACACATTCTTATAAAAGCAACAATTACTGAAATCAGCTTAAACACAGTTAATGGAAATTTAAACACTAGAGCCACGCCCCATTCTTTTCCCAATGCACTTGAATTTTTAAGTTATGAACTATTAGAGATAATCAGAAAACAATAGACTTATAAACCATCCGTAATACTTATCAAATTGTATCATTTTGCTCTAGTTTCTTCAGAGTTCTTGGCATGTTCTTAAAACCAGCCGGGGTATGGCTGAGCGGTCGAGCGCTATGTGAGGATCTGGGATCAGTCAAGCCACACGTGTGAGGACCAGTTAATCCACAGGGCCAAGAGAACAGTTCTACTCCACTCTCATTTCCACCCCCTTCCTGTCATCATCCTCAAGACAGACTGCAGTCTTGAAGCTAATACACATTATTCTTATGCTTGTTTTTTTCTTTAACTATATTTTTACCTTAACTATATGTGTGTGCTCCCCCCTAAAAAAACTGGTAGGTACCATTCTGAGCTTTATGTAAAGTTTATGTAAATGCTAACATGGTACGTAGAACTTTGTTACCTATATCATTATGCAACACGATTTTAGATTTGTTAGTCTTCACACATGTAGCTATAGATACATGCTAATACATAGTCTAATTATGTTTTGTTTCATATATTTTAACTTTTATTTTCATTAAGTCACTAGTCAACTAAATGAACATCCTTGTCCCGGTATTTATAAGTAAAGCTTCAGGGCCACAAAGTAGGCAATGTTCGATGTTAATAACCTTTGGATATTGCTTTCCTCAGTTAGCATATCTATTTATACTTTCAGAAGTTCTTGTCTTTTCCATATCTTGAAACGCTTGGACACATTATAGTCACCCAAAGTACACAGTTTAAACTAGAATTTACTTCTGCTATTCATTCTGTGGCCTTGGACAGACATACAAGACATGTATTCTTCTAATAGTACCACAGTTCACTACCCTAAGAACCAAATGCCCCATGCTTTTATCTGCCAACTTTAGAGGATGCTTTTCTTTTCACTGATAACATATCCTCTGGTGGACCTAGACAGTGTGCAGTCTTTTCAGACTGCCTTCTCTCAGCTTGGTAGTATGTGTTTAAGGTTCCTGTGGTCTTTTCATGATTTGAAAGCTCACTTCATTTAGTTGAGTAATATTTTGAACATCTGGGTGGATCAGATTTTATTCATATACTAAAGGACATCTTGGTTGCTACTATAATTAAAAACTATGAAAAAAGAAGCTAGAAACACCCATGTTCAGGCTTTTGTGTGGACAGAAGTTTTAATTCCTTTATGTAATACCAAGGAAAGCAGGTGATGGACTATATGACAAGAGCATGTTTCATAAGAAACTGTTGGACTGGAAAGATGGCCCAGTGGTGAAGAATACTGAATGATCTTCCAACGGACCTGAGTTCAATTCCTAGAACCCACAGAGTGATTCACGACCCGCTGTAACTTCAGTTGCAGAGGATCAAATGCCATCTTTTGACCTGCACAGGCACTACACACATGCACAGACATACATACAGGCAAAATACCCATACACAGAAAAATGAATAAATAAATAAACCACTTTTTAAAAAAGAAACTATCAAATTGTCTTCCAAAGTGGCTACACCAATTTGCATCCCCAGCAGTAATTAATATGAATTCCTATTTTCACTCCTGCCTACACTTGGTATTATTAGTACACTCTGTGAACACTGACTGCAGGTGAACCCCTCCTCACTAACCTCATATCCCCACGCTAAGCAGACAGACAGACAGATCACACACACACATACACACACACCCCACAAACACACATTTCTAAATGTCCTCTATGGAGTGTTCTCCTGATCTAAAAATCATCCATACGTTATTAACTAACAAAAACAACAACAACAACAACAACAACAACAACAAAAATTGTATCTCCTCATAGCAACCTGTCTTCTGTTTTCCAACAAAACTCACCAGGAATCTCCAAACTATCTCACGTGTATTTAAGGCTACAGTGTAAAGACTAATAAAAAGAATAGATACTAAGAGTGTTCACCAAGTTTAGAAAGTATTGATAGCTATTGGTTAACCAGTAGAACACCAAAATCCCTCGGAGACTATGAGCCCCTGAAAATTCCATACTTTTCTTGGTGTGACTGGGCACTGGCTTCTCTAATATACACTGCTTTGTTTCCATAGCATGGACGAAGGAACTATGCAAAGTAGAGAACTTTTTGTGTCGCTGCAAATATGCTTTCATTTTTAAAACAAAAATCAATGCTTTAGACCTACAACAGTCATTATCTTGCTGAGAAACAAATTAATTTGGGAAACCAGCTGTGAGGGGCCTTACCTCATGCCTTGATTCAGTGGAGCAGAGTCAATCTGGGAGGCTATGGATTTTAAAAGTGCAGGTATAATCAACCTCTCTGCCTAACACAGCAAAGATGAATTGAGAAACGGTAGAGAGACTAGAGCGGTATTGTGGGCTGTTGCCGCTTAACCAAATTTTAGCACTGAAACTTAGGTAGCTCTGCCTCCAAGCAAGTTCCTCGGAAGACCTTGCCACAGAAGGTACAACTTGGAACGAATGGCAGAAAAGCATACAGTCTTGGCACGTGAGGGGAGGAGGTGGGACGTGGGGCAAGCACACCAAGGAGAGGGACTTACTGGACAGAAGTAGGTATTTTCCACAATGTGATTGGCCACCATGCTGTTCTCAGCCGAGAGAGACATGATAAATAGCAAAGCGTCCCGTGCTTGCTGGCCTACGGTGCCCTCTCGGTGGATGAAGGGTATCAGCAGAGAGAAGATGAGGAAGTTGGCGGCCCCTTGGTCCTCACTAGTATGGAAGAAGAGCTCCAGGATGGATGGGTCTTTGGCAAGGATGGAGCAAAGCTGGTTGAGCAGGACCACAAGCTTTCCCTCCACAGCCGGGGTGGCTGTCCCCGAACAGGAGCTTAGCAACATCATGAGGGGCTTCAGGATGGGCTTATGGTGCAGCAGGGGCTGGTAGGACTGGGTGACCAGCATCTCATACATCTTTAGCTGCTCGAGTTTGGTTTCGTCCGTGAATTCTCGTCTCAAGCTCCAAAGGAAGAGCTTTTCCATGATGTTCTCACAGACCACGAACTCCAGAATTGGCCCCATGGCAGCATCCTTGGCTTGTTCTTCGATGAGCAGGAAGAGCATGTGTTCTACATAGTTCTGCACAGCGCTGGCCTCATCTGGGGGGATGGACCCATATTTTGCCTGGATGTTCTTCAAGGGGTCATGCTTCTCTAAGATTTTCACAACCTGCAATATAGCAAGCACCACCTGTCACCTATTGCTGTTTCCCATAATCTCCAAAGCAGTCCACCCCAGCCTTGCCAAACTGGCACGAAAAATGGAGACTTGGGATTCAATACAAATTATATACATTTGATGTTGGATATCATATATAATATATATATTATAGAATTATAGAATATTGTAGAATATTAGAATATTATATATAATATAAAAACTATCGAGTATGTCAATAGCGGAAAGGATAAGAAAAGCAAAGAAGTGCAAAAGTAATCATTACTTTTATATGCAAAAAGAAAACAAGTTACTTTCCCCTTCAACTATCATACAACGTGGCCTTTAACATTTCAAATGCATGAAATAATTAAAAGGAAACCTGGCTTTCTTCCATAGTGCGGTTGCCCCGAAGACTTTGGCAGAGCAACGTAACTCCTTACACGCGATGTTCCCAAACACTATGCCTCACTTCTCCACTTGGAGGGACAGACGCCCTCTTCAACCACACACAACACAGGAGTAAGAGCAATCAATGGAAAGTGAGACCCTGTAGCACAAATGGAATTGATCCTAACAGAAGGCATAGACACAAAAACCAAGGTCTAAAGAGTCTGAACATCTCGTTCTTCATGATAAATGAATGAATGAATGAATGAATGAATGAATGAATGAATGAATATCTTTCCAAGATAATCAATTACAAAATAGACTCCTGACACTTGGGGTGATATGAAGGTTTTGGACACAGTGATACAAAGTAGCTAATGAAACAAAATCAGATGCACCTAATAGATGGCTAAGGTAAATTACATATGTTAGGCACCTGTAAAGGTCGAGACACATGGTTGGTCCAGCTCTTTTTCTTCCTACTGCTGGTATCTGAAGCTTCCAACCTCACTGTTCCCACTGACACGTGTACATGGGTACCTGACAGTGTAGGTTATTTTACATCTTAGTTCTCATTTACCTCAGTGACTTGGGATAGCCATGACAATCCCATCTGATTGACTCCTTTAAAATACTCCACGTGGTACTTTTAAAACCACCCGGCGCTTCACCACTGACTCAATCTTTGTTTCTCTTTGCCTTTCTGAACAGCATAGAATGCAATGTTTGCCTTTGGCGGTTCCCTCCTGGCCCACTTCTGTGATGTGCTGTTACATGTTCTGTATTTAGGTAACAGTTTTTTTTTTTTTTTTGAGTTGTTCCGGGAAACTGGCAACTACACAATGCTATGTCAGCATGCATGAGCAATAAGGGAAATTGTTTCTCAGGGAAAGGTCTCCATTTCTCTCCTGTCAGAGGCAAGGAAAAGGAATCTTTATGGACCAGGTAAGTCTATCCTGACATAACGAACACATTTTCACATCATCAATAATCTCTATCAAGTTCCATCATAAATTTGAGAAGACTGTGTCACAAGGGGAAAAGTGAGCCCAAAACTCTTGAGTTGACATTTCTCACAAGAAAGGGCATTTCTTCAGCAGTCACCCTAATGATACATGGCCCACTGACTGGTGGCCGCAGGCAGCCCCCGGACATCCTCTTTGCCACATGCCTCCAGAGAGCACTTGCTACCCTACACTTCCCGGGTGCTGCAGAATTCCCTGCAGGCCTACTGTGCTCACTTTGGCTCTGGGTTTTGGCTCAGGGAGGAACACACTTGTCCTAAAGGGGCTTTTCTTCAACACCACAGTCCCCAAAGTCCCTAACGTGAAGGTTCTGCATTCTGAAGGACACATCGGCTGTGCTTTGTTGGTGCTATGATTACAAATGTGTTGCGTCTACTTGTGAGAGTTTTATTTACAGCTAGGTCTCCAGGAAAAATGCAATTACACTTCTCACTCTGTTCACCGTGTAAACTGTCTAAAACTGAGACTGCTTTATATATGGGTAGTGCTACCACCTTGGTCTTTCTAAAAAAACAAAACAAAACAATCTGGTGCCATTAGTTGTGAATTTGTTCTTGCCCTTGACTTGTTAATCTGATTTGAGGGAAAACTGACTAAACTCTCCATGTCAGAGTTTTTTTCTAGTAAGGAAAAATAAAATACTATTGACCCAGATGGTCACGAACAAGATAACCATAACCAAATACATCTCCATACACTATAACCACTGTTATGTACATAAATCATATTATTGCACACAAGTTATACATAAATATAAATGAAATGATTTGCTAAAGAACAGATATGGGACTGGAGAAAGAGCTCATCAGTTAAGAGTACCGGCTGTTCTTGCATATCAACTCCCAGCCCTCTGTAACTCTGGTTCCAGCAGATCTAGCACTCTCTTCTGGCCTGGGCAGGTACCAGGCACACACATGATGCACATTCATACATGCAGGCAAACACTCATATGCATAAGGTTGGGCCTAGCAGGACATGCCTGTAATCCCAATACTTGGAAAGGGGACCACAAGTTCAAGGCCAGCATGGATTCTAACAAATCAAAAAGGAAGAGACAGTAGAGAAGGAAATGAAGACAAGTGAGACTTTAAAATCAGTTAGCTCTTCCCTGTAATTTGCTGTGAGCTCATAAGATAAATCTAAAAGATCAAAGTAAGAAAGGTTATTTTGTATTAATGTATACAAAGAGAAGGAAAATCCTGACACAAAGCAATTATTGAAAATCCAGTTCTCTAGAATGCCTATATAATATAAACTCATAAACACTGCCTATATAATATAAACTCATAAACAGTGCCTATATCATATAAACTCATAAACACTGCCTATATAATATAAACTCATAAGCAGTGCCTATATAATATAAACTCATAAACAGTGCCTATATAATATAAACTCATAAGCAGTGCCTATATAATATAAACTCATAAACAGGGGTATATATTTTTGTCACATAGGCAAGCACATATTTATTTGTATCTAATATATGTATGCAATATACACAACAAAACAATCCATACAACCATAAATAATTTTCTTCAGACTAATTAACCTTTATGTATGTATATATTCATTATATATATATATTATTTACATATACATAATATTGATTCCAACTCAAGAACCCTACCACTGAGCTAAAACTCCCAGTCCAATTAGGAAACATCTTTAAAAGAGAACTGAGCTGGGCATGGTGGCCCACGTCTTTAATCCCAGCACTTTGGAGGCAAGGCAGGCAGATCTCTGTGAGTTGAAAGCTGGCATGATCTATACAGTGAGTTCTAAACTAGCCAGGGCTACATAGAGAGACCCTGCTTGTGAGAGGGAAGGAAGAAGAGGGTAAGGAGGAGGGAAGAGAACAGAGAACTTTATAACCAAACATAAACTGTGTAGCCTCTTTTTAACTTTATTTTTTAAAGTATGTCTGTGTGTGTCTGTGTGTGTCTGTGTGTGTGTGTCTGTGTGTGTCTGTGTGTGTGTGTCTGTGTGTGTCAGTGTGTGTCTGTGTGTGTCTGTGTGTCTGTGTGTGTCTGTGTGTGTCTGTGTGTGTCTGTGTGTGTGTCAGTGTGTGTGTCTGTGTCAGTGTGTGTGTCAGTGTGTGTCTGTGTGTGTCTGTGTGTGTGTCAGTGTGTGTGTCTGTGTGTGTCTGTGTGTGGGTGTATGAAAGTGCCCGTGGCAGTCAGAAGGTGTCAAATCCTCTTGAGCCAAAGTTACAGGCTCTTGTGAGCTGCTTGGTGAGGGTGCTGGGAACTGAATTCTGGTCCTCTGAGAGATGAGTATGTTGTCTCAAACACCGAGCCACCTGTAGGCCTTGTTGAGCAGTTTTTAAAATGAAGTAAGTTAGCCCTCCTTAAGACAGCTGCTTTCTAAACCTTCTGGGTAAGTGGGCAGAGAAACCTGAGAGCAGAATTTGAATAATCTACAGAGATAAAAGGTTTGCTGACCTGGAAGGAAGCAGACACCCTGGATCCCTTTTCTCACTCCCAACCATGATGGGCAGTTTTACTGCCTGGGAGATGGGTGTGTGGGTGAGTCACAGAGCACCCACATTTAGCAAGTGCCATGTTGTTACAGATCCTGAGCCTTTCTTCTCGGTAGGACCTTCCCAGGCTTACTCTCCTTCCTGTTCCTGCCAGCAGACACACCTGTGACCTGTTTTCCAAGTGGGCTCTGAGGCCTCGCCCAGGGACTGGCTCCTACCCTAGCAGGAGTCTTCAAGTCTGCACTGAAATGCCAAAGCGCTTCTATCCAAGGGGGACCAGGTCCTCCCAGTTGCTGCAGACAGACTCCTCATGTGACCTGGGCTTTCCTTGTCTTTCCCTTTTGTTCTCTGGCTTCACATCACTGCCATCAAACCCTCTTATCCTTGTTCCTGTTTCCTCTGCCTGCCACCCAGTTTTACCCTCTATGCTGACTCTAACCTACACGGGTGAGTGGTGAAATTCAACACTGAGGCTGCATACAGTGCCTCCTGCAGGCTTGGCCCTTGCTGGGACTAGCTGCTCTGTCACACTCAAGCAAGCCCTGACCAGGCTGTGGGGATTCTGCAAGAGTCATAGTCAGAGAGAGATACTTTGTAAACATCTCCTTTACGAAACAAGTTTACTTTATTAAACTGAAAATAATATTTAATAAAGTAATCGGCAATGATAAAAGCCCACACTCATGAAATAAACCAGTTCACTTAAAAACAATAGAAGCATTCATTGTAACGAAGCATCTTTCTCATCTCTAGAGGGTGTGTGTGTGAGAGGGGGCAGGGGATATGAGCCTGGGTCATATTTAATTCCATGTATAAATTAACATAATTTAAGAGTAAACACAAAATGAACAGTGTGAACAATGGATTTCAAATTACCAGCAGATCAAAACAGCTAAATTTAACCTAATTTCAAAGCCATTTGACCTTTAGATATGAGTGTTATTGAGGCTACAATTTTTAAATAGCCTATTTCTTGCATAAGGAGCATCAGATATTCCTAACATTGGTCCCTAATATGGCCCCATCAGGCTTGAATATTAACTAGTGGTGAACCCTAAATAAGAAACAAAGGAAAGGCCCACATTAATCACACAATTTTACCTCAAGCTACCAGACGATTATTCTTTGTGATAAATACAAGTGTTTCTCTGCCAGGAGACCTGTTTCAGTCCAATCTTACTGTTGGCCCATGCCTTCCATAGCAGGCAACTATGCCACCTTGACTGGGGCACACTTACTTCACGAGAGACGTGTGAAAAAAACACTCACAGCTCCACACCCCTTGGAATGGCAATTTAAAGTGGCATTTGAGGGAAAATTCAAGTTACTAAGCAACGTTTTCCACTGCACAGAAGGGGAGGATTTAACTGTCATGGGCCAAATTACACTTTATGCACCAAACAACCACAGCAGAAGCTAAGCTTCCACTGTGTCCTTGCTCAGTACTTAATTTCCAAGTCTTTCCATTTGGGACGTCCCTTGAGTTCCTGTCTCTACAGGGTCTTACCAGGGCCGCAAGCTATCTGCCTGCCTGCCTGCTTCCTTTCCCCCCTCCCTCGTTCCTTCTTCTCCCTCTCCCTCCCTCTCCTTCTTTCCTTCCAGTCTGCTTGCCTGCCCGTCTGCCTGCCTTCTTTCTCTTATTTTCAGAACTGGAGATCGAACCCAGGGCCTTGCCTTACACTGGGCGCATGCTCTACCACAAAAGCTGCATCCTCAGGCTATTGTTTGTTTTGTTGCTGCTGCTGCTTCTGCTGTCTGTTTTGCTTTTGAGACAGAATCTAAGTCACCTGGGCTGGCCTTGAACTTGCTGTGTAGGCCAGGCTGATGTTGAATTCGCAGACTTCTTGAGTAGCTGGAATTATAGGCATGCGCCACCGTGCCTGGCTTTCTGTCTTCTAACAGCAAAACTATAATGTCCTTGTGAAACAGGTTTGCTCACTCCACTTGCATGATATCAGCTCTATCAGACGCTGCAGACTTGTCTCAACCAGGGATTTTGAGATATAATGAAGGTGGGGTATGGCAGTGCACACCTTCAATCCCAAGGCTTGGAAGATAGAGGTGCAAGAACTGCAGAGCAATGTGAGCTATATGAGAGACTGTTCAAAAACCACAAAGGGGCTGAAGACACAGGCCCCACTGGGGAAGCTATTACTTTCGTGTTGCTAAGTGACGGAAGTGCCTGTCAATATTTCCTAGTTATTTGTTTGTGCCAGTCAGTTTTATTCAAAGAAGTTTCTTTGTGCAGGGGTCAATGGAGTATCTGGGCAGGTGGGGGGAACAAATCAGGGTAGTGAGAGGTAAATATGATAAAAATACATATTACATATATGAAAGTACCATTAGGAACTCACTATTGTGTATAATTAATACACGCTTCTTACTTGGGATTTCTCTTACTGTGATAAAAAAAAAAAACACCATGACTATAAGCAACTTGGGGAGGAAAAGGTTTATGTCATCTTACAATTTGTGGTACATCATCCAAAATCAGGGAGAAAGGATGGACAGCAGGAATCTGGAGGCAGGAACTAAAGCTTAGGAACACTGCTTACTGACCTGTTCCTCATGGTTTGCTCAGCCTGCTTCCTTATACTACCCAGGACCACCTGCCCAGGGGCGGCAGCACCCACAATGGGCTGACCCTTCCTACAGTAGTCATTAATTAATTAATTAAGGGCTCCATAGAGTTGCCCACAGACAAGTCTTACGGAGGCATTCTCTAAATTGCGAGTCCCTCTTCCCAACTTACTCTAACTGGTGTCAAGGTCACAATAACCTAGGCCAGGACACCTGCTAACAAAACCCCCTTTTTGAAAGATAAATTACAACTATGAAAAGAACACAGGAAGGAGGTTCTAAGTAAAAATTCTGAGCAGAACGTTAGCTTCAGCCCGTGCCCTTCAGACCGCATACTAGGTGAATGCGTATCAGGAGAGCCCAGGCACTGCAGCAGGCTCAGAATGTTAGAGTCTCCCAGAAGCACCAGCTGACGGCCTCTCTTAGGGAGCATGGCTTTTGTCCACTTTACTTTCAGCTGTCAAGTTTAAGGACACTTGAAATCTGTAAAGGAACACGCGTGCTCTAATGTTAGTGGGAAGATTTATCAGAATTCTCTAAGCCTTCTAAACTTCCAATCTCTCCATGTCTTTTAGCGTTCTCAGTCATCTAGTCTGCAGCGAGGTGCGTACACAAAGCAAAGCTAAACGGAGCAAGAGAATAAGGTGCCAAATCCACACATTATATTCTTCCTGTGTTTCTTTAACGGATTCAGGGTACTCAGAGCTCTACTCTACACACCAGACGTAAGGCCCGCCCTCTAGTTTTCATTACTGTGGGAACAAATTTGATATAAGCAATCTATGTGCCTCCATTTCTATCACTTCTATCTCCTCCAAGATGAAAAGGAAGGCCCAGTGTACTTTCTTCCTGGAGCACCATTACTGTAATACAGTCCTGACATTGCTTGCTTGCTTGCTTGCTTGCTTGCTTGTTTTTTGTACAGGCTCTCACTATTAGTCCAGGATGGCTTTAAACTCATGATCTTCCTGCCTCAGCCACTCAAGGGCTAGCATTACAGAAATGTATTACCATGTCCGGCTTTCTCCAATTTTTTTCATTTCCTCTATACACAATAAATAGAGCTGAACAAACCCATATAGTATAAGTGTGGACACAAAGGATAAGTATGCCATAAAACAAACAAAAAAACAAAATTTTTGGTAAAAAAGATCTAGCTTATTTATTAGATGGATGGAAATATAAATTTTTATTTGTTTTCTTACTTATTGTTTTGAGGAAGGGTCTTACTATGTAGACCAGGCTAGCCTGGAATTCACTAAATACCTCGTCTGACTGTGAACTCTTCTTTCTCTTCCTGTTTCTGCTGCCAAACTAGTAGAAATACAAGCATACACCACCTTGCCTAGCTTCCTCCAACTGCCACCTCCACGTCCTCTGTTCTCCTGCTTGAAGAAAGTAAGGGGACAATAAATACGGCAAGGTCCATGCAATCGCGGTACAAGTGCGCCGTGAGAAATAGCCAGGGTAGGCGGTTTAATCCATCCGCCAGTCCACTTGAGCAGTTGATTAGCTGCAGTTCAGTGCTTCCTTCCACTTGGACCCCTCGCATTCAGAAAAGGCAAAGATACAGAGGAGTTAAAAGCAATAACCCGCCATATTGTGCGATGTTCTTGTAAATGACTAAGAATCCAACGCTAGTGCATAGTCTTCCTTCTCACTGAAGGTAAGTCCAGGCTCCTCCCGGAAGGATACTACACTATGGCTTAAAATCGGTGCATGTTTCAGCGGCTTCCTAAACTGCCTGGCTCTTCTGAAGGGCCTCCCGTTCGCTGCTTTGCTGTTCGAGAGTTTATTGAGCCTCTACGACACGCCACACTCTATTATGGTAGCAGAAATATAAGCGGATCGCTAACCACCTCGGACACTGAGGAGCTTCGCGATGGTGCAGGGAACCGGATGGTGTACAGACCATTGCAATATGAGGTGACTGGTGCGACAGCTAAAGAAAGCCTGGGTGATGTTGGGGCGAGGCGTAAAAACATGAAAGAGTGCAGAAAAGTGTCTGGAGGAAGTGATGTTCCAAATGTGTCCAGTAGAAAGCAGCATTTGAACGGAGGAACACGGCAGCAGAAAGAGCAGCAAGCACTTCACACAGAGGCATGAGATGGAGGACATTTGCCAAGGACGATGGCAGCCATGAATGTCAAGCAATTTCAGTCTGGGGTCACAGAAGCTAGGATCTAAGGAACGGTCTGTGCCGTCCTGGTTGGTGGATGGTCACATGCCACTGGGAAGTTCAACTAGAGGGGTCTGGATTTAAGTCACTTGTGACTTAAGGTAAAAGTTGACCCCTCAAGAAGGGGAGAGGAAGCATGGGCCAGGCACAACTTCCTAAGCCTCCATTCTCCAGTGTCATCATTAGGGAGGAGGCTTCTCCTAGGTGTCTGCAGAGCACTCTTCAGCTATGACATCACACCCAGGGGCATTTTGGGAATTCAAGTGCAGTGCCAGGCAACTCAAGACCTCATCCCTGGAATGATGGACTGCCCTGGGCATGAGCTGTGCTAGATATAGAACTAGATGCCCTTGACAGTATAGGCCAAGACAGAAAGCAGCCACCCTCATCTGTCCATCCCGGTCAGCTGTGTAATTCAAGCTCTGAGACAGAAGAGATTCACAAATAGTACAGCAGAGACTGTTGAACGCATGTCAGTTGTGGTGCATTTATACTGAAATATCCAAACACAGATGAATTCCAGGTAGCACAGGCTTTTGCTGCCTTCATTTTTCCTAATTTATGGTAAACAAAAGCACTGTACCGAGAAGTTAATGGCACACTCCAGGAAATAAAAGGCGGTTGTCTAGTCCTGACGGTGCCACATTCCTAGAGGCCTTTCAGGTTTTCTTGGTTGCCTCAGGGGAGCTGGGGCTGCAGTCCGAGCAGGGACAGTGGGGCTCATGCCAGAGTTTAACTTGAGTTGGTCTTTATTCACCTCAGCAGGAGAAGCCACAGTAAAGAGCCAAGGTATGCAGGTCCAGAGATGAATTCACAACAACCAGTCCTGACAGCGGAGGGATTCATTCCCAGCCCACACCTCTGCTTTTCTGGAAATATTTTTGCTTTCCTGGCCCTCTTTTTTACCAACAAGAAAGAGAAAACAGCATTTACTAACAACATTCCTCTTGTAATGTGTCCTTCCTCTGACATCAAAACTTCTTCCACAACCAAACAGCCTAAACTGAGACTTCCTCCACTACCCCCACGCATACCAGCCCCTTCTCTTGGCTTAATTCCTGTAGCTGTCCCAACTAGATGCTCCAGGGATGTCCTTGAACTGTTGGCTAACTCACCCTCTACGGGGAAACAGCCACTTAGACACCCACCTGAACTGATTTCTCAGCCAATATTTCCATTCATACAGTTAGTGGAAAGGTTCCCAGAACCTCTGTAGACAGAGATTGTGGGCATTTCCCAGATTTATTTAGAAGGAAAAGCCAAGTCTAAAGAAATTAATAAAAGGTCCTTTCATTTCATTCATAAAGAAAACCCAGCCAAAGCTAAGGAAATGGCTGGACCGTCATAAGACAGGCTCACACTTTACGACGAGAACTGTTCAATAACTAACATCACTCCCTCTAACAAGAGAGTCCCATCTTCAGCTCTGTATTTCAACAGGAGGGTGCTAAGCATCTGCACCGTGCTTCAAATAACACACAGTAGCTGATAATGTCAAAGCCATTCATGCTTTTCATACATGGAAATGGCCAACAGGATTCTAGAATCAGTAAAAAGGCAGGCACATCCCTGACACAGGACATACTAGCAGCACTCTGACTGTTTTGGAGAACGAGACAGGACAGAGCAGGGCAGATGATCTATGTACACACCGTCAGGAGGTCAGTGGTGTATCTGTGTCTCTAAGCCCAGCACCCAAAGTCAAATGGATCACATTACAGTAGCCTCAGAAGGAAGCCTCATAATCAAATGTATTATATACAAACTCAGTAGGCCCCAGAGCAAAGGTTTCACATTTAAAAGGTAGGCTTCGCCAGTCAAATGGATGGTAAGCTGAAATGCCAGTAGTGTAGCAACCCGCTCTAAAAATAGGCACAAACATTTAAGTAAATCAATAAATGACCATATAGTACACAGATACACTGTGCACGGTATAAGCACAAAATAATAAAAACATTCAAACAGGTACGGGCAGAAGCAGGCCTGCTGGCCACATCTCAGGTTCACAAGCCTACTTTGGAGCCTCTGCTTCGAAGTGCTTTAATACGCACAAAGGCAAAGGTAGTTATCTAATTATCAAGAATAACCCTGAATTACTTTCTTTCCTTTCCTCCAGGAGTAGTGCCCATAGTAAATCCATTAAAATGTGAACAATAACTCACAATAATGGGAAAGCACAAAAAAATCACAGAAGCTTTGCGCAGGGCAGAAAAAAGCAACTTGAAGATGGGAGCAATCCAGAAGCAGAATTGATTTTGCTCTTTTTTGATCTAAACCGTGTCCCCTATAATTGCTGTGATTTACAGGCTCCGGGCTTTAACCCATGCGTTGTTTCCAGACACAGGAAGGAACCTGGTAGTCATTAAAAAACTGTCACATAAATAGCCACTTACCAGCTCACCTGGGGAGTATAACATTGGAGAAGTAGCAAAGAAATACCAGTTTTGTTTATTTTACTACCTGCAAGCTTCCTGTGGAAAGGGGCAGGCTAGTAAATTCTCTCAACATTCAACCCTTAATTATCCACACCAGCCGATCAGAGAAAAGCTACAGAGGAGTCAGAATGAATCATCCATAGAAACTAATGTGCTTAGAAAAGACGACTCACATATAGCCAGGTACCTTTTCTTACATTGTATAGGGTTCCCAGGCCTAACAATGGTGGAGCACCGAGGTCAAACCCACAGGCTTTGGACTCAAGGGACTGAGGTCTGTTTACCAAGTCTGGTTTGGTAATTCGTTGGCTGCAGAACCTCCAGATGGTCATTTATCCCATAATGCTCCATTCTCTACCAGCTACCTTATTGGTTTCTAGAGAAGACTAAATGGCATAGAACAATTGAAGGCTTCAGCACAGTACTAAGCAAATGCTTCATAAACAAGTCCTTTGAGAAAACTGTTTTTAACCAGATACTCACTACTGGAAAGCAGGAGGAGAAAGCTGCTTTTCTCTTGACTGAAAGGGCCCTCCCACCCCGTGTTTCTGGAAAGCCAGCTGGCTGTCAGAGAGTAAGAAATCTTGGCTCAGTGTGACAGAGGCTGGGGGCTACTGACGCCGCATAAGACACGGAGCTCATATATTACCTGTGCCCAGTGGTTCTTAAACACAATCATGCATGTTTCTGGGTCAACTCCCTTCAGGCTTACAGCCTGCTGGAGTTTGCTTTCTGTTGAAACCGATGACATCATAAAACTTTGACACGTCTAAGTCATATTTAATTTTCAAGGAAATGCCGTAAGCAGTCATGAACTCCAAGTATCATGTTAAAAATGTAATTTCTTCAGTCTTCACAGTCATTTTCCAAAAACCTGTAATGACAATAATAAAAAAAATACATCTTATGTTCATATATTAAACAGGACACTGGCTATTAAATTTAACTAAAAGGACAGACAAAATCCAATGCAAACAGTAGCTATATGGTAGTTAGATCTATTATTTATATTCAACCTAAAACTTCTCCTAGTCTCTCAACTTGCTACTAAAAAGTTATAAACTAAGGTGCCACTAATCTATATTCATGTGTTAAACTATTATGGGGTTTCTTCTCTCCACTAAAAGCATTCGCTATACATAAGTTATTGAACCAAATCACCCAAGTTTAGTTTCTACAACCAAATAAGAAACTGTGCTATTGACTTTCACAGAAGTTTAAGAAACACAGAGTAATAAGAAAACTGGGAATCAACAGTCACAGGAAAAAACAGCTTCCTGACCCATGGGTGAACTCCAGGCTTCCGCTCAGGGAATAGAGGGTTTGCTGGGCAAACGTGAAGACTGAGGTTCAAATTTCAAGCCTACAGAAGAGCTTGGTTGGTGCTGGGCCTATCTTTCCAGCACCCAGAAAGCAAAGATGGGAATCCTCAAGGCAAGCTGGCCAGCTGGACTAGTCACAAGAGTAGTGTCTGGCCTCAACTGAGGAACCCTACCTCAGTTACTACAGTGGAGAGTGATCAAGGAAGACACATGACATCAACTTCTCAGCTCCACATGCACACATAGGCACACACATAGGTTCGTGAACTGGAACACACAAACACACACACACACACAAGGAAGGAGGGAAGAAAGGAAGGAAAGAAGGAACATTGATTTTCAATCATTTTGTGGTTATAAAGTAGGTAAAGTTTTCTAGTTTTTCTAAAATATAATAAGATTCCAAGTAACCTTGACAAACAAGTTAGGAATGACCCATCAAAAACAAGATAGTATCTTATTAGCTGTGAATAAAAGGTGAAAAACTTATAAATAAAAGATGAATTACATGGATAAAATATGAAGAAAATCTAACTATAATACTATCATCATTGGAAAAAATTAAGGTCACAGACTGTATCCTGAATGTGTAGGGATCTCTGACAAAAGCAGTAAGATTTTAATATTATCTGGCCAGGTCAGTCAGGCAGAAAAGGACTAGGCAGAGTTTAGAATATTATTTCTTTCATTGTACAGATTGAAGAGAGTCCAGAAGAAAGTAATTACAATTATTAGAGCACTGGGAAAGCCTGTAAGTCCTCAGACCTGGACCTGCATGATGGCTCAGCAGTAAAAGAAGTCGCTGCCAAGCCAGAGAACCTGAGTTCAATACTCAGATCTACACACAGTTGACGGAGAAAATCTGAACATGCTGCAAATTATCTTTTGTCCTCTTCATATGTGCCATGGCATCTGTTTGTGTGTGTGTGCGTGTGTATGTGTGTGTGTGTGTGTGTGTGTGTGTGTGAGAGAGAGAGAGAGAGAGAGAGAGAGAGAGAGAGAGAGATAGTGTTTGCGCACATGCAAACACACACAGATGGACGGACGGACAGACAGACAGACATGAAAGTAACTGCGGACTTGTGCAGGTTTGGAGGAGCTGGCTATTTACAACGTATCAGAAGGATGTCACAAAAAGAACCATGATCAATTGTTCTTTTCCACCAACCACAAAAACGTGAGAACAGATCTGGTACTGACTTACATTGAATTTATAGGTAAAGTTCTTTATAAGTGTAGAATTAAACACAAGAGAACATGAAGCATTCAAAAGCAAGAACTTCTACAGTTGTGGCAGGGCAACTCATGATGAAAGGGTTTTCAAAGCAAGGATTAGTCGTAAAATGGAAATCTGCCTGTCCCTGTACCAATACCATGCAGTTTTTATCACTATTGCTTTGTAATACTGCCTGAGTTCAGGGATAGCGATTCCCCCGGAAGTCCTTTTATTGTTGAGGATAGTTTTAGCTATCCTGGGTTTTTTGTTATTCCAGCTGAATTTGCAAATTGTTCTGTCTAACTCTTTGAAGAATTGGATTGGTATTTTGATGGGGATTGCATTGAATCTGTAGATTGCTTTCGGTAAAATGGCCACTTTTACTATATTAATCCTGCCAATCCATGAGCATGGGAGATCTTTCCATCTTCTGAGGTCTTCTTTAATTTCTTTCTTCAGTGTCTTGAAGTTCTTATTGTACAGATCTTTTACTTGCTTGGTTAAAGTCACACCAAGGTATTTTATATTATTTGGGACTATTATGAAGGGTGTCGTTTCCCTAATTTCTTTCTCGGCTTGCTTCTCTTTTGGGTAGAGGAAGGCTACTGATTTATTTGAGTTAATTTTATACCCAGCCACTTTGCTCAAGGTGTTTATCAGGTTTAGGAGTTCTCTGGTAGAACTTTTGGGGTCACTTAAATTTACAGTCATATCATCTGCAAATAGTGATATTTTGAATTCTTCTTTTCCGATCTGTATCCCCTTGACCTCCTTTTGTTGTCTGATTGCTCTGGCTAGGACTTCGAGAACTATATTGAATAAGTAGGGAGAGTGTGGGCAGCCTTGTCCAGTCCCTGATTTTAGCGGGATTGCTTCAAGTTTCTCTCCATTTAGTTTAATGTTAGCAACTGGTTTGCTGTATATGGCTTTTACTATGTTTAGGTATGGGCCTTGAATTCCTATTCTTTCCAGGACTTTTATCAAGAAGGAGTGTTGAATTTTGTCAAATGCTTTCTCAGTGTCTAATGAAATGATCATGTGGTTTTGTTCTTTCAGTTTGTTTATATAATGTATCACGTTGATGGTTTTCCGTGTATTAAACCATCCCTGCATGCCTGGGATGAAGCCTACTTGATCATGGTGGATGATTGTTTTGATGTGTTCTTGGATTCGGCTTGCAAAAATTTTATTGAGTATTTTTGTGTCAATATTCATAAGGGAAATTGGTCTGAAGTTCTCTTTCTTTGTTGGGTCTTTGTGTGGTTTAGGTATGAGAGTAATTGTGGCTTCATAGAAGGAATTCAGTAGTGCTCCATCTGTTTCAATTTTGTGGGATAGTTTGGATAGTATTGGTATGAGGTCTTCTATGAAGGTCTGATAGAATTCTGCACTAAACCCGTCTGGACCTGGGCTCTTTTTGGTTGGGAGACCTTTAATGACTGCTTCTATTTCGTTAGGAATTATGGGGTTGTTTAAATGGTTTGTCTGTTCCTGATTTAACTTCAGTACCTGGTATCTGTCTAGGAAATTGTCCATTTCCTGCAGATTTTCAAGTTTTGTTGAATATAGGCTTTTGTAGTAGGATCTGATGATTTTTTTGAATTTCCTCTGATTCTGTAGTTATGTCTCCCTTTTCATTTCTGATTTTGTTAATTTGGACACACTCTCTGTGTCCTCTGGTTAGTCTGGCTAAGGTTTTATCTATCTTGTTAATTTTCTCAAAGAACAAGCTTTTAGTTCTGTTGATTCTTTGTATAGTCCTTTTTGTTTCTACTTGGTTGATTTCAGCTCTGAGTTTGATTATTTTCTACCTTCTACTCCTCCTGGGTGTATTTGCTTCTTTTTGTTCTAGAGCTTTTAGGTGTGCTGTCAAGCTGCTGATATATGCTCTCTCCTGTTTCTTTCTGCAGGCACTCAGACCTATGAGTTTTCCTCAGCACAGCTTTCATTATGTCCCATAAGTTTGGGTATGCTGTATCTTCATTTTCATTAAATTCAAAGAAGTCTTTAATTTCTTTCTTTATTTCTTCCTTGACCAGGTTATCATTGAGTAGAGCATTGTTCAACTTCCATGTATACGTGGGTGTTCTTTCCTTATTGTTATTGAAGACCAGCTTTATCCCATGGTGGTCTGATAGGACGCACAGGACTATTTCTATCTTTCTGTATTTGTTGAGGCCTGTTTTGTGCCTGATTATATGGTCAATTTTGGAGAAAGTACCATGAGGTGATGTATGGATATACCATGAGGAAGGTATATCCTTTTGTTTTAGGATGGAATGTTCTATAAATATCTGTCAGTCCATTTGGCTCATGACTTCTCTTAGTCTGTCTATGTCTCTGTTTAATTTCAGTTTCCATGATCTGTCCATTGATGAGAGTGGGGTGTTGAAATCTCCTACTATTATTGTGTGAGGTGCAATGTGTGTTTTGAGCTTTAGTAAGGTTTCTTTTATGTTTGTAGGTGCCCTTGTATTTGGAGCATAGATATTTAGGATTGAGTGTTCATCTTGGTGGATTTTTCCTTTTATGAATATGAAGTGTCCTCCCTTATCTTTTTTGATGACTTTTAGTTGAAAATCGATTTTATTCGATATTAGAATGGCTACTCCAGCTTGCTTCTTCAGACCATTTGCTTGGAAAGTTGTTTTCCAGCCTTTTACTCTGAGGTAGTGTCTGTCTTTGTCTCTGAGGTGTGTTTCCTGTAGGCAGCAAAAGGCTGGGTCCTTATTATGTATCCAGTTTGTTAATCTGTGTCTTTTTATTGGGGAATTGAATCCATTGATGATGAGAGATATTAAGGAATAATGATTATTGCTTCCTGTTATTTTTGTATTTGGAGGTGAGATTATGTTTGTGCTTGTCTTCTCTATGTTTTGTTGCAAAACGATTAGTTTCTTGCTTTTTCTAGGGTGTAGCTAGTCTCATTGTGTGGGGCTTTACCATTTATTATCCTTTGTGGGACTGGATTTGTAGAAAGATATTATGTAAATTTGGTTTTGTCATGGAATACCTTGGTTTCTCCATCTTTGTTAATTGAGAGTTTTGCTGGATACAGTAACCTGGGCTGGCATTTGTGTTCTCTTAGGGTTTATATGACATCTCTCCAGGATCTTCGGGCTTTCATAGTCTCTGGTGAGAGGTCTGGTGTGATTCTGATAGATCTGCCTTTATATGTTACTTTGACCTTTTTCCCTTATTACTTTTAATATTCTTTCTTTGTTTTGTGCATTTGATGTTTTCACTATTATGTGATGAGAGGAGTTTCTTTTCTGGTCCAATCTGTTTGGAGTTCTGTAGGCATCTTGTATGTTTATGGGCATCTCTTTCTTTAGGTTAGGGAAGTTTTCTTCTATGATTTTGTTGAAGATATTTACTGGTCCTTTGAGTTGGGAGTCTTCACTCTCTTCTATACCTATTATCCTTGTGATTTGATGCTTGTGTCTATGGCTCCTTGTCTCTTCCTTTTGTTTTCTATATCCAGGGTTGTCTCCCTTTGTGCTTTCTTTATTGTTTCTATTTCCATTTTCAATTCCTTCACCTGTTTGATTGTGTTTTCCTGTAATTCTTTCAGGGATTTTTGTGTTTCCTCTCCTTCTACTTGTTTACTTGTGTTTTCCTGCATTTCTCTAAGGGAGTTCTTTATGTCTTTCTTAAAATCCTCCATCATCATGATCAAATGTGATTTTAAATATAGATCTTGCTTTTTTGGTGTGTTTGGATATTCAGTGTTTGCTTTGGTGGGAGAATTGGGCTCTGATGATGCCATATAGTCTTGGTTTCTGTTGCTTGGCTCCCTACGTTTGCCTCTCGCCATCAGGTTGTCTCTGGTGTTACCTTGTTCTGTTATTTCTGAAAGTGGCTTGACTACAGGCCTGTGTGTCAGGAGTGCTATAGACCTGTTTTCCTGTTTTCTTTCAGCCAGTTATGGGAACAGAGGGTTTTGCTTTCAGGTGTGTAGTCATTCATTTCCACTGGCTTTCAGCTGTTTCTGTAGGCGTGCGTCCTGAGTCCACCAGGCAGGTCACTTGGAGCAGAAAAGTTGGTCTAATCTCTGGTCTCAGGCCTGAAGTTGCTCCTCGGGGCTGGGTTTCAGCTCTCCGTGAGGGCAGCAACTAGCAGGGCCTGCCCCTACTTCTGGGTCCCTGTGCACAGGGGACCCTGATGGCGCTAGGTGTTTTCCTCTAGAGTCAGAAATGTGGGCAGAGAGTAGTCTCCTCTGGTTTCCCAGGCATATCTGCCCCTCTGAAGGTCTAGTTCTCCCTCCCACGGGATTTGTGTGCAGGGAGCTGTTTGACCGGGTCCGTTCAGAACTGGGCTCAGTCTGGACCGCAGGGCTCCTGCAGCTTCACTGCCAGCTGATGTTTTAAACAATGGGAGCACAGCCCATGTTTTCAGAACACGAGTTCTCCTATTCCCTCTGACCCCAACTCCTGGGCTCCTTACTTGGCCTAGATTACCTGACTATCGCTTATCAATGCTTAGATTTGCTGCGTGTGAAAAAACTGGATTATGAGTCAATGTCCTCACTGTCCCAAGCATTATGTGTCTAAGACACCACCGATACCTTTATCCAGAGGCTAAAAGTCATAATGAAGTAAAATCAAAGCACCTAGTCTATCCCAGAGGTCAGAAAACCGCAAGACTTCTTAAGATGCTTTTCAACTTCAGGATTTAAAAGTCCTTCTTTAAAGCATACATCCTCCAGATCGCCTCTGAGTAAAGAAAATGGAAAAGGGGAAGAATGGTGTTTTCTAAGGTGCTTTAATACACTTCTCAAAGAGGACTTATATTTATTTAGTATTCTCCGGGATCGAAGAATACAATGCGGAGGAAAATACCTTAGCCAAGGCTCTGAGCTTACAAGACAGCTTTCATAGAAAAAGAACATTAAGTCTCTGGTTCCCAAGTCCAAAGCACATTCTAAGACATTACGTTCTCCTTTTGGGCTACAGTACATCCCTGTCCCAATTCCCTCAAGGAGTCCATCTTTTCTAGGAAAACCGAGCTCTGTTGGTTTATACTTTTCCAATCACACTTTCTGAGGCAGGGGGACAAAGATTCAAATTGTGTCATAGAAATCATAACAAAAAGAAAACCTGGAAGAGAAAGAAGAAACGAAGCATGTTAGATAACCTAAACAGGAGACAGAAAAAGTTGTTCCAGAAGATCCTCAACATAGCCACAAACACTACAATGGTTCCACATCAGATGGTTCCATGCCCCCTCCTTGCCCAGTACTAGAGAATTAAATCCCTGTGTTCTCTGGGGCAATACAAAGCTGAGAGAGACAGCTCCATATTTCTGAGAGCTATATCAGACACACACTTCCTAGATTGCCAGTTTCAATAAGTTGTCTACATTTTCCTGTATTTTCCCAGTTTTATGTTATTCCCTTCATTTTTCTGCATTTCCAGATCATGACCAAAGGAAACAAATGAAGCAGGGACAAAAGAAAGCCAAATGTGGTATTGGGACAGTTAGGGTGACATTTGTCACTCTTCATACAGAGCCAAACACTTCCCATAAGTACACATGTGCCTAGCAACTCAAATTTCATGCTTAAGAAAGCTCTACACAATATTCTGACCTGTACAAGTTATTGTTTTCTTTCTTCAAACAAATCACTAATACACACACACACAGACACACACACACACACACACACACACACTACTCAGAATACTGTTTGTAACAGTGGTAGCAAACAGGTTTCAGGGTTTCAGGGTGTAGTTGCTAATTCTTTATTTGGAGGGGTAAGGATAAAAAAAAAGATAGCTTGTCAAAACACATTTATAGCAGCCTAGAATTTAATCACAAAATTTTCACAACGAAACCAGAACCATCTATATCATTTCCAAAGACATTACGATTGGTTATATTTCTATCATTAATATTACATATGGATATGTTTTGTCTCATCAATACAGAAAGAAAATGTATATTAAATATAAATGGTAACAGGATTAGGAGCCATAGAATCACATGTGGTTTACTGGCCCTGTTTTGATTGGCCGGATATTTTAGTATTTGGTTATGAAAGAATAAAAATATGCTCCATATTACAAAATGTTACAGTATGAGACGTAATCACTGAAGTAGAAGTCCTAAGGCTCCCTTTTCCCTATAGCCTCAGAAGCAGACTATCAAGAAAACGAGATAAATGAGAACAAAGTACAATCCCGTGCATGGAGAAAATGTCACAGTGAAGGCCATGCTTCATGAACAAGCTGAGGTCCTGCTTTTCCGGATCATAACCTGGTGGCTCCTGGGGGCCCAGGCAGCCTGACCCCTCCCTACTCTTTGGAAAGCTCTAACACTTAGGAAAGTTAGGCATGTGTCAAAAACTCACATTGTCAGGAAGCTCCAGCAATTATTTTTGACATATCACTCTCTCACTAGCAGAGTGAATACAAACGATGAATGTTTTGGCATTTAGTTACATAGAATCTCATACTAGTCTTTGCTGCTTTTATCTTTAAAAATAATTAACTTCTCACAATGAATTACTATAGCGAGACTTTGCAACTTTGTTTTGTTTTTCTCCAATCTTTTCAACCCCCGGTAAGAGTGAAAAAGGAGAGAGGGGGAGGGGGACTTGTTATTAAACTACTTCCTACTGACTGGAGGCAGGACGCCAGCTCCTTGAGGCAGGTTTGCTCTTCGCTGTGAGGAGATCTAATTTCTTCTTCTTTGCACACCACTACTTAACAAACTGCAACCAACCAACAACACCCCCACACACACACACACCTACCTCCTTCTTGGGGCCCTAGCATTTATATACCTTCTGAGAAGTCCCCAGAATCCAAAGTCACACTATCTGCAGCTGGCAAAATCACACCCCTGCTAGAGCAC
Organism: Rattus norvegicus; assembly: GCF_021556685.1. Classification (NCBI taxonomy): domain Eukaryota; kingdom Metazoa; phylum Chordata; class Mammalia; order Rodentia; family Muridae; genus Rattus; species Rattus norvegicus. The sequence continues at coordinate 172,851,275 of NC_141535.1, forward strand.
GAGGCAAATCTTAGCTCGTGTGAATAATCTGGAGCAGCCCCATCTCCCAAACCTGGGGTCGAAGTGAAAGCTTATTCCCAGAATATTTCCGTGTTTTTCAAAGAAACCAAAATTCTCACTCCAAACTATTTTTTAAAAAAATTAAGCAAAAAGATGGCTATCTTTAGAAGAACAGAGTCAAATCAAGATTTTATTAAGGGGAAACTTGCCTATATTTGCAAACCTACTTAGAAGGAGCCTAATGTACTTGAGGGATTTGAAGATATAAGACAAAGGGTTCCAAAGGACCAAATGGAGCAGAAGAAAAGTAGGTCAGGAACACAGGTGGGGAGTGCTGCATCATCGGGGTTGACTTGCCAGGTCAGAGCAGTGCCTAGAACCCTGGAAAGGCAAGGCAGGCTCCCTTTACATTTCTACTTTGTCCCGTCCTGATGATCTGTTGATTTGCAGAAAGCTGAGAGGGGACTAAAAGCATTAAGTCTCAACTTCAGAACTCAGCCTTGAAGCTAGCAAATGGGGTACAGACTTGAGCTCCATCTCTAGGAGCTGTGAGACCTTAAGGAGCAAAGGCGGGAGGTCTTCATTTTAAAACCACTTAGGTAAGTGGTTAGGACTCAATCTTTGTTTCATGGGTCTCTTCTAGCTCAAATAATTATTTTATGTACTTGATCAAAGCTGTTACAATCAGATAACCATCAAAGAAATATAAAGGCCTTTGGATGACAACCTTTACAGGAATTCTAGTTGCTAATGAGTTTGTATCTGTAATGTCTTCACTGTTGGAGAACATTGCCTTTCAGGAATCTGTAGCCGAAAACCAACCCACCCAGCTCTAATTCTGAGATCAGTAATCAATCTTTGCTTTTTTCTGAGCAACTGTCAGTAGAAAAACTCATTGTTTTAGAATGCACATTTGGAATGCTCTAAATTGGTTGCTACTAAATACATAAAAAGTCTATTACCGTAAATGTGCTTACCACATAAAATCCTATCTAAGGGTGACGACTCTTCAAATATTGGGAACACCTGAAGAGAGGTGAACTCGTTGCCCTCAATTACAGCTAATAGCAGAGGGGGATCATTTTGGACACAACTTCCTCAAACAACCTCTTAGAGTCCAACAAAATCTTATTAAATTGAAATGCTCTCCATGCTCTAATCCTCTGGCCCCATCCAGTCCACCCCACTCCCATCCCACACCCTGCCTCTCTCATAATATTGAATGG